>NC_066583.1:329792395-330146649 GCF_024323335.1 Lathyrus oleraceus
CACTTGACAGACACTGGACAAAGATATTGGGTACATGTTCAGAAGCATCAACACGTAGTGCGAGCATAAAGAACGACACACTGAATAACAGGGGATTGGCTACTAATCCCTTTTATCCGTCAATTGCCTCAACTCTTGGAGGTCTTATCAAATATCACATGCCTCACTTGGAGGTCTTTGAGCACAATTGGAAACTAACACAAACAGAGTCTCTGAAGGAGGACTTGCCAGCAAAATGCCTGCAAAAAAGGCGACAGGACTTCAGACTACATGAAGTAAGAAGCTAACTACCTGAGTGGTGTATCAACCACAATCCAAAGCTCATGTAAGAGCTAAATCAAGCAAGCAACTAAGCTACCTGTACAAAGACTAAACAGTTAGTATTTCAGTTATTAAACTAACAGACAAACAGTGAAACCACCTAACAGTTACACAATTCAGTGCATAAGTGCCCTAGCACTCAAATGAGCTCATGAGTTCACCACATCAAAACAAACCTATAAAACAAACATAGGTTAGTACTCAAATGCATTTGCATATCACAATATCGTCAATGAGTATCCACACTTGAAACAAGTGACAAAGTTAGTTTATGTACACAACAAAACACCAACAAACAAAGGCATAAGAGATGAATTCAAAACCTAACCAAATGACCAAAACAGAACCCAATCTTCTACACATTACACATTAAAACATGTCACAAAATGTCCTAAAAAGGACCAACATCAAACCAATAAGCAAGTGTCTCAAATGATCTATGTCATGCAAGGAAAAAAATGTCACAAAATTAACTTCCAACTTAGAAAATTCAAATCAAATCAGAAATGAATGCAATGACTTTGATATTTTTTGTACAAGTTCCTCATGTCATGAACAATCAATATGCAAAAGATCAAATCCAGAAAGGTTCAAATGATATATGAACAAAAATGCAACAGATCAATGTCAAAAATGTGACACAAATTGTCACACTTTTCTCTATGTGTCAAAAATGATGATAACATATGAGAAAAAATCCAAACCAGTGACCAAAAATTCATATCATGTGTGAATATCAATCATGCAAAAGATGGGATCAAATGGCTCAACATAGAGAATTTCACAAAGCATTGAACACAATAGGTCAAAATGGCACCACATGGATTCAAAAATTCACAAATAAAATTTAGGCATCAACAATTCATGAAATTAACATAAAAAAAAGTAGAGATCAAAACAAAACTATGAAAAAAAATTGGGACTCATTTGGATCATTTTTGGATTTTTTAGGAATTTAACAAAATGAACAAAATAATTGAAATAACATGGAAATAAAGGAGGGAAATGCATTTATTTGAATCAAATCAGAATAATCCACAGCCATTGGATCTGGCGCGCAAAAGAATTAAAGGTCCACATTTAAACTAGCTAAAACACACCGTTTCATTAAACGGTCAGCATGCATAGTCATCATTCAAAGCACACGCGGCATTGGTCAAACAAATCACAGCCAATCAAGCTTCCACGCAATGGCACACAAGGCAAACACAGTCATCAAACCCTAACACACTCAGACGCCGGAGCTACAGTCTCCGGTCGTCTTCTCCGGCCAGCTCCGGCGAGTTCAATAGATTTTTTTTCCAGAAATTAACAAGGCATACATCGTTCAAACCGCCTTTTCATGTACATTCCAAATATGACATCAATTCATCCTAATTCATCCTATATTTTCCAGATCGAATGAAAACATATTCTAGATCTAAACTTACAGTTCATCATACATGCTAAATTCTCAACCATTTCAAAATCTAAACACATGTACATTCTCTACTCAACAAGATCTACACATCTATGATCAAGAAATAGCAAAAGAAGAGATCGAAATTAAAGTCACCTTGAAATGGAGGTTGATGTACTCGCGTTCTCAGAAGCTCATAAGCTCCAGATCTACTCCTTTGAACTCCTCTTGAAGCTTTGTGCAAAAAGAATTAGTTGAATCCACCTGAATCCACCTCAATTTCCAACTTCCATCAACATGAGAGTGCTCTTGAACAGCTTGAAATCTGGCTGAATTGCAACAAACAGTGGATGATTCTTGCTCAATGAAGCATGAGGATAAAGAATCTACAAAAATATTTGGAGTTTGTGTGAAGGAAATGAAAATTAGAAGAGAGAGAAATTGGAGGGAGTTTTTGAATTTGGATCTGAAAATGCTTGTTATGGCAGTTAGGATTAGGGTTTTGGTATTTATATCCCTTGCTAATCACACTGAAAATCAAATTAGCCATCCATTAATCATGATTAGTGAGATATGAATCCATTTGCAAAAAATGCACATTAAGCTTCCAAGGCCATGATCCACGTGCAACCTCTCATGCAATGGCCGGAATTCACTCAATAGCAACCAAGGATCATCATTGGAATGTGAATTTGCTTGTATCATAAGCCAAAAAGGAATGATGAATAATTTCTTCAACTTGAACACATGTGAAATAATGAGCATTGGCCATGATTCTTTTGCACAAATGAGCCAAATTATGTTACTTTGAGATGCCTTGAACATGAGAAGCACTTTGCAAAAAGAATGGACCAATTTGGAGTATTGTATCAAAAGTTATGCCATTTTGAATTTCCATGCACACCTTATGATCAAATGACCATAACTTCTCAACCAATCATCACATGGACATGAATTAGGACTTTTTGGAAGGGGGAGACAAAGATCTACAACTTTTATGTTCACCAAAAATCCATTTGAGACTTCTTTGACATTGACAAGTCAAGTTGAATGTGGATCAAAAACTTGCCAAATTTGGAAACTTTGAATTATAGGTCATTTTCCATTTTTAGTAACTTTTGCCATGACCTTTGAATCTTCAAGATGGATGTTTAGAATGAAGAATAGACCTCATTTGAACATGATTGAGGTGTCTCAACTCATTTCCCCACCTCATAGCCCTCAGTTGACTGCACAATTGACTTTTGGTCCTTAGATGACCTTGAAATGCCTTGATTAACTTGGGCCTCTACCACTTGGTGAAATAGCTTCAAAATGAAACCCTAGATCATGTAAGATCCTTATAATAATCATGTGAACCTCATCCCAAGAAAATACCTCATCTCTTGCACAAAGGATCTTCTTGAAGCTCTTGACCTGGTGATTGCTTAAGCTACAACAAAAAATGTCAGTGACATATTTTTGTGCTTTTGGTTAGTGAATAAAAATGAGAAAAGAAATGATATACAATTCAAGCATGCTTGGTGATCTCAAACCACTCACAAGAGATCCCTACCCAAAGGGAAAGGGAGCCAAGATGCTCAATGATCCTTGAGGCTATGCAATGCAATGTTATGATGCCATGAGGGATCTTAGGGACAAAATTAGGGTCTTACAGATGCCCCTATTTAAGGTCATTCTAGCCGGAGAAGTGAAGGTTAAAATCTTCGTCTCGACGAGGTAGAATGGGCTTAAATAATAACAAAGAGACAAATTTTGGTCCCTAAGAGACCTCATAATTAAATGTATGTATGCAAAACAAACATACTCTGTGGGGATATGTGTCCACAAAGAAAGAAAAGACATCGGGAGAAATTGACAATCCATAGGAGTAATACACTCACTAGGGAACATAGACTCTACCGGGGACTCTTATGGGGATAGAAAAGGAGATAAATTGCGCGAGCAGGTCACGACTTGAAATTGGGGAAAAGAGTTTCCAAAGGGAATAAATCCATTGGAAAGACTCGAACTGACTCAAAGATGCATGTATTGGGGAATATGCCAATACAGCAAAATTATCCGCAATGGATACTTCGGATAAAAAATCCGGACTCAGGCCGTGGAAAGAGTTTCCATAGGGAATAAATCCATTGGAAAGACATCGAGCTGACTCGAAGATGCATGTATTGGGGAATATGCCAACACAATAAAACTATCCGCAATGGATATTTCGGATAAAAATCCGGACTCAGGCTGGGGAAAGATTTGAACAAAATATCCCTGTCGGGGAAAATGCATGTATTGGGGAATATGCCAATACAGCGAAACTATCCGCAATGGATACTTCGGATAAAAATCCGGACAAAGACAATCCACTAAGGGACTTCGCTGGGGATGTCTTAAAAAAGACTCTCCTGGGGAAGCAGCGGGATGAGGTGTTACCGGTTACTGGGTAACAAGCTCAATGAGACATGTGATCTGATCACCGGTATAAGGGTGAGAGAACAACAAGCTCGGGAAGAATGAATATCTAAGACCGATATAAGGGTGAGAGATATCAATCAACCAAATCATATGAGGAGGATCTAAAAGGTATATCTCAACTCAGGAAAATCTGACTCCACAGGGGACCAAAGTCATAATAGGGAGCAGAAGGGAAGGAACACCAGGGATACCGGTTACTGGGCATATAATAGGTGACCAACCAAAGCGTGAATTGGGGAATATTCCCAAAACACTCATCATCCAAAAGAGGGCTAAAAGCAAACTCGATTATAGGATGGACATTCGATTTCACAAAGGGAATACGAATCTTACTCGACTGGGGAAGAACAAAAGGCTTCGACCGAAGAGTGCATGAGATATATTATCTATTGCCGTCAAAACATAGATAATATACTCGCATGGAAGATTATCCACAACCGGTTACTGGGTTAATAAAGGATAAATCAACCGAGGCGTGAATTGGGGAATATTCCCAAGACACTCATCATCCAAAAGAGGGCTAAAAGCAAACTCGATTACAGGATGGACATTCGATTCCGCAAAGGGAATACGAATCTTACTCGAATGGGGAAGGACAGAAGGCTTCGACCAAAGAGTGCATGAGATATATTATCTATTGCCGTCAAAACGTAGATAATATACTCGCAATGGAAGATTATCCACAACCAGTTACTGGGTTAATAAAGGATAAATCGACCGAAAGAGAAAGGCATCGGGATACCAAAACTAGGTATATAATGATGACCAATCAAGGGAAGCAACAAACATCACCGGCAAACGGTAAATGAAAGAGGACCCGTTGGGGATAAAATTGCTTAATCAGAGAAATTATCCAAAAGAAGGAGGGAATATCAATACCGAATATTGGATAATGATAATCGTCAAAGAGGGGATTACATCTACCTGATACTGGGTAGAAAACCACGGAAGAGTAACCGTCATCAACTAGGATGAACAACAACGGTCAACTCTGCAAAGGGGGAATGAATCTTACTCAACTAGGGAAGAACAAAAGGCTTCGACCGAAGAGTGCATGAGATATACTATCTATTACCGTCAGAACATAGATAGTATACTCGCATGAAAGATTATCCACAACCGGTTACTGGGTTAATAAAGGATAAATCAACCGAAAAGAGAAAGGCATCGGGATACCGAAACGAGGTATATAATGATGACCAATTCAGGAGAGAAACAATCGTTACCAACAACAACAGGGTAGATGAAAGATGACTCGCTGGGGATAAATTGCGAGCGCAAGGCAATTATCCAGGAAAAAGAGGGAATATCAACATCGAATACTGGATGAAGATAACCATCAAGGAGGGGATTACATCTACCGGATACTGGGTAGAAAACCATGGAAGAGTAACCGTCATCAATTAGGATGAACAACAATGGTTAACTCTGCAAGGGGAGGAACACAGGGTTTACAACTACCGATATAAGGGTAGAAAACCACAAACTCCGCTGAGGATAAGGTGAATAATTATTGATTACTGAGCAATTATTCATTTACCACAGGGAAACACCAGAGACAGTCACGAGAGGCCAAATTAGGATTAAACCAAAAAGGCAAACTGAATCGAGACTCATCCTAATGAGGATATAACTCAATAGGGGGACCCATCCCAATATATGTGTTGGGAGGAAGCAAAAACAACCGTCGTCCACGAGGATATAACTCAGTGGGGAATGCGGAAGGAAAGATAAACACTTTCTACTTAAAGGGGCTGACTCTATATGGAGAGATCAGACACACACATATGCTTGGGGAAATATATATATCACCAAATAGCAGGAGATAACAAACAACGATATATGGCAAAGAATGCAACATGAATATCTGAATGTTATAACTATGCATGTATATGCGTGATTTATGTTTGATGAATGCTGACAAACAGACATATCTAACACACACAGGTCCAGGAATCAACCACCCGGTACTACATCTCAAGAGAAGGAGCCAGGATCACCGGAGAATATCCAATCTGCCGGGGATCAGAGACAACAATATCTCTGCAGGGATGAATCATCAGTCTCAGCTGGGAAAAAAATTCATTGCACAGGTAGAAACTACCACAAAAGCAACTCTACTAGGGATCCATCTGAGGGAGATAAGGGGAATCTGGTGACCCAACACCAAGTACCAAACTCACCAAGGAAATCACACCTGTTGAGGAGAAAAGATCGCTCTTCCGCTGAAGGGGAGAGTGGTGAACATCATCACAGATAAAATCCAACACACCAACAACTCTACTAGGGATCTATCTGAGGAAATGAAGGAAAACTGGGGATCATCCACCAAATACCGAACCTTCCAAAGAGGACACATCTACTGAGGAGGGAAGACCACTGCTCTGCTGAAGGGAGGGGAGGTGAATAACCTTAACAAGCACTCCACTCGGTGGGATAAACCACAACACATATCCTGGGAGAAGAGGATACAGTCATGCCAGGAACATGAACAAATGTCTTACCCTGTTGGAAATCATGCCACCCTTGGGAGAGCACTGAAGATCCCTTAAGTATCCTTTCATCATTGTGAATGTTCACTTTGTTTAAAAACAATTTGTGAAAATTCATTTTTCAAAACAATGATATTTTCTCAATTAAAAGCATGCAAAACATTTGTTGAATAAAAACAAATAAGAGTGCAAATAATTGGATAAAAGGCTCAAATTCATTTGATGGAATGGTAGCCTGCAAATGGCAAGACTCCATAGATCTTTACAAGTTTGAAATTGGTGATATATATTGGAAAAGGGATACATTGAACATAATGACCATTTTTCCACCAATTCTGAGTTTGATGTATTCGAAGCTTTGGTTGACGATGAATGAACAAGAATCTCTGATGGATGACAGTTGTAGAACACAGTCTTGTCAGGATGCAGTTACTTGCCAAATCCCTAATTTTTGCCTAGATTGCCCCAGGATGAGGTACTCAATCTAGCGGGATGCATATATTCATTTTTTTATGTCTCTAACTTTTGCCTGGATCGCCCTTTCGGGTTTTCAATCCACCGAGACGCTCATTTTTGCCTAAGCCGCCCTTTCGGATTTTCAACTTAGCGAGCTATTCTATTTTTATTTTTAGGCGAAGTATCTCTTGACTGCATCTGAATTCACAGGACTAGTGAAATCCTCCCCATCCATAGTTGTAAGTACCAAAGCACCGCCTGAAAAGGCTCCCTTAACAACATATGGACCTTCATAGTTTGGAGTCCACTTGCCCCTGGAATCGGGCGCGAAAGACAAGACTTTCTTGAGCACAAGGTCACCTTCTCGGAACACACCAGGCTTGACCTTCTTATCAAAAGCTTTCTTCATTCTCTGCTGATATAACTGACCATGACATATGGCAGTCAATCTCTTTTCTTCTATCAAATTCAGCTGGTCATAGCGACTCTGAATCCATTCAGCATCAGTCAACTTGGCCTCCATCAAGACTCTCATTGATGGGATCTCCACCTCTACTAGGAGTACGGCCTCCATGCCATAAACAAGAGAGAAAGGGGTTGCCCCTGTTGAAGTGCGGACAGATGTACGATATCCATGCAAAGCAAATGGCAGCATCTCATGCTAATCTTTGTACGTAACAACCATCTTTTGGATAATCTTCTTGATATTCTTATTAGCAGCTTCAACAGCCCCATTCATCTCGGGTCTATAAGGAGAAGAATTATGGTGTGCAATCTTGAACTCACTACACAACTCTTTCATCATCTTGTTATTCAAGTTAGATCCATTATCAGTAATGATCTTATCTGGCACACCATAATGGCATATGAGTTGATTCTTGATAAACTTCACAACTACCTGCCTGGTCACATTTGCATATGATGCTGCTTCAACTCACTTAGTGAAGTAATCAATTGCTACGAGAATAAACCTGTGTCCATTGGACGCTTTCGGCTCAATCATGCCAATCATGTCAATTCCCCACATGGAGAAAGGCCATGGTGATGAAATCACATTCAGAAGTGTCGGGGGAATATGAGTCTTATCCGCATAAATCTGACACTTATGGCATTTCTTCACGTATTTGTAGCAGTAAGACTCCATTGTCAACCAATAGTAGCATGCTCTCAACATCTTTCTAGCCATGGCATGTCCATTGGAATGAGTACCAAATGAACCCTCATGGACCTCAAACATGAACAGGTCTGCTTCGTGTCTATCCACGCATCTGAGCAAAACCATGTCAAAATTTCTCTTGTAAAGCACTTCGCCATTGAGGTAGAAACTGCCTGATAACCTTCTCAAACTTTTCCTATCTTTCACAGATGCCCCAGGCGGGTAAACCTGGTTCTGGAGGAAACACTTGATATCATAATACCATGGCTTATCATCTTGCACCTCTTCAACTGCAAATACATGAGCTGGTCTATCCATGCGCATCTCAGTGATATTGGGAACTTCATTCCACAATTTGACCATAATCATTGAGGCAAGTGTAGCAAGAGCATCTGCCATCCGATTCTCATCTCGAGGAATATGATGGAAGTCAACCTCAGTAAAGAACGTTGAAATCCTCCTCGCATAATCTCTATAGGGAATGAGGCCAGGCTGATTCGTCTCCCATTCACCCTTAATATGATTAACAACAAGGGCCGAATCACCATACACATCAAGATGCTTGATCCTTAGATCAATGCATTCTTCCAATCCCATAATACAGGCCTCGTACTCAGCCATATTATTCGTGCATTTGAAAGTTAGCCTTGCTGTAAAAGGAATATGTGTGCCCTGAGGAGTAATAATTACTGCCCCAATACCATTTCCATACTGATTTACAGCGTCATCAAATACCATACTCCATTTGGAACCAGGCTCTGGCCCTTCATCGAGTGTAGGCTCATCACAATCTTTCATCTTCAAATACAAAATCTCCTCATCTGGGAAATCATACTGAACTGACTGATAATCCTCAATCGGCTGATGTGCCAAGTTGTCAGCCAAGATACTACCTTTAATAGCCTTCTGAGCTCGATACTCAATATCATACTCAGATAACAACATCTGCCAACGGGTAATCCTCCCTGTTAAAGCAGGCTTCTCAAATATGTACTTGATTGGATCCATTCTGGATATCAACCAAGTTGTATGATCTATCTTATACTGGCGTAAACGCTTAGCGGCCCAAGCCAAAGCACAACATGTCTTCTCAAGCATTGTGTATCGAGACTCACAATCAGTGAACTTCTTACTTAAGTAGTAAATAACATACTCTTTCTTTCCTGATTCATCTTGCTGACCAAGGACATAACCCATCGAGTCTTCAAGAACTGTCAGATACATGATCAAAGGTCTTCCTTCTACAGGCGGAGACAGAATTGGAGGTTCAGATAGATACTCTTTGATACTATCGAAAGCTTTCTGGAAATCCTCGGCCCAATCATGAGACTGATCTTTCCGGAGGAGCTTGAATATCGGCGCACATGTGGCAGTCATGTGGGATATGAATCTGGAAATATAATTCAAGCGGCCAAGAAAACCTCGGACTTGCTTCTCAGTTTTGGGCACAGGCATCTCTTGTATTGCTTTGACCTTTGCAGGATCAACCTCAATACCTCTTTCGCTGATAATAAAGCCCAATAACTTGCACGAACGGACTCCAAATGTACACTTGTTGGGATTCAGACGAAGCTTAAACTTCCTCAAACGCTGGAAAAGCTTCAACAGGTGCTCTACATGTTCAACTTCCGTTCTCGACTTAGCAATCATATCATCAACATATACCTCAATCTCCTTGTGCATCATATCATGAAACAAGGTGGTCATAGCTCGTTGATACGTGGCTCCGGCGTTCTTCAAACCGAAGGGCATCACTCGATAACAGAATGTTCCCCAAGGTGTGATGAATGTTGTCTTCTCCATATCCTCGGGTGCCATCTTAATCTGATTATATCCGGAAAATCCGTCCATAAATGAGAAGATATTGAATTTAGCTGTATTATCTACCAACATATCAATATGTGGTAGAGGGAAATCATCTTTCGGACTAACTTTACTCAAATCTCTATAATCCACACACATCCGGACTTTTCCGTCTTTCTTAGGTACGGGCACAATATTGGCCACCCATTGAGGATACGTAGAAGTCACCAGAAACCCCGCATCAATTTGCTTCTGAACTTCCTCTTTGATCTTCACTGCCATATCGGGATGAGTTCTTCTGAGCTTCTGCTTCACAGGCACGCACTCAGGCTTCAAGGGTAGGAAATGTTGCACAATATTTGTATCTAGACCCGGCATGTCTTCATACGACCAAGCAAAGATGTTAACATATTCTCGTAGCAATTCAATCAACCCCTTCTTAACAGATTCTTCCAGGAGTGCCCCAATCTTCACTTCTCGCACACAATCCTCAGACCCCAAGTTGACTGTTTCCAGATTCTCAAGATGCGGCTGAATGATCTTCTTTTCATGCTCAAGTAGACAGGTAATCTCGTCAGGAATCCCTTCAACATCATCTTCCTCTTCCTCAAATACAGGGAACTCAAAATTGGGAGATGGTGTCGGATCATTATGTTCAATGGGTTTGGAAATCAACCTGCATAATGATTTTGGATATAAAAAGCTTTTTAGAAATCAAACAAGGCAAATCATTATGCATATGAAAATATTGATTTTATTCTTTTTTTTTAGGGTTTTATGTGATCACCAATTTCATGCAAAAAGCAAAAAGGGAAAATAATTGGAAAAACAAACATTTAACATGAATTTATTGAATGAAAATATCATTGTATTTATGTTGCCAACAATGTCATCACTCCTCCTTTTGGCATGGGAGAAGGGTTTTTAAACAAAGTGATCATTACGTTGACTTGTGGACAACTGTAGGAACATCCACAGCGACCCAATTGTTGCAGATCCCTCCAGGGATGATGAAATTGTTAGAATCCTCTGCATCCTCTTCCAAGACAGCAGCAGCTTCTTCCTCCTGACCAGTGTGGATGAAACCTCCACTCTTGAACAACCCTTTCTCGTTGAAGACCCCAGAAGAAAAGCCTATGCCAGCCCGAGACTTATTGTCTTCTAGCTCAGTCATTTTTCCTAGACCAGCAATTGCACCACACTCAATGGCCAATTTCGCATCTCTATAGGAAGCAAATGAAGGAGTCCTCTTCTCAACAGGATCAGCTATAGATAAAGCTCGGAAAGGAGTTCCAACTTCATCCTCAGCATCTATATACGAGAAGGAAGACAAGTGGCTAACCAGGAGAGCCTTTTCTCCCCCTACCACTACCAGTTTCTTATTTTTCACAAATTTCAGCTTCTGGTGTAGGGTGGATGTCACGGCGCCAGCCTTGTGAATCCATGGTCTGCCTAAGAGACAGCTGTAGGATGGGTGAATATCCATAACCTGGAAGGTAATTTGGAAATCACTTGGTCTAATCTTGATAGGGAGATCAACTTCCCCAATCACGATCTTTCGAGACCCATCGAAAGCTTTCACGACTACCCCACTCTGCCTCATGGGAGGCCCTTGATAAGACAGTTTTGCGAGAGTGGTTTTTGGCAATACATTCAGAGATGACCCAGTGTCTACCAGCACATTGGACATGGCGTCGTCTCTACAATTCATGGATATGTGTAAAGCCAAGTTGTGGTCTCTTCCCTCCTTAGGGAGATCAGAGTCACAGAAACTTAAATTGTTACAAGTAGTAATGTTTGCAACAATGCTATCGAATTATTCTATCGTGACATCATGATCTACATATGTCACATCCAAAACTTTCTGCAGAGCCTCCCTATGTGGTTCTGAATTCAGAAGCAAAGATAACACGGATATCTTGGATGGCGTTTGTAGAAGCTGGTCTACAATGTTGTACTCACTCTTCTTGATGAGCCTCAGCATCTCATCACAGTCTTCTTTCACATTGCCGCTAGGGCCAACAGAAGCAGGAGTTTTTAGTACAGAGGAGGGCTTAACAGCAAGTGCCGGATTCGGGGTGCCTACAGCATTCCCAATCGAGCGTTCAACAAAATCAGCATTAGCCTGGGGCTTCGGTGGTGCTGAAAACACACGACCGCTGCGGGTCAAACCACTTACGTCAGCAATATTCACAACAGAGGAGGATGGCAAAGTCACCTCTTTCCCATCTTCTACAGCAACAGCGTTGTAACGAAAGGGAATTGCCTTTTCAGAAGAATATGGTACAGGACCGGCAGGCTTAATGATCAGGGACGGAGAAACCTTCTACTTGCTACCATCGTACTTAATGATAACAGGCTCGGGTATTCGAAACACTGGGGAAATTACGTTGACCTCAGGCTCATCTTCGTCAACATTCCTATTCTGAAGGATCTCAATAACTCCTTCGTCCAGCATTTCCTAAAGATCTTTGCGCACCTGGCGACAACCCAATCGGTTAACAGGGCAGATTCGGCATTTATCATGGTCATGCTCATAGTGACTGTACTCACATAGCAAACGGTGCAACTCAACCAACGATTGTCGAATATGACTGACATATTTGACCTTGTACTTGCCAGGGCAGCCCTGGACCATGTTGACAGATTTCCCATGCTCGGGCAATGGGTTCTTCTTCACATTAGGACCTACGTCCTCAAAGCACAGAATACCACACCTCACAAGGTCTCGAACCTTGGTCTTCAAAGGATAGCAATTCTCCACGTCGTGGCCGGGAGCACCAGAGTGATAAACACAATGCAATTCAGGCTTATACCACCACTGAGGGTTAGCAGGTATAGCTGGAGGGTCTCTCGGAGTAATCAACTTTCTCTCTATTTAAGAGGGATATAGTTCTGCGTATGTCATCGGAATCGGATCAAAAGTGACCTTCTTCCTATCGTAACTCGTGCTGGTTTGATTACTATTTCGAGGCTGATAGGCCTGCTGTTGAGGACGATGCTGTTGTTGTTGATATTGCTGAGATGATTGTTGATTATTGCTATGTTGCTGATATTGTTGATTGTCTTTGAAAATAGGTGCTATATGAGCCACCTGGTGCTGGTTACCGGTATGACGCACGGTCTTCCTCCTCACAGAGGGTCTTCTAGATTTCACATGGGAGGTCACAGCATGTGCCTCTCCATCTTTCTTCTTTGCAAACGCCCCATAACGTTTGGCAGAAGAGCCTTCTTCCTTGGTTAGACGTCCTTCTCTAACCCCTTCTTCTAACTGCATCCCTATATTCACCATCTCGGTGAAGTCAGAAGGAGCGCTAACAATCATCCGCTCATAATAGAATGAACTCAAGGTCTTCAGAAAGATCTTGGTCATTTCTTTCTCTTCTAGCGGAGGCATGATCTGTGCTGCCAACTCTCGCCACCTCTGGGCATACTCTTTGAATGTTTCCTTGTCCTTCTGGGACATGACCCTCAATTTATCCCTATCAGGAGCCATGTCCACATTATATTTGTATTGCTTGATGAAGGCCTCGCCAAGGTCATTGAAGGATCGGATGTTCGCACTGTCCAGACCCATATACCATCGCAGAGCGGCATCGGACAGACTGTCTTGAAAGTAGTGGATGAGCAACTGGTCATTATCAGTCTGAGTTGACATCTTCCTGGCATACATGACCAGGTGGCTGAGAGGACAAGTGTTCCCCTTGTATTTTTCAAAGTCAGGGACCTTGAATTTCACAGGAATCTTCACATTGGGAACCAAGCATAATTCGGCAGCAGACTTGCCAAAGAGATCCTTTCCTCTAAGAGTTCTCAATTCCTTGCGAAGCTTAAGAAATTGTTCGTTCATAGCATCCATCTTCTCATGAACATCTGGGCCCTAAGATGGCTCAGAATGATAGATGGTGTCGTCTACCCTAGGCACGGTATGCACGACAGGAGGAGGAACAACAAGGACCGGGCTAGATGCCGGCATAGAAGCAAAAGTTGGAGCAGGGTCCTCAGGCATGAAATTGGGAGGCATCCCCCACGGAAACCCGGCTGGCATAGCTGCTAGAGCAAAATGTGCACTGGCTGCAGGCACAGTCGAGGAAACAATCTCAGAGATGACTGTCCTCTGGGGAGGAGTTGAAGATGTTGGAGAAGACTAGCTCTGGGCAGCCAGGAATGATTCCATCAAAGCACTCAGTCTGGCGACTTCTTCTTTGAGTTCACGGTTCTCTTGCTCTAGATGATCCATCAGTCTTGAAGAGTTGGCTCTAGTGTAGTACCGGTGAGTCAACTTGTCTTCAAAATAAATGAAGAGCACAGAGTTAGACCACAAGACCAGAAGTCGGGAACCAAACCTGCTTATGCATATGATGCATGCAATGCTTGTGCATATGATTTGTTTTTATTTCAAAGGAACTCTAGGGTTTTATTTGCAAATTTTGGAAATATTAATTGTTTATCACATATGGAAATATCTCATAGCATAACATCAGGGAAAAGAAGTACAACATTGTCAATCATATACAAGGGAAAAGGAAAATAATCATCATATGGATCCCTAGAAACAATCATCTAAAGCTCGGGACACAGGAAGATAAGCTGCACGAAGCCTCTTCACCTCCCTTTCGTAAGCTGCCTCAATATTTGCCTTCTCTTTGGTGAGTCGGTCATACTTCCTCTTCCAAAACATGGAAGACTGAGGAAGTAGAGAAGTCCATGCGTCATTAGGATCATCAATAACCTGATGCTCGAGGAACTCTATCAAAGCATCTTTCTCCCTAATCTGCTGAAGCAACTCTTCCCTTTCACGGATCCAAGCACGTGATAGGTCTTCATCTCTCAACTCCTCTACTCCTTGGTTAGGGAGGGTTGAAGTTCCAGCCACAACCAAAGGTGTAGGTCTCGGATATTCGTAAGGCATGAGATACTCAGATGCTCTCTTCCTTACCCAAGCAGTGTAAGGCTCCAAAGCAATGCAATTCTTAGGACCCAACTCCTTCCTTCCTTTCTTATGAACCTTGCGCCAAGCGCGAACCATTCTGCCTTTCAAGCCTTGGGGATCTTTACCCTCCTGAAAGAACACACCTTCTAACAGAATGCTATTAGGTTTATCCTTTAGGGGGAACCCAAGCTGACGACGTGCTAAAACAGGGTTGTAGTTAATCCCACCACATGTACCAAGAAGAGGTACATTGGAGAATTCACCACAAGAGTCGATAATCTGCACACCATCATATACACGGTTATACCAAGAGATATCATCATTAGTGAGAGACATAAGTCTCGTGGACCACCGTAGACATCCCTTATTCTCCTTGAAGGCGACCATCTGAGGTAAGTGAGAAATAAACCACTTATACAACAGAGGCAAACAGCACACAATGGCACCACCACCCTTTGCATTCCTCATACGCAAAGAGAAATAGGTATCACCCAACAGAGTCGGAACGGGATTAAGAGCGAAGAAGATCCTAATAGCGTTCACATCCACAAACTTGTCGATGTTGGGGAACAATACCAACCCATAGATAAGAAGTACAAATATGGCTTCAAAGGCATCCTCACTCCTGGCCTTCCCATAAACAGTAGCTTGAGCAATGAGGAACTCAGAAGGGAGACCTTGAATTCCACCTTTGGTAGTCATATGAGCACCAATCAGAGATTCATCTATGTGCAACATGTCAGCTATCTCTTGAGAAGTAGGAATACTCTCCAAGCCACTGAACGGCAACTGGTCCAGGATAGGTATACCCACAAGATAGGCATACTCCTCAAGGGTAGGAAAAAGCTGAAAGTCCAGAAACGTGAAGCAACGGTACAAGGGATCATAAAACTGCACCAATACGCTCATCAGACCTTCATCCACCTGAGTAGTCAGAAGAGGAAGAAGCTTCCCAAAGCGATTTTTGAAACCCAAGGGATCTAATACATAGGATATCAAATTCCTTAACTCTTTCAGATCTGGCTGTCTGAAGCTGTACTTCTTTGTATTCCTTCTTTGTCTTTCCATGTCTGAAAATTTCTTTTATTATTGATGATATGGATGCAAATGAGTGCATGAATGCACGAATGCAACAATCACACTCAAGGATCACGCAATGCACACCAAACAAAGGTCATGGGATGGATCATATTATCCTTAATATCAATCATCCATTTTGGTGGATTATGGTTTACACCTTATCAACACCCAAGTTCCATTGATATTAAGGATGCATGAACGGATCAACCATGAATCAAGGGTTTGTTGCAAGTCACGAGCATGGAGTCTCGGTTAAGAACCACCCAAAGGGAGTGTACTAGGGTTTAAACCTGCCAAACATGTTCTACAAGAGGTTCCCAGAGTCATCATCCCATCTTTCGGATATTATCGGAGAAACGACTACTCGTATTCCAAAAATATTCTCAAGAGAGACTCTTATGAGTGTAGTATCGCGTAACAATTGTATCAAATCTTACATTTGAACGACTTTCGCACTACATCCTAAAAATAGGCCAAGATAGGTTTGGTAAACTAAGGTCCTTGGCTTCTAAGGTCTATATTGGAAAGAGTAATGTCTAACCACAACTTACTTGTGTGACATTATTGATCCCAACATGACCTCCACCAAGTGAATGGACTTGCAAGTCAACTTGCTAAGGAATAACTCCACACAAGTCGACAAGACTACGCCATTCTCCTATCCTAAGTGCACCCGAGTCTGGGTATAGAACTCATCTCACAAAGATCACCAAGCATACAAGGAATTAATATCAAGCAAATCAATCATTACATACAATACAGTAATCCCAAATTGCACAAAAATATGTCACAAAACAATATAATACAACAAGCATGAAAAGTTGGCAAAACCCACTAGGGGATTTATCCCCAGCAGAGTCGCCACTTTTCTGTAGCGGGGTATTCGTTACCATTGGAGATATTGACTAAATCCAAGGTAAATCATACAAAGTCGAGTCGCCAGGGCACTTCTATTTATCCAAAGGAATGGTTAGAAAGCGAACAAAAACCTAAAAGTTTTACAAACAAAACTTGTAAAAGAAACAGAGATCTGGGTAAGGGGGTTGGTTATGTAATGGGAAGGTGTTAAGCACCCAAAACATCCTAGGTACTCATAGGAAGCCCTTTTCATACTTGTTGTAAGGTTATTGTTTTGTGAAAATTTTATTTGTGCAAACATGATTGAAGAGATGAGAAAAGAATATACAAGTTTATTTACATTTTGTGTTTGGATGGATAAACCCATTGCCTACGTACCCTCTTATAAAAAGATTAGGATCAAAACCTTGTAGTTCGGGGTAAAAATCTCAAAAAACAAATGAGTGGATTGATTGGTCCAAAAGCCTTAAGGTCTTTTGTTATCAAAGGGAGAAAACTCAACCTAAAACCACAAATCCACCATGTGAGGATAGCTTCAACATGCTAGTGAGGGGTTATACCTATAATAAGCATGGAAGACTCATTGTCCATCACTAAGGACAAAGGTGAGTATTATATCTACCACAAAGATAACTCAAACCTAATAGCTCAAGGTTATGGAAAATTTGATTAGGAAAGTGGACATTGAAACCAGAAAAGAACTTTGAATGGGTTATATGTACCAATTAGAAGTATATACAAAAATGGTCAAAGTTGACTTAAAGATTCAATTCAAAATGAGTGTTATGAATAGAAAGTTTGAAAATCAAAAGCATAAGGCTTAGGTTTCTAATGTTGAAAACAATAGTCAAATGTTTGCACAAGAAGGTTTTGGCTTAGGTTAGGTTTGGGAGAAGAAGAAGGAGGGGTAAGTCCTAAGGAAAACAAAAAGGTGAGGGATAAGAAATGAAACCACACTAGGAGTTCCTCTCTTGAGATCATATAGATGATCCAAGTAGATCCCATCCTTTGGAATAAGCAAGCACAAAGCATAAGCAATCAAACAAGTCTCATAAGAGATCCTCAATGTATCATGTATCTTCCACTTAGATGAACATGATAATGATCCTCAAATTAAGCTCAAATGGAAACTCCTAGCTCAAGAGCACACACATCAAAAGTTCCACAAGCAAACAAACATCATACGTTATATACATACAAGAGGCTCAAACAATGGGTGAGCTTTAGTCAAGAGGGGTCATGTCAACCTCGACAAACAAGCCAAACTGTAATGGGGTAATCTGTAGCTCTTAACCACTAACATTGAACGTTAGGGTGAAGCTGATCAAAATGGTAATGAGGACGAGACCTCATGCTCTTAACCCTGGCCAGGGTGAGCTCATGATAAAGAAAGCGTGGGGATCCAGAAAGTGGGATCCTATTCCACTTGACAGACACTGGACAAAGATCTTGGGTACATGTTCAGAAGCATCAGCACGTAGTGCGAGCATAAAGAATGACACACTGAATAACGGGGGATTGGCTACTAATCCCTTTTATCCATTAATTGCCTCAACTCTTGAAGGTCTTATCAAATATCACATGCATCACTTGGAGGTCTTTGAGCACAATTGGAAACAAACACAAACAGAGCCTCTGAAGGAGGACTTGCCAGCAAAATGCCTGCCAAAAAGGCGACAGGACTTCAGACTACATGAAGTAAGAAGCTAACTACCTGAGTGGTGTATCAACCACAATCCAAATCTCAAGTAAGAGCTAAAGCAAGCAAGCAACTAAGGTACCTGTACAAAGACTAAACCGTTAGTATTTCAGTTATTAAACCAACAGACAAACAGTGAAACCACCTAACAGTTACACAATTCAGTGCATAAGTGCCCTAGCACTCAAATGAGCTCATGAGTTCACGATATCAAAACAAACCTACAAAACAAACATAGGTTAGTACTCAAATGCATTTGCATATCACAATATCATCAATGAGTATCCACACCTGAAACAAGTGACAAAGTTAGTTTATGTACACAACAAAACACCAACAAACAAAGGCATAAGAGATGAATTCAAAACCTAACCAAATGACCAAAACAGAACCCAATCTTCTACACATTACACATTCAAACATTTTACAAAATATCCTCAAAAGGACCAGCATCAAATCAATAAGCAAGTGTCTCAAATGATCTATGTCATGCAAGGACAAAAAAATGTCACAAAATGAACTTCCAACTTAGAAAATTCAAATCAAATCATAAATGCATGCAATGACTTTGATATTTTTTGTACAAGTTCCTCATGTCATGAACAATCAATATGCAAAAGATCATATCCAAAAAGGTTCAAATGATATATGAACAAAAATGCAACAAATCAATGTCAAAAATGTGACACAAATTGTCACAATTTTCTCTATGTTCCAAAAATGATGATAACATATGAGAAAAAATCCAAACCAGTTACCAAAAATTCATATCATGTGTGAATATCAAGCATGCAAAAGATGGGATCAAATGGCTCAACATAGAGAATTTCACAAAGCATTGAACACAATAGGTCAAAATGGCACCACATGGATTCAAAAATTCACAAATAAAAATCCAGGCATCAACAATTCATGAAATTAACATAAAAAAAAGTAGAGATCAAAACAAAACTATGAAAAAAAATTGGGACTCATTTGGATAATTTTTGGATTTTTTATGAATTTAACAAAATGAACAAAATAATTGAAATAACATGGAAATAAAGGAGGGAAATGTATTTATTTGAATCAAATCAGAATAATCCACAACCATTGGATCTGGCGCGCAAACAGATCAAAGGTCCACATTTAAACTAGCTAAAACGCACCGTTTCATTAAACGGTCAGCATGCATAGTCATCATTCAAAGCACACGCGGCATTGGTCAAACAAATCACAGCCAATCAAGCTTCCACGCAATGGCACACAAGGCAAACACAATCATCAAACCCTAACACACTCAGACGCCGGAGCTACAGTCTCCGGTCGTCTTCTCCGGCCAGCTCCGGCGAGTTCAACATAAATTTTTTCCAGTAATTAACAAGGCATACATCGTTCGAATCGCCTTCTCATGTACATTCCAAATATGACATCAATTCATCCTAATTCATCCTATATTTTCCAGATCGAATGAAAACATATTCTAGATCTAAACTTACAGTTCATCATACATGCTCAATTCTCAACCATTTCAAAATCTAAACACATGTACATTCTCTACTCAACAAGATCTACACATTTATGATCAAGAAATAGCAAAAGAAGAGATCGAAATTGAAGTCACCTTGAAATGGAGGTTGTTGTACACGCGTTCTCACAAGCTCATAAGCTCCAGATCTACTCCTTTGAACTCCTCTTGAAGCTTTGTGCAAAAAGAATCAGTTGAATCCACCTGAATCCACCTCAATTTCCAACTTCCATCAACATGAGAGTGCTCTTGAACATCTTGAAATCTGGCTGAATTGCAACAAATGGTGGATGATTCTTGCTCAATGAAGCATGAGGATCAAGAATCTACAAAAATATTTGGAGTTTGTGTGAAGGAAATAAAAATTCGAAGAGAGAGAAATTGGAGGGAGTTTTTGAATTTGGATCTGAAAATGCTTGTTATGGCAGTTAGGATTAGGGTTTTGGTATTTATATCCCTTGCTAATCACACTGAAAATCAAATTAGCCATCCATTAATCATGATTAGTGAGATATGAATCCATTTGCAAAAAATGCACATTAAGCTTCCAAGGCCATAATCCACGTGCAACCTCTCATGCAATGGCTGGAATTCACTCAATAGCAACCAAGGATCATCATTGGAATGTCAATTTGCTTGTATCATAAGCCAAAAAGGAATGATGAATAATTTCTTCAATTTGAACACATGTGAAATAATGAGCATTTGGCCATGATTCTTTTGCACAAATAAGCCAAATGATGTTACTTTGAGATGCCTTGAACATGAGAAGCACTTTGCAAAAAGAATGGACCAATTCGGAGTATTGTATCAAAAGTTATGCCATTTTGAATTTCCATGCACACCTTGTGATAAAATGACCATAACTTCTCAACCAATCATCATATGGACATGAATTAGGACTTTTTGTGAAGGGGAGACAAAGATCTACAACTTTCATGTTCACCAAAAATCCATTTGAAACTTCTTTGACATTGACAAGTCAAGTTGAATATGGACCAAAAACTTGCCAAATTTGGAAACTTTGACTTATAGGTCATTTTCCATTTTTAGTAACTTTTGCCATGACCTTTGAATCTTCAAGATGGATGTTTAGAATGAAGAATAGACCTCATTTGAACATGATTGAGGTGTCTCAACTCATTTCCCCACCTCATAGCCCTCAGTTGACTGCACAATTGACTTTTGGTCCTCAGATGACCTTGAAATGCCTTGATTAACTTGGGCCTCTACCACTTGGTGAAATAACTTCAAAATGAAACCCTAGCTCATGTAAGCTCCTTATAATAATCATGTGAACCTCATCCCAAGAAAATACCTCATCTCTTGCACAAAGGATCTTCTTGAAGCTCTTGACCTGGTGATTGCTTAAGCTACAACAAAAGATGTTGGTGACATATTTTTGTGCTTTTGGTTAGTGAATAAAAATGAGAAAAGCAATGATATACAATTCAAGCATGCTTGGTGATCTCAAACCACTCACAAGAGATCCCTACCCAAAGGTAAAGGGAGCCAAGATGCTCAATGATCCTTGAGGCTATGCAATGCAATGTTATGATGCCATGAGGGATCTTAGGGACAAAATTGGGGTCTTACACATAGAACCAAGGATGGCCATCTGCCCCATCTTCGGCTGCCAAACAGTAAGCATGCTCGTCCAAGTAGTCAAGGTGAAAAGGTGGTGCTTTTTTTTTCATTTGACCTTAAACATGGATGAAAAAGTTTCCAGTGCGTCGGCCAACTGATTTTCCTCTCGGGGGATATGGTTGAATGTAATCTCGTCAAAGTATGTGATCAGCTTCAGGACATGCTCCTTGTAAGCGATGAGCTTGTGATCTCGACCATCCCAATCTCCTTTGACTTGGCTGATGACCAAGGCTGAATCTCCATAAACTTCAAGAATTTTGATCCTAAGATCAATCACAACTTCAATGCCGAAGATACAAGCCTCATACTCTGCCATATTGTTGGTACATTCGAAGCACAACCTTGTAGTGAAGGGTAAATGAAATCCAGTTGTGGAGGTGATGAAGACCCTTATGCCATTTCCATGAGCATTAGAAGCTCCACCAAATACCAGAGTCCACCAAGATCCCGATTCTGGTCCTTCCTCGGGGTCGGGTATGTTGCAGTCCCTTATCAGCATGATGTCCTCGTAAGGGAACTCAAAGCGCATAGACTGGTAGTCCTCCACATATTGGTGTGCAAGATAGTCTGACACTACACTCCTTTTGATATATTTTTGAGTGACATGTTGGATGTTGTACTGGGTCAAAGTCATTTGCCAACGAGCTACTCTACCAGTTAGAGCCGACTTCTTGAAGATGTACTTGACTGGGTCCATCTTGGAGATTAATAGCATTTTATGGGTGACCATATATTGTCTTAGGTGTTTGGCATCCCAAGCAAGTGCACAACAGGTCTTCTCAAGCATTAAACATATACTCTCACAATCGGTAAACTTCTTACTTAAGTAGTATATGACGTGCTCTTTCCTACCAGTCTCATCTCGTTGGCCGAGGACACATCCCATAGACCCTTCAATGACGGTAACGTACATGATCAGGGGTCTGTTAGGCACATGAGGCATCAAGATATAAGGTTCTTGTAAGTAGTCCTTTATCTTCTCGAAAGCATTTTGGCAGTCGTCGTTCCAAATGATGGCTTAATCCTTTCAAAGAAGTTTGAAGATTGGCTCACAAGTAGCTGTAAGGTAAGATATGAATCTAGCTATGTAGTTAAATCTACATAGAAATCCTCATACTTCCTTCACAATTTTGGGTGCAGGCATGGCTTATATGGGCTTTATCTTTTCAGGATCCACTTCAATACCACATTGGCTGATAATAAAACCTAGCAGTTTTCCAGATCTTACTCCAAACATGCATTTATTGGGATTGAGCCTCAACTTGAATTTCCTTAGCCTCTCAAAGATCTTCTCAAGGTTGACAAGATACTCCTCTTTGGTTTGTTATTTGACAACCATATCATCAACGTAGACCTCAATCTCTTTATGAATCATATCGTGAAAGAGTGTGACCGTGGCTCATTGGTAAGTTGCACCGAAATTCTTTAATTCAAAGGGAATAACCTTGTAGAATAAAGTTTCCCATGAGGTTATGAAAGTAGTCTTCTCCATGTCCTCTAGAGCCATTATGATTTGGTTGTAAACAGAGAAGCCATCCATAGAGGAGAAAATAGAGAATTGAGCAGTGTTGTCCACTAGCACATCGATGTGAGGTAGTGGGAAGTCGTATTTAGGAATTGCTCTATTCAAATCTCTATAATCTACACACATTCTTACTTTACCATCCTTTTTGGGTACAGGCACAATATTGGAATCCATTGGGGATAATTGGAAACTGCTAGGAAACCTGCACTGAGCTGTTTTTGTACCTCCTCGTTGATCTTCATAGCCATGTTAGGGCGATTCCTTCTTAGCTTTTGCTTTACGGGAGGGAAATCCTCTTTGAGGGGTAGACGGTGGACCATGATATCAGTATCGAGGCCTGACATGTCTTGGTAATACTATGCAAACACATCAATATAGTCTTGTAAGAGTTTGACCAACTTTGCCTTTACATCTTCTTGTAGAGATAAGCCTACTCTGACCTCTTTAGGTTCCTCACCTGTTCCAAAATTGACCACTGCTACTGATTCCTCGTGCGGTTGTATGACCTTCGACTCTTGCTTGAGTAGTCACACTAACTCTTCGGGGAGCTTGCAATATTCATCACAATCATCGTCAACGTGATTAATTGGATTGTCGAAGTTATATGGGACCATAGAAGAGTCATTATTGGTGGTAACTGAGGATAATCTACATGATTTAGGCTTCATCCCTTTATTTGTATGAAAGGAGAAAAAATGATTTGAAAAATTAAAAGATAAAGATATTGCCATTTTTTGATTAAGTGTAAAGATAAAATAAATGAAAGACAAGGATCACAAGTTTGAATGTGAAACATGGTGATTTCCATTAATTGATAATAAAAGTAAATTTGACAGAGGCCCTACAAATGATCCCCCCATGCCTTGGGCACGACATGGGTTCTTTGATTTTTAAAGGAAAACATAAAACAAGGAAATTACTTCTTTAACATTGTTACTTCGGGTAACTCAAAGACAGTCCAGTTGGTTGTTCCTCTTCCTTCGGTCTTCTTATAGATTAATCATTCCCATTCAACTTCACTATCTTCTTCTATAGCACTGATATAGCCATCTACAAGGTGCCCGACGCTTGAGAAGAAATCTGATAAGGGGAGCACTTGCCCCTTTATAGTCATTGGCGTTGGCTTCTTTAAGTCTGGGGAATTGTATCCCAATCCAGAGCGATCCTTGTTGACCGACAATTCTAGAATCCTTCCCCATCCTTCAGGGTGTCCATTTTTTATGATAGTCTAAGCATCTTTTAGGGAGGCCATCAGAAATTCTGCAATTTTCACTTACCCTATTGGGCCAACCATTTCAACATTGATAACCTCAAAGGATTGAAACAGGATTTCCTGTACCTTATCCCCTCCTTCCCTATACCAGAATGACGTCAAGTGACTAACCATGATGTATTCTTCGCCCTCCATCCACTACTAGCTTTTTGCTAACCAAAAACTTCAGCCTTTGATAGAGTATTGAATCAACTACCCCGGTCAAATGTATCCACGGTCGTCCAAGTAAACAATTATAGGTTGGATGTATGTCCATCATGAAGAAAGTGATGAACAAAGTTTGGGGTCTGATCTTGATGGGAAGATCCAGTTCACCAATTAATGTTCGCCTTAACCCATCAAACTCCCTTACCACTAGCTTGCTCGGCTTCATCACAAGTACCTCAATAGTCAATTTTGAAAGAGAACTCTTAGGAAGCACATTAAGAGATGATCCAGTATCCACTTAAACCCTTGACAGCATAGTGTCTACACATTCAATGGAGATATCAAGGCCTTTTTATGGTTCCTTCCCTTGGAGGGAAGTTCTTCATCACTAAAACCCAAGCTCATGCTTGTAGCTATATTATTGACCACTCCCTCAAATTGGCAGACAAAAATCTCTTGTGGCACGTGGGCGGCTTTCAGAAATTTGACCAGGGCATCATGATGTGCTTCAGAGCACATAAGCAAAGACAACATAGAGATTTTGGATGGAGTTCAGTTGAGTTGGTCAACCACTCTATAGTCATTTCTCCATATGATGCATAAGAATTCGTCTACCTTATTGGTAGGTAGAGAATCCTGCCTTTGCTGGGCATTCTCTATTTGTTTGCCTTTGTCTTGTGTTTAAGGGTCGTTATTGCCAACTGGGGGAGATGTGGGAGAAAATATTCTTCCGCTTCGGGTGACCCCACCGGTACCATCTATACTCACTATTGGTTCGTCAGACGTCATAGGCTTCTCTTTCATTCTTTGTCCATGGATATAGACTGCGGAGTCGTACACCCACGAGACTGCTTTTGTGTCGTTAAAGGAAAACAACGTTGGGACTGTTATCATCATAGGAGTAATGGGATTTATAGAGAGGGTCATCTGAGAGATATTATAGGGTATCTTCAAAGGTAGAACTTCATCATATGGTATCTCAAGAGTGGACACTTCTTCTTGGATGGACGATCTATCAACAAGATCCCTTGGCTTAATAGGTTTTATATGATGGACTTCAAAATTCCGCATTGTTATGGGTTAATCAAACATTGTTCACAAGTTATACTACAAATAGGAAATGCATTACTTTTTCATCAATACGTTCTTCATTTCGATGAGTGGAGTTTTCAACTCACTCACTGAGGTCAACATTTTCTTCCATTGTCCATCTCTACCATGTTCATGGTTGATTTGTTGTGAGGGGGCATCGTATTATTGTTTACATTCGTGTCGTTAGGCGCAAATTTAATTGCCTTGGAATCAATTAGATCATGCACCTTATATTTTAAGGCCTTACAGTTCTTGATGGAATGGTCGGGAGCGCTTGAATGGAACTCGCATCGGGCATTGACATCATAGCCTGAAGGAAGACTGATAACGAGAAATTTTATCATGTTTTTAGGCTTATATTGTATGTTATTCGTATTTATTTCAATATGTTTTATCATATTTTATTTCATTTTATTCATTTTGCAGTTGTTAGAGAGTTTCGGTACGGATTCGAAAGCAAATTGGAAAAGAAGCAAAAGAGTAAGATTCTGCCCATTTTGCCTAAGTGGCGTTCACCATGTGTATATGGAGTTCTCCATTGGCCTGCCAGCCACGTCATTTAATGGTCAAGGCAATGTTGTTCACCATTTCCCTAACGGCGTTCGCCATTATCATGCAGAACAAGTTCTACGCAAGTGGGTAGTTTTGTGCTGTTTTCTCCAACGTATTTTCCCTCCACTTTGCTTGTACAATCAAGGGAGGTTACAAGGATTCAAAACCTCTATAAATAAGACTCTTTGAGGTGTTTCATGATATCCAAGTTATGTAGAAGCTCTATCGAATTTGCTTCGTAGTCTTAGGCTTAAATTCACCAGTAAAAGTGACAATAACTCACATCGAGGGATTGTCACACCTGTTTTCTTGTAATTTTATTGTACTCTTGGATCAAGAACAAGCCTGCCGGCATTTTCGTTTCAATTCAAACTCTTCGTTTCTTTAATTTCAGGTTTTTACCGTTTTATTATTTATGCTTGTTATTGCTATTACTGTATTGTATGATATGTTAACTTTAAGTATAATTGCTTTAATCATGTTATTTCTGATTATAATTATGTCTTGATAAATTTGTCTGAGTTCGGCGTATGAGGATCGTCGTTACCGGCGGGACTCGGTAGAAATAATAAGCACGAAATTATGATTAAATTCTGTTATGGTTTTAGTTTCCAATTGTATGTTTCATTGTTTTGACACAATAGTGAAAAACAAATTAAGGTTCTAGCCGATAGCGCGAGAATGTGAGGAAGGAACTGGATAGTGGAAACTAGGCATCGATCCTAAAAATAGCGAGAGCGTTTTAGGCATCATTTAGGATCTAATTAGTTTTCAAAATATGCTTTCTAATTGAAATGGGCGAGTGAGAGAAAAATCTTGTGGTTAGGAGGTGTGATTTAATCAATAGCGCGAGAGTATGGGACGGAGTCTTTAAATCAATATTTTCTACATAACACAATAAAATTGTAATCCGTACCAGAATTCTACCTAATCCCTTAGGAACACAGAATCCATATTCCAGGCTCGTTTAATCATCATTTTCAAACCTCTAGATATTAACGTTTATATTTCCGTTCATATCCTTTTAAACTTTAGCCTTAGCTTTGCAATTGCAATGATAAATAACATTAGTTTGATTATTAGTCTTTGTGGGTTCGACAATCTTTTAAAACTATCCAATCAACTCTATACTTGCACTTATTATCCGACTGACACGTCCGTCGTAATCAAGTTTTTGGCATCGTTGTTGGGGACTAATTTAGTCAATATTGTGATTCCGTTGTTGCGCAGTATAGAATAAGGCAAATTTTATTTACCCTTCTAAATTGTCAATTGTATGCCAAGCACTCGCTCAAAAAGCGAAGAGCTAGAACAACCAGTTGACGAAGTCGAGCATTTTATTAATTTACAATGCCGAGTTCATTATTTCCGAATTAAGTACAATCTTCCTTTTCCAAAACAAAAATTAGAATCTAAACCAGTAATGGCTGAAGGACCACAAAACCGTCGTCTTAAGTATTATGTTGTTCCTTCACAGGAGGAACCACACAATAACATTGTTGCTCCTGCCATCATCGAAATGATTTCGAGTTGAAACCTCCGTTGTTATTAGTTGTTCAACAAAACCAATTTTCAGGTAGTCCTATAGACGATCCAAACTTACATTTGTCAGTGTTTGTGTAGTACGTAGACACAGTGAAAGCAAACGGTGTCAGTCCCGAAGCGATTAGACTATGTCTTTTCCCTTTTTCCTTAAGAGATATAGCTAGAGCTTGGATCCAGTCTCTACCTTCGAACTATGTGACCACATGGGACGAGTTGAAGAAAGTCTTTTTAGCTCGATATTTCCCACCAAGCAAGACGGCTATGCTAAGAGCTCAAATCAACGGATTTAAGCAAAAAGATAATGAATCTCTTTTCGACCATTGGGAAAGATACAAGGACATGATGAGACTTTGTCCACACCATGGACTTGAGTAATGCCTAATTATCCATACTTTCTACAATGGTCTTTTGTACAACACTAAAGTGAATTTGAGCACTGTAGCTGGCGATGCTTTAATGGACAAACCTTATGATGAAGCCTATGAACTCATCGAGAACATGGCTCAAAATCATTTCCAATGGCGAGGTTATCGTGCCGCTGTAAAAAAACCAACTACGAAAGGAGGAATGTACGAAGTTAATGGCATAGACCGCGTCAATGCTAAAGTGGGTGCACTTACTCAAAATATCGAAAGCTTAGCCATAACACCAGCAGCTACTGTAGTTGCTATAACACCAAACTGTGAATTGTCAAGAACCCCTGGGCACACTAATTCTGATTGTTAGTTATTGGCTGGTATTCCTACCGAACAAGTAAATTACGCTCAAGGAAACCCATATTCCAACACTTACAATCCTGACTGAAGAAATCATCTGAACTTTTCTTATAAAAATAATAATGCTTTATTTCCTCCAAACCCAACACCTGTTATTCCACCTGGTTATCAGAAAGGAGCCTCTGCTGCTCCACAAGCACCTCGAAAGTCAAATCTAGAGATCATGATGGAAAACTTTATGAATGCTCAAGCTCAACAGAATAAGGATTTCACAAATTAAAATGCTCATACTAGCGAACTGATGAAGCAAATGTCAAGTAAGCTTGATGTTATGGCTATCCATAATAAAATGTTGGAAACCCAAAATTCCCAAGTAGCCCAACAACAAGCACCAATAGCAGCCCTAGCTGGAGAATTTCCTGGTCAACCACAACCAAACCCAAAAGGTCATGCTAATGCTATCACATTGTGAAATGGGACATAATTAGATGAACCAGTTGACCCAAGACTCAAAATCCAACCATGTATCAAAACTCTGGTAAAGGAATTGAAAAGGTAAACGAACCAACCAATGATGGAAAGGAAGACAAAAACGGAGAAGCAGAAGAAAAGAAACACCTTATGTGTCTATTCCACCATACAAACCAACAATACCTTATCCTCAAATACTTTCTAAGTCCAAAAATGAAGGACAACTTAAGAAATTCATAGAATTTCTGAAGCAACTTAATATCACTATACCATTCACAGAAGACATTATGCAAATGCCTTCATATGCTAAATTCCTTAAAGAAATCTTATCTAATAAGAAAAAGCTTGAGGATAATGAAACAATTATGCTTACTACTGAATGTAGCGCTATTATTCAAAATAACATGCCTCCTAAGCTGAAATACCCAGGTAGTTTTTCCATACCATGTGTAATCGGAAAGTTTATCATAGACAAAGCCTTGTGAGACTTAGGAGCCAGTGTTAGTTTAATGCCTTTATCCACATGCAAGAAACTCAATTTAGGATAACTAAGATCAACGAAGATGTCTCTACAACTAGTTGACCGTTCTGTTAAATTTCCAATAGGTATGCTAGAGAACATTCACGTTCGTATAGGTCAATTATATATTCCCACAGACTTTGTAATAATGGATATAAAGGAGGATTCCCACATTCCTGTTATTTTAGGAATACCCTTTTTAGCCACAGATGGAGCCATCATAGATGTCAAGAAAGGAAAGCTAACTTTCGAAGTTGGGGAAGAAAAAGTCGAATTTATTTTAGCTCAATTCTTACAGGCGCCGACTATAGAAGATTCATGTTGTCTCTTAGACGTCATCGACGAATGTGTGAAAGAAATGAAGAGGGAACCATCTAAGTATACTGAAGTACTAAAGATTTCAGCGCCTCCTATATTCAAAGACGATAATTGGCATGAGCCATACGTAGATGACAGTCTGAGGAAATGTTTAACACTAACATCCAATGCAATGCCATGCCCAAAGAAACCTTATGTAGAACTTAAAATACTACCCAAATACCCGAGGTATGAATTCCTAGACACTGAGCTTGAACGACCAATAATAGTCAACTCTGACTTAGGACAGATAGAAACCGAAAAATTACTTCATGTCTTAAGAAAGTATCCAACAACTTTAGGCTATAACATCTTAGACCTAAAAGGAATAAGTCTCTCTATATGTATGCATCACATTATGCTAGAGGAGGATTGTAAAACCTCTAGAGAACATCAGAGAAAAGTAAATCCTATCTTGAGTGATATAGTAAAAAAGGAGATACAAAAGCTTTTAGAAGCAGGAATTATATACCCGATATCTGACAGTAATTGGGTCAGCCTAGTACATGTCATGCCAAAAAAGGGAGGTGTTACGATTGTCAGTAATGAAAAGGGTGAATCCATAGCTAAATGAATTCAAACCGGATGGAGGATGTGCATAGACTATAGAAAACTAAATAAAGCCACTCGTAAAGATCATTTTCACTGCCTTTCATCGACTAAATGCTTGAACGACTGGCTAAACATTCTCATTTCTGTTATTTAGACGGATACTCAGGATTCTTCTGAATTCCTATTCATCCAGATGAACAAGAAAATACTATTTTCACTTGTCCTTATGGTATGTTCGCTTATTGACGAATGTCGTTTGGACTATTTAACGCTCCTGCAACATTTCAGAGATGTATGATGTCAGTCTTTGCTGATTTTATAGACGACATAATGGAAGTGTTTATGGACGAATTCTCTGTTTGTGGGCAAAATTTTGAAGGGTGTCTTTCGAACCTAGAAATGGTACTTGAAAGATGCATTAAAGTCAATCTCGTATTAAATTGGCAAAAATGTCATTTCATGGTCCGACAAGGAATCATACTTGGACATGTTGTATTCGACCGAGGAATTGAAGTGGATAAAGAAAAACTAGAAATTATAGAGAATATTAAACCTCCGAAAATCGTTAGAGAAATTCGGAGTTTCTTAGGACACGCCGGCTTCTACCGACGATTCATTAAAGATTTCTCTGAAATAACCAAACCACTAACATGCTTACTAATTAAATATGTTGAATTCATATTTGATGAAGACTACTTAAAAGTGTTTGAACATCTTTAAAATTCTCTTATTACAACACCTATTATGCAACCACCTGATTGGAGTAAACCATTTGAAATAATGTGTGGTGCTAGTGACTATGCCATTGGCGTTGTCTTAGGATAAAGAAAGGATAAAAAGCTTCATGCGATTTAATATACAAGTAGAACCTTAGACAACGCACAGATGAACTACGCCACCATAGAAAAGGAACTCATGGCTGTTGTGTTCGCTTTGGATAAACTTTGTTCCTACTTAGTGGGAGCAAAGATAATTGTCTATACCGACCACGCCGCAATTAAGTATCTGTTAAGTAAGAAGGATGTTAAACCAAGACTTTTAAGATGGATTATGCTTTTACAAGAATTCGATTTAGAGATTAAGGATAACAAAGGCACTAAAAACGTGGTAGCATATCATCTCTCTAGGATTGAGGGCCTAAAACCCGAACAAGTGACCATCAATGACAATTTCCCCTACTATTAACTTGTACCCTAGTTAGAAAGTGAAAGTGAAACAGTCGAATGTTCTTTGATGTATAATGACGTAGAAACTAATGAAGTTGTGGAATCAATTTGCACCAAAACCACGCTGCCATGGTATGATGACTTTGTCAACTACTTAACAGCTGGAGTACTTCCACTAGACTTAACTTACCAGCAAAAGAAGAAATTCTTCCAGGATCTTAAACATTACTATTGGGATGAACCCTTACTCTTCAAAAGGGGCTCCGATGGTATTTTCCGTCGATGTGTCCCTGAATTTGAAGTAAATGATATCATATCTCATTTCCACTATGCATCCTATAGAGGGCATGCAAGTACCTCAAAGACTTGTGAGAAGATCTTACAATCTGGTCTCTTTTGGCCTAACCTTTGGAAAAATCTCCATTTAAACTAGTTTATGGTAAATCATGTCACCTGCCTGTAGAACTCGAGCATAAAGCTTATTGGGTCGTTAAGACCCTAAACATGAATTACACAGACGTAGGAGGGAAAAGAATCTTAGATATCCATGAACTAGAAGAACTTAGATTAGATGCCTATGAAAATGCCCGAATTTACAAGGAAAGAACAAAATGGTAGCATGATAGACGAATAACATTTAATTCTCGACTTAAATGATTTCCAGGAAAACTTCGTTCTAGATGGTCTGACCCTTTTGAGGTCATAAGCGTCTTCCGAAGCGGAGCTATAGAAATAAGAGGTAAATCCAATGAGACATTCATCGTAAATGGGCAGCGACTTAAGAATTACCAAAGTATAGAAAACAAGGATTTATGCATGAGTTATAAATTAGAAGAGTTTCCCACTCTTTCGAAAGAATAACCCCATTCTGATTTTTGTCGAGTTGCTGACATTAAATGAAGCACTACGTGGGAGGAAATCCACGATCTTAAGTTTTTATTTTCACTACTTATAGTTATTACTACTATATTTTATTTTTATTTTTATTTTTACTTTTATTCTTATTTTTTTCTTATTATTATTACGATTATTATCTCTTTTAGCACTACTTGCGTTTCAACTAACTAATAACATAATATTTGTCTACTTTCAGGCTAACGTAGCTTAGGATAGGATACTAACTTAGGAGAATGCAACATGTTGATGACATGGAGGTTGTCTTTAGGAATGAAGCTCAAAGGAGACGTTTCGAAATTTTAGCTGAGAGAGATATGGCATTATCTATTATCCTGATGGACTCACCATGACCACCTTAGGAATTTGAGAAAGTGTGATGTAGCTTCTTGACCAGATAGGCTGGGACAGCTTTACTGTGAGGAAGAGGTTTAGCCCATATTGTATGCTTACCCTTCAGTTTCTCAGTTCCCTTTACTATGATCCTAACAGAGGACTTGGATTTGGGATAAGCTTGGCTACCTTTAGACTATTTGGGACCAAATACCATTTCACCCATCATGAGATGGTTGACCTTTTAGGATTTCCTAATGGCCCAGATATTTTACAATGACTATAGATGATGCCTTTACCAACCTTGACCTTGACTATTTCTGGGGAACCATAGCCGGAAACTATAACCCTGAGCCACCCACAATGTTTTTTGAAAACATTTGCAAGCCTGCTATCCGCTACTTCCACAAAATCCTAGCCCACACTCATTTTGGTAAGGAAGAAAATATTACCTCCGTCTCTAGAGATGAGTTGTTCATCATGTACTGTGCCTTCCAAGATAGACCCATGAATGCTGCTACTTTCATGTTAGCAAACGGAATTGCCCGAGAGACCCAAGGTACTATTCTCATTGAAGGGTTAGTCACTATGATTGTTGATTTCATTTGCCTAAGATACCCACTTAACCGCATACATGCCTTTGGAGTTATCCTTCCCATGCACCTTAACTTTTGCTTTAACCGTGGCATCATGGCTAATTTAGAACTTACTGAATTTGAGCTATTAATTAACAACCAAGTGGTCCTTAACTTTACACTATCTAACCATGAGAAAACAAATGTTTACAACCACGATAATTGGTTGTATAATTCGGAGGGTCAAAGTGAGTCCCCCACACCACCTGACAGTCCTTAGCCTTATGAAAACCGAAATTCCAATCTCCCTAATGTTGTTTTACACGTCTCTGGTGCTCATTGTATTGATCCTCTCATTGATTTTGACACCGCTATCCATGCTCTACAGTGTGAAGTTGATTTTCTTAGAGGAGGACTTACTTCTCTTCGAGTTGATCTCCTCGACTACATGTTCCAGCAAGTTTATTCCTTGTGACGTTCCTCTGAGCTTAATATTACACACCATGATAGCTAGTATTGTTGATTGTACCATTGTTTCCCTACTTTATAGCTTAGACTGTTTATTATTCGTCCGTATTTTCTCTTTGTTGTTCACTTTTAGTTTATGTTTACTTTACCGTCGAAATATCGACGAGAACATATGTTACTACTATTTAAATTAATGTAATTTCCCTTCCAGTTGTTTATTTTTATTTTTATATTGTAAATCCCTTTAATTTCGTTCATTTTATGTTTCCAATTAAGGCCTTATGCAAAAATTATTTCAACTAGTAGTAGTATGACCTTAAAGGCATAAGACTGTAAGACCCCGAAATTTGACCCTAAGATCCCTCATGCATTTTCATCATAAGCATAAGCATTGAGATCATGTCTTGGCATCCTCCTTACCCCTCTTTCATTGGGTTTATTTTGGGAGACATCACCAAGTACTTTGTGATTATATCATACTTATATTTTATCATTTCACTAACTAAAATACCAAAAATATGTCTTTGCATCTATCTAACTCTTTTGTAGGTAGGGCATGATCTTATTGATTCATTGATCACATCTAGGGTTTGAGACCCTCATGAACAAAGAGCACAACCAAGAATTGATTCAATAATGGTTATGAACATCATATATGAGTCCCAATGATCTCCACATGTTATATTGATCAAGATTTCTTCAAGAGTTTGAGGATGGTTTGCCTTGGAACCCCTAGTTTGACTGGGTATCTTGAGTAACTTCTTCAACAAGCTATCTCACCAATTGATCAAATTTCTAAATGGAAACTTCAAATTTCATCATCTTGTGCATATATGATCTACCATGAGCCAAGAAAGTCAAGAGAATGGGAAATTAGCAAGTTGGTTGATGGTGGTTGGCCAGATGAATTCATCTGATCAAAACCGGGTCTCCCTAGACCCTATCTCCTACAATTTTAATCATATGAAAATTATTCAAAGAGAAAACTTACTCTAAATGACATTCCAAACAACTTTCATGTTTGTACCTAGAGCTATTTTTGCTTGGAAAGTCATTTTCCATGTTGAAACACTATAGGTCATTTTGTCTAAACCCTAATTTGAAAGTCAATTTCCCAAGGCCATAATTTGCTCAATTTTTATAAGATGAAAGATTTACAAGTTGCAAAATAAAATTCAATGTGTCTAATTCAACTTTTATGTTTGGAGTGGAAACTAATTCAACTTTTTTGAGCATGTGATATGAGGTTACATTATAGGTCACTTTTGACCTATACCATTGATCAAGTGATTCTTCCAAACTTCAAAAATGCATAACTCTATCATTTCAAATCCAAATGACATGAAATTGGTGACCATTTTAAGGTCTTTGAGAGAGCTACAACTTTGATGAATACGCTTTTATCATTTGAAGCTCCTATAAAAAGTTAATAAAGGTGGAATATTGAGACATATGGCTTGACACTTAGAAAATTTTTGATATGTCAAATTTTTCCAACCTTCCACCTCAAATTTCTCCAAGTTCCAAGTTCCAAATAAAAAAGTGTTGAACATCAAATTTGTTCCTCTTGATCTCACCTTTCCAAAGAGCTCAAATTCATTCATTTTGGATGGGAAATGCATAGGTTGCACATGGCTTAAACAGGCTGATATCATTTGGCATGGATCCAACTTCAAGCATCAATGTTCAGTTGCCTTGCAATCCAATAAATCTTCAAAGCATTTGATCTTTAATTTGGACCTTCAAACCATCATTTCATGGGCCTATGCACGCTCATGCAACATGGCATCATCATTTGCCAATTTTGGAAAGTGGAAGTGAGTGTGCAAATATCACTTGATTCACCTATAAATAAAGCTCAATTTGCTCAGAATTAACACACACATTGCGCCAGCTTTGATCCCCCATTGAAAACCCTTCACTCATAGGATAAACTTGATAAATTCATTTAAATTTGAGCTTGAATCCCCACTGTTTTGGAACTCAATTCTCCAGGAATCCATTGCTTCTAAACCTTTCCATTCCTCTCCTGCAAGCAATTAAAGTGAGTCCAAGTGCAAGCAAGCTCAAGATCCATCAAGTTCAGACCTCCATTGAAGGTAATTTGCAGAAATTTTAAACTCTTCGATTCTCTCAATTTATTGCTCAATTCCATTGGTTCTTTGGTTGTATGAAGTCCTACCAATGTAGGCAAGAAGATTGAGTTGCTTTAAGGCCAAATCGAAGCAACTCAGTTCATGTACCTCATTTTTCAATTCCACATATCTCTTAATATATTTGAAATTGGAGTAATTGGAGGTTAGATTCGAGCTCAGTGCCATTTTCTCTTTAAGATCATGTCCTTGTTTCTTTTTTTGGTGATGGTTCATCTTGACCAGTCCGGTGAGTGCCACCGGAGAAGATGACCGGAGCTCTGGCTCCGGCGATGATCTAGACAATCTCTGAACCATATGATACATCCTCCACGTTTTAATCTTGATCGTCCCTTGTGATTACCATCTGTGCCACACGGTTGACTAAGACATATGTGGAACGCACGTTTTGGATCATCAGATTTGCCACCTCAATTAATGAGGGAGATCTGATGGTCCACGTATTTTTGAATTTCTGATATTTTGTTTTAATTGCATTTTCTTCAATAATTCATATTAAATTCAATATTGATCCAAAAAATATGGGACTTTCACCAAAAAAATTCAAATATTTTTCTCTTTCATATTCTGAATTAAAATTATTTTTTGGATCATTATTAATATTTTTCATGAATTAATTGATTTTGCATTTGTTTTTAATTGCTTAAAAGTATTTTTAAGTGTCCAAATATTATGAAATTTTTTCTCCAAGGTCCTTTGACCTTGTTTGACCTATGATAAATCTCATGGCCATTTCTTTGGTGTTTTGATGAGATTTTAGGATTTGAACAAAACATATTTGATTTTAATGCATTATTTTTTTATTTTTAATTGAATAAATGACATTTAAATTGTGTTGACCATTTGTATTGACTTAATTGAGTTTGATTGTTTGTTGTTGGGACTTGGCCAAGGTTGATTTGACTTTGTCAAGTTAATATCATTAGATTTAGGGGATTGATGGAATGTACATTCCATCTCCCAAAATGAATGAATGATATTAATTTGGTAAAAGTCCTCCTTTGACCAATTTGTGATCTCATTCATCCCTTTTCCTCTTCATCTAATTCCCCTTCTTCATCCATTCATTTCCATTTGACCAATGACATCTCAAATTCCTAATGCTAGTTGATTGAAAAATTAACATGAGTATGGATGAGATTAGGCCACACCTTTTGCATATTTTTTATGTGTGGTATGTTTCATGAGCATAGTTCATAATATTATGTCTCCAACATATATTAACACCAAAAGTCTATTTCCCGACCTCATGAAGATCTCTCTAAAGTTCATCTGCAACATGACCATTGTGAAGTTGTTATTTTGAACCCCTGACTTGTGGAATTCATCTGTTATATGGGCTATTTCTGAAGAAGATCATGAAGTGGATAAGCTTGGATGAGGCCATATTTATTTGATGCCTTGCTCTTAAAGATAATATAATTGTGCATTTGTGTGTTGCTTGATACTAAAAGTCCAAGGGAATTCTGGGTTTCTATTGACATTTTTGTCTATTGGATTGCTACCCATTTGGTCAGATCTTTTCAACTCTAAACTTTTAAATTTTATACATAGGGTAGTCTCTTCATCTTCTCCCCATTTCTTTAATTTCAAAATCTCTCCCTCCATTTTCAAAATCTTCTTTGTGTGAACTATTTTTGTTCTAAACTTTGACCATTTTTACAAAAAAGATAGAAACTTTGGCCTTATGTCATTGTATTTTTCAAACTTGTTTTCTTAAATCAAACTTGTAAAGAAACTTAACCATACTTGACTTAAACTTTCAAAAAGCCAAAAAGAACTAACCCATACAAACCATTTTAGGCCTTTGTTCCTTTCAAATTTAAATTTTGTTAAAATCAATGCACTCATTTTGAAGTTTATAGCACGAACTACGAGGTTTTGTTCCCTCATTTTTATGTTGGTATGTAGGCACAAGACCGAAGGTCTTGTCAAACACAAAAATATAATCAATGAATTATTTTCTCATCCCCCCATTCTATTTGTTTGTAAACATCACTTTATATAAAATACATATGCACACAAAAAGGGCTCCCTAGGAGTACCTAGGACACTTTGGGTGCTAACACCTTCCCTCTGTGTAACCAACCCCCTTACCTGTGATCTCTGATTTTTATTAGTTTTTATTTGAAAAATTCTTACTATTTGGGTTTTGTTCGTACTTTTTCCCTTTTCCCTTGGAAACAATAAAAATACGGTGGTGACTCTTGTTAATTGATCTCTAGCTTGTCAATAGCTTGATGATCATGAATTTCACGCTACGAAGACTTCCCTATTTTTAAGCCAAATTTCCAAAATTGTGTATTATAGGCACTTGGCATTCGCCATTATGCTAATGGCGTTCGCCATTCACCTCTTTTTAAAATCCCTACATTTTAGGCATATGGCGTTCTATATATACCTAATGGCATTCACTATATCAGGAAAACAGAAGGTTTTCCATTTTTTCATTTCCCTCCTGCGTGAATTCCAAAAATTCCTCATTCAAATCTCTTAACTTCCTACTCTAACCATAATTTATTCCTATTCCTCAACCCCTAACCATTCAACTTCCTTCCAATCATTATAAAACATATTACAATCTTTTTCTCATCTCAAATCCATATTTCCTCATTCTTCCCTCTTCACAATCTCCATACCCCTTTCTTTACAACTTTCTCATTCTCATTCATTCATCATGCCTCCTAGAATAGCAAGGCCAAGAAGAGAGATTGATTACATGGGTATCACTTTCGTAGAGGGTATCATAGGCGAGAATCAAAGGAGCAGTTATCACAAGCTCTTCAAGAGGAATGCCTTAGCAATAAGGTATCCCGATAACATTACTCTTCGTGATTTATGATTAACCGGCAATGTTAATTGGATGCTTAGAAACCTAGGTATGTCCTACTTTTGCTCTTTAACTAGTCCTACAAACATTAGGTTTACCTATGCGTTTCTGAGTTCTTTTAGATATGCCATCCTCGTAGGAGGTTCACTCACCATAGGCACTATCTATTTTAGAATGTTCAATAGAGACTACACCTTTAGCCAAGACCATATGGCCAATATATTTTCATTCCCTCATGGAGATGAATATTCTTACCAAGCTCCTCTAGAGAGCGGATGGGAAGCTAGTGCTCTTGACTTTTGGAGGCAACTAACAGGAAAAACCCCCCACTGACTGGGAAGGTCTTAAAGCCACTTCTATCAAGAACCCAGCCATTAGGTACTTGCACCGCATTTTGGCCAGCGCTATCTTTGGTCGGGAAAACACTGGGAACATAAATTCTAGGGATCTTTTTCTCATTTTGTGTGCACTATCTGCGACTAAAGTTAACCTAACACATTTCTTATTAGCACACCTCTAGTCTACTAGTGTTAGGATAAGAGGTCCTATGTGTCTTGGAGGGCTGTTTACATCCATATCCCTTGCATTAGACTTAAGCACAGAGTTGGATACACTTGAGCCATTAGAGACTCCTTTTGCAGACCTTGATTACTGTCGTAGCATGCGCCTTATTAAGAATAAACCAAACGACAAATATTATCTGATGATTAGTAACAAAGAGGTGAGGGGAGTCACTTTACCTGGCGCCGTATGCATTAACGTGCGATTGAGCGCTAACTGGATTTTTGATGCTAATTCCCTTAACCATGATGGTACTGTCAGGCCTGATCGCATGGAGCAAGATGCTCCCCAGAGTGGCACCCATGTGCATTCACACACTACACATGCTTTTCCTGACTCCTTTGCAGGTATCTCATCCAGATATCAGCCCCGTGAGGAGTATGACAACAACGCCATGAGGATAGCTCTTGATGACATCCTAAGTGAGCTTAGACATTAGAATAATGTAGATGCTGACCGTGACGTGCTACTTAGGCGTATTCAGAGACATCAGGAGGAGATGCGGGTCACCATTGATCAAATCAGAGAGACTCATCTTGACTTTGTCGAGCAGACCGAGCTCAACATGAGTGACCTCACCGAGCAGATGGACGGAGTGCGCATGGAAGTATCAGACATGCAGGAGTATATGAAGCACATACCTCGCCCTATGTACGATAGAGGCGGTGTTAGACGTCGCAGAGGTCGTGGTCGACATCATTGAGTCTCCTACCAGGTTTTATCTACTCCTTTTTCCGCCTTGCACTGAAACATTGGGGACAATGTTTGGTTTAAGTGTGGGGGAGGAGCTTTCCCGCTTTATTTTACTTTATTTTGTATTTTTACTGTTTTTCTAGTTATTTTCTTAGTTTATTTTAGTTTAAGTTGTTTTTCTTTTCTGTTTATCTTTGATCGAGTCATACATGTGTTGTTGAGTCATATTACATGATATTCTTTTCTCTTGTTGATAAAATTCCCTTAGATTTGACCCCTAATAAAAAATTGTCCTGATTCAATGGCATGACACCTCGAGAGTATAGGTTGTTTCTCATTCTTAGACTTTGTTAAATAGACTTGGGAAAGTTTCAATAATATCAGTACCGTCCTAACACCTTGAACTCCCTAAGTATGCGACATCGATTTGAATAACCATTATTCCAACACCTTAATTTCTTAGTTTTTGAAGTAGCCTCTTAAGTAGTTTATTTAAGTAGTCAGCACCATCTTAAGTACACATTGAGTAAGGAAGCCAATGCAAATAAGTGTATGGTCTCAGGCTAAAAGCGGAAAAAAATCTGTGATAAGATATGTCTCTTCTAAAATATATGATCCTCACCCGATCATTCATCCCAACAGTACAAACTCTTAAAAATTCAGTTGATGCTTAAGCAAATTTGCTAAGTAAGTGCGGAAAAAATATATGAAAGCGAGACCATAGGCACTAACAGGTTCGCATACCATGAATGTTTACAGATAACGGGCTTAATGTGATTGCGCTAGAATGAAAGAGAGGTGAAAAATAAAAAAGAGTGTAGGTCGAGTCATAATGGCATGATTTGGATTGGTTTTGCATGGGGGAGTTTTTGTCCGTGTAATGCGAATATGTGTCATTACAGTATCCTTATTGTCGATATCTAGTACCTATCTATTTAGCACTAGCGTAGCAACCTCTTACATTTTAGATTTTTGTCGTGCTTATGTCTCAGATGTTGTACTTAATTGTTTTTCATTTGCGTTGGGTGATTGCTTGAGGACAAGCAACAGTCTCATTATGGGGGAGTTTGATAACGAGAAATTGTATCATGTTTTTAGGCTTATATCGCATGTTATTCGTATTTATTACAACATGTTTTATCACCTTTTAGTTCATTTTTATTCGTTTTGCAATTGTTAGCGAGTTTCAGTGCAAATTCGAAAGCAAATCGGAAAAGGAGCAAAAGAATAGCAAAAGAGCAAGATTCTGCCCATTCTGCCCAAATGGTGTTCTCCATGCGTATATGACATTCTCCATTGACCTACCTGTCACGTCATTTAATGATCAAGACATTTATGTTCTCCATTACCCTAATGGCGTTCACCATTATCATGCAGAAGCAATTCTGCGCAAGTGGGCAATTTTGTGCAGTTTTTTCCAACCTATTTTCCCTCCACTTTGCTTGCACGATCAATGGAGGTTACAAGGATGCAAAACCTCTATAAATAGGACTCTTAGAGGTGTCTCATGATATCCAACTTCTGCGGAAGCTCTGCCGAATTTGCTTCGTAGTCTTAGGCATAAATTCACCTATAAAAGTGACAATAATTCACATCGAGAGATTGTCACACCTATTTTCTTGTAATTTTCATTGTACTCTTGGATCAAGAACAAGCCTGTTGGGATTTTCGTTTCAATTCAAAGTCTTCGTTTCTTTAATTTCATGTTTTTACGTTGTATTATTTATGCTTGTTATTTCTATTACTATATTGTATAATATGTTAGTTTTAAGGATAATTGCTTTAATCATGTTATTTCTGAATATAATTATGTCTTGCTAAATTTGTTTGAGTTCGGCGTATGAGGACCGTCGTTACCGACGAGACTCGTTAGAAATAATATGCGCGAAATTATGATTAAATTCTGCTTTGGTTTTATTTCCCAATTGTATGTTTCATTGTTTTGACACGAGAGTGAAGAACAACCTAAGGTTCTAGCCGATAGCGCGTGAGTGTGAGGAAGGAACCAGATAGTGGAAATTAGGCATCAATCCTAAAAATAGCGAGAGCACTTTAGGCATCATTTAGGATCTAATTGGTTTTCAAAATATGCTTTCTAATTGAAACGGGCGAGTGAGAGAAAAATCTTGTGGTTAGGAGGTGTGGTTTTAGTCAATGGCGCGAGAGTGTGAGATAGAGTCTTTAAATCAATATTTTCTACAGAATGTAATAAATTCGTAATTCGTACCAGAATTCTACCTAATCCCTTAGGAACACGGAATCCATATTTCGGGCTCGTTTTATCATCATTTTCAAACCTCTGGCTATTAGCGTTTATATTTCTATTCATATCATTTTAAACTTTATGCTTAGCTTTGCAATTGCAACAATAGATAACATTAGTTTGATTATTAGTCTCTATCGGTTTGACAATCTTTGAAAACTACCTAATAAACTGTATACTTGCAGTTATTATCTGACGGACACGTCCGTCGCGATCGAAGACCCACTGGAGGTGGCCCTAACTCCCTTAACTGAACTAATGATCCTTTCAACAAGTATGGTAGTATGTGAATATATGACATTGGGACCAGATCTAACCTTCTCTCAGGACACCTTTGTCTTTGTTGCTGATGTTGCTAATAACGTGGTTATTATTGTTATTGAGGTTGATAGCGTTGTTGTTGTTGCTGAGGTTGTTGAATTGGAATTCTGAATGGTTGTTATTGTTGTTGTTGGACTGCCACTATGGTGGCCACTTGCTGATATGGGACACGGTATGTTGGGGTTCTTTCTCTGATTACTGCAGTTGCATTCGTTTCTCCTTCCCTTTTCTTTCCATACGCGACAAAGGGTGTCTTTAAGACACCAGAGGTGCTTGCGGAATTCTGAATCTTCCCCATCTTTATGATATTTTCAATTCTTTCGTCGGTCATGTACGGGGTATTCGTTACCTTTAGATTTATTGACTAAATCAAAAGTAAATCATACAATTCGAGTCGCCACCGCACTTCTATTTATCCAAAGGAAAGGTTAGAAAGCGAACAAAAACCAGGTAAGAAGTTTTATCAAATCAAAAAATAATAAAAATGTCAGAGATCTGGGTAAGGGGGTTGGTTATGCAATGAGGAGGTTTTAAGCATCCAAAACATCCTTAGTACTATAAAGGAGCCCTTTTTGCAAATGTGTGTTGTAGGTTGGTATTTTTGAAAATATTTGTGCAAACAAGCTTGGGGAGATGAGAAGAGAATATACATTATATTTACAATTTTGTTGTTTGAATGGATAAACTCATTGCCTACGTACCATCACAAAGGTAGGATCAAAACCTCGTAGTTCGGGGTAAAAATATCAAAATATGGGTGAATTGATTTGATCAAAAGCCTCAAGGTCTTTTGTTATCAAAGGGAGAAAACTCAACCTAAACCAACAATCCACCATGTGAGGATAGCTTCAACATACTAGTGAAGGATCCACCCTATAATAAGTATGGAAGACTTATAGTCCAATCACTAAGAATTAGGTGAGGTTTACATCAACCACTATGATAACTCAAACCTATGGCTAATGTTTATGAGATTTTTTTTTTTAACCAAAGGTGGCCATTGGAACCACAAAAATCAGTTGAAGTGAGTTGTATTTACAAATTAGAAGTATTCACAAACTGAAGTCAAAGTTGACTTAAGATTCTATTCAAAATAAGTATTAATGAAAAGAGTTTGAAAAATCAAAGGCATATGGCCTAGGTTTCTAGTTTTGAAAACAATGTCAATGCTTGCACAAAAAGAGTTTGGCTTGGGTTAGAGTGAGGAGAAGAAGAGAAGGGCTAGTCCTAAACATGCAAAGATGAGAGAAGAGATAAAACCTTGGAGTTCCTTTCTTGAGATCATAAATATGATTCAAGATGCTCCTTTCCTTTGGACTTAGCAATTAACTTAAGCAATCAAACAAATATTCAATCAAGCTCCTAGGATCTCCATTTGGCTTGTCTCTCTTAACTTGGCTATTAATGACAATGGTCCTTCTTACTATCTCAAGTTTGGAATCCCTATCACACAAGAACAAACAATCAAAAAGTTCACAATGCAATAAGAGGAATGGACAAAGAATGAGTTTAGATTAGGGGTCCTTTCAAATCAACTTCAAGATTAAGCATTCTAAAGGCATGAGGCCTAGTTGCTCTTCAACAAATTTAGCATTCTAAAGGCATGAGGCCTAGTTGCTCTTGACCTTTAAGCATAGGTAAGGTCCTAATTCTAAGTCCTTTCTCCCTTTTTGCATTGGGTTCACACAAACAATCACAAAACAAGCCCAAAGCCACAATATATTTATTCACAATAATGAGCTCAAGTGAGCAAAAGGAAAATAGCATAAACATAAAATATGAGTTCAAGTGAGCAAAAGGAAAAGGCAATATGAATAAATGAGCAAGAAATTAAATTGCAAGAATTAAATGCTTGAATTAAAAGTTAGTAATTAAGGATGTTTTCTCTTCTCCTATGAAAAGTTAGAGTACTAAGGATGTTTTGGGTGCTTAAAACCTTCTCATTGTATAACCAACCCCCTTACCCATATCTCTGACATTTTTATTAGTTTTTGATTTGATAAAACTTCTTACTTGGTTTTTGTTTACTTTCTAACCTTTCCTTTGGATAAATAGAAGTGCGGTGGCGACTCGAATTGTATGATTTACTTTTGATTTAGTCAATAAATCTAAAGGTAACGAATACCCCGCTACAGAAAAGTGGCGACTCTGCTAGGGATACTACACTGTTTCCTAGTGGGTTTAGACTACTTTTTGCCTTTGTTGCATTGTATGTTTATATTTATTTGTGACATATATTTGTGCAAATTTGGGATGACTATATTGTTTGTAATGTATGAATTGCTTGATATATATCAATTGCTTGTGTGCTTGGTGGTCTCTTGTGAGATGAGTTTTATACCCGAACTCGAGTGCACTTATCATAGGAGAATGGCATAGTCTTGTTGACTTGTGTGGCATTATTCCTTAGCAAGTTGACTCGCAAGCCCATTCACTTAGTGGAGGTCTTGCTGGGATCAATAAAGTAAATTGCAAGAATTAAATGCTTTAATTAAAAGTTAGTAATTAGTGGTTAGTGTTAGTGTGCCATAAGACAATTTAGTGCTATGTTAAGCAATCGTAAGTGGACTAATGTAGTAGTCACACCTACCTGAGGTCGGTCAATAAAACTATAGGCAAATAAACACAAGTTAGAGACCATGACTATTAAGCCAAGCTCCTACCACTTGCCATGCCAAAAGAAAAGAAGAAAGACCTTGTATGGATTTCAGGTTTTTTGCTTGACCAAGAAGCAACCTATCTTGGACACAAAGCAACTCACTTGATCTTTGATAAAATTGAGTTTGATTTGGATCAAAGAAGGTTAAGTCTCCCATATGTCAAGGCTAACCACAAATCATTAACTCATTGGTCAAAAGAAAAAGAAGAAGATGAAGATGAAAATGAAATGGACAAAATGAGAATTCAAATGACATAATCAAAACACAATGATCAAATGTGAATGAAATCAACATCAATCAATGGTAAACAGAAATGAAATGAAGATTATAAGTCAATAAAGGTCAAACATATTTTTGGTATTTTTGAAATTAAAATAAAGCATAAAATAAAATGAACAAAATTATGGTCAAACTTCAAATTCAATTCAAATCAACTTGGATAAGTCCAATTGAATCATCATAAGTCTAATATGGTCAAACAAAGTTTGACAAATTTTCTCAACATTTTTTGAAAACAGAAACTATTTTAAAACAATTAAACATCAAGAAAAATAACACAAATCAACTAAAATCTCAAATAAGTCTCAAATCAATTAAGAAATTGATGAAAATATTTTTCGTAGACTTATCATGATCCATATGTATTAAGAAATTGATGATTATAACGCGCACATGAGATCCAAAGGCCCAGGGTGTTCCACGTGGGGACGGTGGTGGAAATCACCGTCTTCTCCAGTGAGCTAACGGTTTCCGACCACCAGTTGCAGGTTTTCAAACCTCAACTAAAATGCATGATCCTTATACAAAAATGAAGCTGGGGTGATGTACATCACCCCTGTAACCTTGGATTATCCTCAAGATCCCTATGGAATGAGAAATCTGAGATGGAAAATCCAGGTGCATGAACTGAAGTGCTTCAAAACACAAAATCAAAGCCACCACTGGCTTGCCTCTCACACGAGGACTTCAGAAAACCACTTAAGCACAAACAATTCACATTATATGATGAGATTCAGATCAAAATAGTTGAGCAATAAACCTTTGAAGTGCAGCTTTAATCAGCACGATCCACTCAATCTCTTGCTTCCAAATTGATCTTGAGGTGTGATATGAGTGCAAGGCTAAGGAATAAGTATTGAAGATCAACTGATTTTGTTGAAATTCAAACTTGAAATGAGAAATTAAAAATGAGAATTCCTTTGGTATGGTTGGGTTTCCAATTCTGCAGAGCATCAGGTTGAATTTCAGGGTTTAAAATTGAATGAAGCAAGGCTCTTATTTATAGTTGAAGTGCAAGAAAATGAGGTGTAGAATCCGTGTGCATGATCATTGGGTCCTCCATGCATGGGCCTGTACAGGCACATGTGAGGCCCAAAATCAATTGGAAATGCAAGATGAGTTGATTCTGAAGTGAAATGGACGTGTGATTTGAATTGCAATTGCTTGTGCATGAAGATTCAATGTGAATTCTATAATTCGGCATAAATGTTCCCCTCTTCGACAATCCCATATAGAAAATCCAAACATAGGCATGTGAGTACTGGTTGGAAAGGTCTTGATATAAGGAACAAAATCTATGTTGGACAAAAAACCATTCGGAGTTTGGAAAATTGTGAAAACTGATCATGAAGTTTGATGTAGAAAACATGTCTTTGAAAAATTTGCCAAAAGTGACCAATTTCAAGCCCTTCTGTTTCAATGATGTAAGTCTCCAATGGAAATATCTACAACATAAAAGTTGTATATCTTTTCAATATGATCAATTTGGACTTAAATTTTGCATCATTTGGATTTTTGATGAGAAAGTTATGGGCACTTGAAGTTGGACATTTTTTTAATTCAATGGCTTTGGTCCAAAGAGACCTATAATGTTTTGTATTATCACATGTGTTTCTTTTAGGATTATGAAATTTTGTCCAACATATAATTTGAATTAGACATCTTAAGCTTTCCAATTCAATTGGTTTCACCTCAAAATCATAAAAAATGAAGAAGTTAGGTCCTTGAGAAGTTGACCAAAATTAGGGTTTCAGTCAAAATGACCTATAAGTTTTGAAATGAATGATGACCTTAAAAGTTTCAAATGGATTTTTTATGAACATTAAAGTTGTTCATATGGTTCTTAATAACAGTTTTTCTCTTGGGTTCATCTTCATTTTACAAACACATCAAAAGTTAGGTCTCAGTGGATCTCAGTTTGGTCAGATGACTTGACTGGTCAACTTCTCAAGTCCAAACTTCAAATCTTGATAATAAATGATTGAGGATACTCACATAGGCTCATATATGCATAAAATGATGAATGAAAGAAATTCCTTTGATTGAATTTGATCATAAGTTGGGGTAGCTTCATGAGCAAGGCACAGTCAATGCATAGATGAATTAGGGTTTCCTTGGGAAACAATCCTCAAGCACTTTGGTTTATCTTGATCAAAATGACAAATTGAGATACTTGGGAGGCATATATGATGATTAGAAACCTTGTGGACCATTTTCATGCTTGTCCTCATTTTCATCTAGCCACTTTTTGAGCATAGGAGCCTCCTAGGAGCCTTGGATCACATGACTGCTTATGCTTCCAAACAAAAGATGTTAGTGACATATTTGTGTGATTTTGGTTAGTAAACAAAATAAGAAAAGCAATAATATACAATTCAAGCATTCTTGGTGGTCTCAAACCAACTCACACAAGTCCCAACCCTAGGGATAAGGAGCCAAGATGTTATGATCCTTGAGGCAAATGCAATGAGCAATGTTATGATGCCATGAGGGATCTTAGGGTCAAAATTAGGGTCTTACAGGTCAAAACCGAGTCAGAAAATCCTGAGGATTTTCTCCCTACCATCCTATCTAAATTTGGGCCTTGCAGGTTGCCCGTGAACATATCCACCGACTCGCATTCTAGAAAAGGAGGTTGTACTCTAGCTGCAAGCTCTATCGAACTTTGAGTGTATTCCTTAAAGGTCTCCTCAGAATTTTGCGTCAAATTTTGCAACTGTGTGCGATTGGGAACCATCTCATTATTATACTGATAATTCTTAATGAACGCTTCAGCCATCTCCCTCCATGTGTGGATGTGGGTACCTTCTAGCTGCATGTACCAATCCAATGACGCTCCACTCAACGAATCTTGAAAGAAATGCATGAGGAGTTGGTCTTCATCAGAATATGAAGCCATTTTATGACTGTAGGCTCGAATGTGAGTTCTGAGATCATTGGCTCCTTTGTATTTTTCAAATTCAAGGACCTTGAATTAAGTGGGGATAACCACACCAGGAACTAAGCACATTTCAGCAGAATCGAGACCCAAAGTTTCTATGCTTTCCATCGCTCCCAGCTTCTCTTAGATGACTTTAACCTTCTTCTCCACTTCATTGTTTAGGGGACCAAAAGCTTCATACATGGAGGCAGCCCTATGACTGAAGAAAGAATCTTGCTGGTCATTGTAAGACCCCAATTTTGTCCCTAAGATCCCTCATGGCATCATATCATACCATATCATTGCCTCAAGGATCTTTGTGCACCTTTGCTTTCCTCCTAGTGGGTGGGTTATCTTGTGAGTGTGGTTCTTGATCACCAAGCATGTTTTGCATTTGTGTATCATTGCTTTTCATCTGTCTATTAACCAAAGGTACAAAAATACTGTCATCTAACCATGTTGCTTGCAGATGAAGCAAATTAGGTCAAATCAGTCAAAGTCAGTCATTGAGATAGATGGTGGCCATTCTTGAAGAATTTGGGCACCATGATCATTCATCAAGAGTTCATATGAGTTGTGACATCATTTTGGATCAAGATATCAAACAGTAGGGGCTTGGAATTCATCAGAACATGGTTCAGTCAGCCAAAACCCTAGCAAAGTCAACTGAAGTCAACTATGGTCAACTGTGCATTTAATCAGTGATTTGATGGTGGGAATTGGTTTGAGAGGTCTCATTCATGTCCATATAATCCTCATATAACATGTCAAACATCCACAGTGAAGAATTTGAAGTCAGACAAGAAGTTGCCAAAAATAGAAAGTTGACCTGTAATTGGAATTTGCCAAAAATAGAAAGTTCTTCTCCTCCAAATTACATCATCATACAAGCTTCAAATGATATTTTGTCCAACATGAAAGTTGAAGATCTTGTTCTCCCATTTCCAAAAAGTCCAAGAACACTCATTTCTCATGTGTGGTTGGCAAGTTATGATCAAATCATTCTCAAAAAATTTTGAACTTCAAAGTGGCATATCTTCCAAACCATTTGGCCAATTTGAGTGAGGTTTTTTGCTACAAGTCATATTTGATGTGCTCTATCCAAATCTTTCATCACAATTCACCAAAAATCAACCAATCAAAATGGCCTTTTTCAAGTGGTTTGAATTAAAAAGAAAAGGTAAAAAAGTTGACTTTCAAAAATAACCATTTCCATTGTTTTCTACCAATTACAAATGTTCAGGAATTGCATTTTGGATGTGCTCAAGGCCCATTTTCGTGCAGTCACATGCACCCCATGCAACTTGAGTTGGTTTTTAGCAAATTGGTAAAACACTTCATTTTAAGCTAATCCCATTATCATTTGCACTAACCAAACTTAAGCCATGCTAAACAGAGTATATATGCTGCATTCTGTTGAGAAAACCCTAGCCACACAATACACAAAACAGATCAAAAAACCATTTTCTCTAAAACACTCTCATTCTCCATTTGAACTTTTTTCTAAAAATCTTCATAAAACTCGTGCTACTGTGCATTGTGCCATCATTCACCATCTTTTTGGAAGCCATTGCAAGCCTTGTTTTACAACTGTAAGGCCAAGATCACTACTGTTCCATTAAGCTTCATCCATGGCAGATTTCGACTGGAGCTGTTTCAAAGCTTGTTGAGCTAAAGTTCATTGTCCATTCATCAATACCAACCTTGTTGAGCTTCTGTTTCTACTTGGCACGGCCAGAAAACCACAAATCATCCTTGTTCTTCAAATCTGGTAAGATTTTCGACTCTCTCATTTTTCAAAATCATGCTATGCCTTATGAAGATCTTGCCATGCTGATTATTTTGAACTTCGAATCGTGGCAAATGGTTGAGTATTTTGAGAGTTATGTTGTCATGAAGTTTCATATGTGAATATTGTTTTTGCTTAGTTCTCTTTTGTTAGCATGAGTTAGTGTAGATTAAGGTTAGAATGTTGATGAGCATCGTTTGCTGGTTTGATTGGTATGCTTGTTTTCCATTTCTGGGACAAAAATTTCATTTCGATTGTTGATGATGATGAACAGTGCCATAAACCCTAGTTTCAGTAACCCAGAAATTGTGTTTGTTCATTTGGAACCCGTGTTTTGCATGGAATCACTATTTCATTAGCCATGAGCCAATCAGCGTGAAACACATCCTTAAGTGAAACGCAGAGTTTCACTTAAGGGACCGGCTATTTACCATATTGCCACTGCCGGATTTATATTTAATTAATTCATTTTCTTTTCTCAATTTTTATTTCATTTTATATACCAATCTTCCAAAAATCATAAGTGCTTCAATTTTCATCCAAATTTCATGGGATTTTTTGTGGAATGCTTCTCTTGATCTCTAGTTTTTTATGATGATTTTTCCAGATTTTTTGCACGTATGGATTTTAAAATGTGCTAGGGTTTGTTCATGTTGTCCATTTTATGTATGTCTTGCCAAATTGATTATGAAATGGTGATACTTTATCCAATGCTTCCCAATTTTTTTGTGCTTAAACTAGACATGTTCATGGTGATTTTGGTGTAGAGTTTGTGAATTTATCATTGCTGGTTATTGAGATATGATTTTTTGATTAGGGGTGTGACAATTTGTGTCACACCATTCATGTCCAACTTCATGATTTTCATTACCATGCTTATTGAACTCAAATTGGTCTGGATTTTTGCATGAACATACTTGTGGTTGTTAAGAATACACGTGAAAGTTTTCTGGAATTATTGATGGCATTTCCTGTTTGATTGGAATTTTCTCCCCTGTTTGGTCATTTGTTGACTTTTTGTGATACATGATTTCTTTTGGTTTGTGAAATCCTCATGAATTATTGGATGAAATTGAAATTTGACATGTGAATTGTAGACATCCTAAAGTTTGTCATGGTTTCAGTCCCATTCATTTATCACGTGTTATCACTGTTTTATGATTTATTGAAGTTGGTGCATGTTTTGATGCTTTGCTTGAGTTTGCTTGAACTTGCTTTGACTTTCTGATTTTCATTGACCTACTTCCCTTGATCCAAATGAGCTGAAATTTGGTATGCTTATCATGTTATGGATGATGTTTGATCATGATTTATTTGAGAATTTATTGAAATGTTTGTGATTGGATTTGAGTTGAATCATTCTGTTGACTTCTTTGAGGTTCTATATGACATGTTTTGACCTAATTTGTTTGTGAAATGATAATGATGAATGATATGAACATGAAACCACTTAGAGTTTGTTTCTTGATTGATTTGTCTTGACTGTGGGCACTTGTCCCTTGCTGTTTTAAACTTTTTATCTCCTTTTGACCCTAGGCTTGTTCTAGTGGTCTTGTCACTCATGTTTAAGCTTGGTTTTTCAGGTTAAGCAACAAATGCTTCAAAGAGATCAATACAAATTGAATGAGTTTGATTGTTTATCATGAACTAACTTGTTTGTTTTGTAGGTTGCCTAGCTCATTTGTTATGAGCTTGTTGCTTTGCACATATGCTTGACTGTATTGTCTGTTGGCTTATGCTGTTTTGTTTTAACTTTGTGTCTGGTATACTAATTGTGCTTGACTGATTTCAGGTACTTTAGTTGCTATTAGTTCCTTGTGAACTTTGCTTTGCTTTGCTTGATAAGCAATTTGCATTGAGGTAGAATCTCTTATTCTTCATGTAGTCTGGAAGACCTGGCCTGTTACTTGGCCAGGCAACTGTCTGAAGTCCTCCTTAAGAGGCGATGTTTGTGCTTGTTTACTTTTGTCCCAAGCAGGAAAAGTCCTTTGAATAAGGCAATTGGTAGACAAAAGAGATATGTAACCTATCTCCTACTATTTTGTGAGTCACTCACCTTGCTCACATTACTTGTGTTGATGCATAGTGAGTAAAAACCCAAGATCTATAGAGTCTAACTTGTGGAGAGAGTTCCATCTTTCTGAACTCCCACACCTTCTGATATTCAAAGCTCTCCCTGACCAGGGATAAGAGCATGAGGCACACCCCTCATATCCTTTCATCTGCTTCACCTTGGCTCTCAATGTCAAGGTTAAGAGCACCATTAACCCTATACCAGTTGGCTTTAATGCCTAACCCTTTGTATGAGCCTAACTGTTTGGTTATAGAGTGTGCTGAATGACTTTGATTGATTGCTTACTTCATATGCACATGTTTGCTTGCATGCTTTGTACATTTATCATCATTAATTGCTCATTAGTGCATGATCACTTCATTTGTCTTTGTGACATATCTTTGTTGTTTGCCCATTGAGGACAATTGTAAGACCATTCATTGGCCATTGTTCCTATGATATGGAAGTGAGTATAAGACCATTTCATTGGCCACTCATCAGCTCTTTGCTTGATGCATTTGTTTGATTTATGTGAGGATGCAATTGTAAGTCCGTGTAATTTGGCATTTGCTTTCCTATGATCATATGTTGGAGGTTAGAGTAAGCCCAGATAGATTGGCATCTGACATCCAAGTGTTTGCTTTGTTTTCTGTTGGAGATTGGTATAAGTCCAGATAGATTGGCATCCGGTATCCACTTTTTATTTCTTTGTTGAGGAGATTGGTGTAAGTCCATAGATTGGCATCTGACATCCAAGTGTTTGCTTTGTTTTCTGTTGGAGATTGGTATAAGTCCAGATAGATTGGCATCCGGTATCCACTTTTTATTTCTTTGTTGAGGAGATTGGTGTAAGTCCATAGAGTGGCCTCTGATATCCAGTTCTATTTTAGGAGATTGGTATAAGTCCAGTGATTGGCATCCGGTATCCGCTTTTATTGACTTTCTTCTTTGCTTGTTTGTTATTGCTCATTGCCTATTCCAAAGGACACACTTGAATCATCTTCTATATGATTTCAAGAGGTGAACCTTCTAGGAAGTTTTACACTCCATCTTCATCCATTCATCCATTTTGTCCTAAACCTTTTCACACATTACTTTCAAAACTTGAGATAAATATTGTGCAAACATCTTCATGTTTTAAAATTAAAAACCTGGACCCCAAGTCCTTGACTTTTTCAAACTCCATTTCATAATACTTCTTTTGAATCAATCTTAATCATACTTTGACCATCCTTTTGTGAATAATCATAATCAGTTAATTTCACCCATTCAATTCTTTTGTGGCTTTGTCCATTCTTGCTAAGTTTTCATACATTAGCCATAGGTTTGATTTATCCTAGTTGGTTGATGTCAATCTCACCTATTTGTCCTTAGTTGATTGAATTGTAAGTCTTCCTTGCTTATTATAGGGTTAACCCCTCACTAGCAAGTTGAAGCTTTTCTCACATGGTGGACTTGTTGTTTCATAAGGTTGAGTTTTCTCCCGTGGATAACGTAAGACCTTAGGGCTTGTGTTTAAAATTGAATCCACTAACTTTTGGAAATCTTTTAGCCGAACTACGGCGTTTTGATCCTTACCTTTGATGGAAGGTACGTAGGCAACGGGTTTATCCGTTCGAACACAAAAATAATAAAAATTGTATATTCTTTTCTCATGATCCCAATCATGTTTGCACAATAAATATTTCATAACAAATAACAATTTTATACAACAAGTGTGAAAAGGGCTCCCTAGGAGTACCTAGGACGTGATGGGTGCCTAACACCTTCCCATTGCGTAATTTACCCCTTACCCAGACTCTCTGATCTTTTGATTAGTTTTCTATGTGTAAAACTTCTTAGGCTTTTGTTCGCTTTTTAGCCAGTCCTTTGGATAAATAAAAGTGCGGTGGCGACTCGAATTCATTGTATGCTTTGCTTATGGTTTAATCAATAAATCATATAGCGACGAATACACTGCTACAGAAAAGTGGCGACTCCGCTGGGGAATTCATCCCTGGTTGTATTGCCTACTTTTCACCCTTGTTGTGTGATATATTATTATTTGCTATATGACATATTTTTGTACCATTTGGGATGACTGTATTGATTGTAATGTTTGAATTGCTTGATATACAATTGCTGTTTGCTTTGGTGATCTGTGAGATGAGTTCTATCCCGAACTCGAGTGCACTCTAGGATAGGAGAATGGCATAGTCTTGTTGACTGGTGTGGAGTATTCCTTAGCCAGTTGACTTGCGAGTCCATTCACTTGGTGGAGGTCATGTTGGATTAATAATGTCACACAAGTTATTTGTGGTTAGGCATTATTCTTTCAATCATGTGCCGCAGAAGCCAAGGACCATAGTTTACCAAACCCATCTTGGCCTATTTTTAGGAACGTAGTGCGGAGGTCGTTCAGATGTAAGTTCTGATGCGATTGTTACGCGATACTACACTCATAAGAGTTTCTCTTGAGAATATTTTTGGAATACGAGTATTCGTTCCTCCGATAATATTCGAAAGATGGAACGATGATTATGGGAACCTCTAATAGAACATGTCTGGCAGGTTTAAACCCTAGTACACTCCCTTTGGGTGGTTCTTAACCGAGACTCCACGCTCGTGACTCTCAACAAACCCGTGATTCGTGGTTGAGTCGTTCAGACAACCTTAATATCAATGGAACCTGGGCGTTGATCAGGTGTAAAACCTAAATCCCCCAAAAAGGATGGTTGATATTAAGGATGTTCGAGCCGGTTCATGTACCGTTAATATCAATGGAACTTGGGTGTCGATAAGGTGAAAACCTAAATCCACCAAAATGGATGATTGATATTAGGGATACAATGAGCTTTCCCATGACCTTTGTTTGGTGTGACTTGCTTGATCCTTGAGTGTGATTGTTGCATTCATGCATTCATGCATTCATCTGCACTTCATGTCATCAGAAGAAGAAAATTTTCAAGGAACTTAAAAGGGTTTATTTGCAAAATTTTCAGACATGGAAAGACCAAAAAGGCATACAAAGAAGTACAGCTTTAAACAGCCCGATGTAAAAGAGTTAAGGAATCTGACATCTTATGTATTAGATCCCTTGGGTTTCAAAGCTCGCTATGGGAAGCTCCTACCTCTGCTGACTACTCAGGTTGACGAAGGGCTGATGAGTACTCTGGCTCAGTTTTATGATCCGCTGTATCATTGCTTCTCATTTCCGGACTTCCAGTTGTTGCCAACCTTGGAGGAGTATTCTCATCTCATTGGGATTCCGATTCTGGATCAAGTGTCGTTCAGTGGCCTAGAGAGTATTCCGACTGCTCGAGAGATTGCCAGCTTGTTGCACATAGATGAAGACCTGATTAGGGCTAATCTGACTACCAAAGACGGAATTCAGGGTTTTCCTTCCGAGTTCCTCATTGCTCAAGCTACCTTTTATGGGAAGGCCATGAGTGAGGATGCCTTTGAGGCTTTGTTTGTGCTGCTCATCTATGGATTGGTGTTGTTTCCCAACTTCGACAAGTTCGTGGACATGAACGCTATTAGGATCTTCTCAGTTCTTAATCCCGTTCCGACTTTGTTGGGCGATGCCTATGTCTCTTTGCATCTGAGGAACGCAAAGGGCGGAGGAGTTATTGTCTGCTGTCTACCTCTGTGTACAAGTGGTTTATTTCGCACTTGCCGCAGACAGTTGCTTTCAAGGAGAACAAGGGATGTCTACGGTGGTCTCAGAGACTTATGTCTCTCACCAATGATGATATCACTTGGTATGATCGTGTGTATGATATCGTCCAGATCATTGACTATTGTGGTGAATTCCCTAATGTGCCTCTTCTTGGCACATGTGGTGGGATCAGCTACAATCCCATTCTCGCACGACGTCAGCTTGGGTTCCCCCTAAAGGATAAACCTCATAACATTCTGTTAGAAGGTGTGTTCTTCCAGGAGGGTAAAGATCCCTAAGGCCTGAAAGCCAGATTTGTCCGTGCTTGGCGCAGTATTCACAAGAAGAGTAGGAATGAGTTGGGTCCAAAGAACTGCATTGCTTTGGAGCCATACACCTCTTGGGTCAGACAGAGAGCTGTCGTGTACTTGATGCCGTATGATCATCCAAGACCTACACCGTTGGATGTGGCTGGGCCTTCAACCCTCCCTACCCAACGTGTAGAGGAGTTGAGAGAAGAAGACCTTTCACGTGCTTGGATCCGTGAAAGAGAAGAATTGCTTCAGCAGCTTAAGGAAAAGGACGCTATGATTGAGTTCCTCGAGCATCGAGTGATCGACGATCCGAACGACACTTGGACCTCTCTGCTTCCTCAGTCTTCCAAATTCTGGAAGAGGAGGTATGATCGACTTGCAAAGGAGAAAGCAGATATGGAAGCGGCCTATGAGAGAGAGATCAAGAAGCTGTGTACTTCTCGTCTTCCAGCATCCCGAGCTTCTAGGGATCCATAGGATATTTATTTCCCTTTTCTCTTTGTAATAATCAAAAAATGTTGTACTTCTTTGTCTTGATATATTGAATGAAATATTTTCCATGAGAAATTAAAATGCTTTAACTATTCAAATAATACCCTAAGGGTTCCTTGAAAATAAACAAAGCATCTGCACAAGCATTTCATGCATCATTTTTGCATAAGCAGGTACCCTTTGTTTCTGGTCTTCTTGTCCTAACTCTTTGATCTTCATTTCTTTTGAAGACAAGCTGACTCATCGGTATTATACGCGAGTCAATTCTGCAAGAGTGATGGAGCAACTAGAACAAGAGAACAGAGAATTGAAAGAAGAGGTCGCCAGACTTGGCGCTTTGATGGAGCAACTCCTCGCTGCTCAAAATCAACCTTCACCACCTCCTGCAACTCCTCCCCAGAGGACGGTCATTTCAGAAGTCTCCACTTCGACTGTGCCAGCCAGTGCTCCGATGCCCAATGCTATGCCAGCCGGGTTCCCTTGGGGGATGCCTCCAGGTTTTATGCCTGATCGGCCTGCGCCAACTTTTGCTCATATGCCGGCATCTAGCCCGGTCCCTGTTCCCGCTCCTCCTGTCGTGCATACCATGCCAAGGGTAGACGACACCATCTATCACTCCGAGCCATCTGAGGGCCCGGACGTTTATGAAAAGATGGACGCCATGAATGACCAATTCCTTGAGCTGAGAAAGGAATTAAACACTCTTCGAGGCAAAGATTTATTCGGCAAGTCTGCTGCCGTGTTGTGCCTTGTTCCCGGTGTGAAGATACCGATTAAGTTCAAAGTACCCGACTTTGAAAAGTATAAAGGGAACACCTGTTCACTCGCTCACCTGGTCATGTACGCCAGGAAGATGTCGACCCAGACTGATAATGATCAACTCTTGATTCATTATTTCCAAGATAGTCTGTCCGGTGCCGCGCTCAGATGGTACATGAGCTTGGACAGTGCCAATATCAGATCCTTCAATGACCTTGGCGAAGCTTTCGTCAAGCAGTATAAATATAACGTCGATATGGCGCCTGACCGAGATCAACTCAGGTCCATGTCGCAGAAGGACAAGGAAACGTTCAAGGAGTACGCCCAGAGATGGCGAGAGCTGGCAGCTCAGATCACTCCATCGCTTGAGGAGAAGGAAATGACCAAGATCTTTTTGAAGACTCTTGGCTCATTCTATTATGAGCGGATGGTAGCAAGCGCTCCCTCTGATTTCACCGAGATGGTGAACATAGGGATGCGTCTTGAAGAAGGTGTCCGTGAAGGACGATTGGCGAAGGACGAGAGCTCTTCCTCTAAACGATATGGAGCGTTTAAGAGGAAGGATGGGGAAGCACATGCTGTGCAATCCCATCCCAAGCATAGAAGACCCTCTGCTCAGAGGAAGCCCGCACGTCGTGCCAGTCATCAGCACCAGGTGGCTCATATAGCACCTGTCTTTAAAGATAATGCTCAGCAATATCAGCATCAGCAATATCAGCATCAGCAGCAATATCAACAACCGCAGTATCAGCAACAACACCGTCCACAGCAACAGGCTTACCAGCCTCGTGGAAGTATAACCAATCAAGCTAACGTGAATTATGATAGGAAGAAGATCAGCTTCGATCCAATTCCTATGACATATGCAGAGCTTTATCCTTCCTTGTTGGAAAGGAAATTGGTTTCTCCCAGGGATCCTCCTGCCATTCCTGCAAATCCACAATGGTGGTACAAACCAGATCAACATTGTGTTTACCATTCCGGTGCTCCGGGCCATAATATAGAGAATTGCTTCCCACTCAAGACTAAGGTTCAAGACCTTATGAGATGTGGAATCTTGAGTTTTGAAGATTCAGGCCCGAATGTCACCAAGAACCCATTGCCTGCGCATGGGAAGTCAGTTAATATGGTTCAGGAATGCCTTGGGAAGTACAAGGTCAGATATGTAAGCCACATCAGGCAGTCGTTGGTTGAATTACATCGTTTGCTGTGTCAGTACAGCTACTTGGAGCATAACCACGACAAGTGCCGCGTCTGCTCGGTTAATCTCCTGGGTTGCGATCAAGTTCGAAGAGAACTTCAAAAGTTGTTGAATGAGGGTACCATTGAGATTCTACAGAATCGCAATGTTGATGAAGACGAGCCTGAGATTAATGTTATATCTCCAGTGTTCAAGCTGCCCAAGCCTGTTGTTGTTCGTTATAATAGCAGCAAACCGAAGGCTTCCCCTTCTTTGGTCATTAAACCTGTCGGCCCTGTGCCCTATTCATCTGATAAGGCCGTTCCATTCAGATATAATCCTGTCGCCGTGCAAGATGGGGTGGAAGTGCCTTTGCCTTCAACTTCTGTGACCAACGTCGCTGACGTAAGTGGCTTGACCCGAAGTGGTCGTGTGTTTTCTGCGCCTCCTAAGGCTGTTGCTTCTGATACGGTTGAGCGTCCGGTTGGGACCGCTGTGAATAGTCAGAATCAGGCACGTGATGTTGCCAAACCATCCTCCTCTGTACAAAAAACTCCCGTTTCTTCAGTTGGCCCGAGTGGCATTGTAGATGAAGAATCTGATGAGATGCTGAGGCTCATCAGAAAGAGTGAGTACAATGTTGTAGACCAGCTTCTACAAACGCCGTCCAAGATTTCCATTCTTTCTCTGCTGCTGAATTCAGAACCCCATAGGGAGGCTCTGCAGAAAGTCTTGGATCTGGCGTATGTTGATCACGACGTCACCATTGAGCAATTTGATGGTATTGTTGCAAACATCACCGCTTGCAACACTTTGAGCTTTTGTGACGCTGATCTCCCTGAGGAGGGAAGAGACCACAACATGGCTTTACATATTTCCATGAATTGCAAATCTGATGCAATATCCAATGTGCTGGTGGACACTGGATCGTCTCTAAATGTATTTCCAAAGACCACACTCTCCAGATTGTCATATCAAGGTCCTCCTATGAGGCAGAGTGGGGTTGTTGTGAAAGCATTTGATGGGTTGCGTAAGACCGTGATTGGGGAAGTTGATCTCCCAATCAAAATTGGACCAAGTGATTTCCAGGTTACCTTCCAGGTAATGGATATCCACCCATCTTATAGCTGTCTCTTAGGCAGACCGTGGATTCACGAGGCTGGCGCCGTGACATCCACCCTACACCAGAAGTTAAAATTTGTGAAAAATAAGAAATTGGTTGTAGTAGGGGGAGAAAAGGCTCTCCTGGTTAGCCATTTGTCTTCTTTCTCGTACATTGATGCTGAGGATGAAGTTGGAACTCCGTTCCAAGCTTTATCTATTGATGAACCAATCGAGAAGAAGTCTCCTTCATTCACTTCCTACCGTGATGCGAAGCTGGCCATTGAATGTGGTGCAGTTGCTGGATTAGGGAAGGTGATTGAACTTGAAGATAATAGATCCCGGGCTGGCATTGGCTACTGTTCTGGGGCATGTAATGAGCAAGGTTTGTTCACGAGTGGAGGATTCATCCATGGTGATCAACCTGAGGAGGAAGCTGCTGCTATCTTGGAAGAGGATGCAGAAGACGTGAACAACTTCGTTATTCCTGGTGGTGTCTGCCACAATTGGGTCGCTGTAGATGTTCCTACAGTCATCCATAGATCATAGTAATTGTTCACTTTGTTTAAAACCCTTCTCCCATGCCAAAAGGAGAAGTGATGACATTGTTGGCAAAGCATATATACAATGATGTTTTCATTCAATTAATGCATTGTTAAACATTTGTTTTTCCTTTGTTTTCACTTTTTGCTTTTGCATGAAATCAGTGATCACAAAAAACCCATAAAAAACAAGAATAAAAGCAATCTTTTTCATCTGCATAATGGTTTGCTTGTTTAAATTCTAAAAAAATTTCATTAACCAAAATCATTATGCAGGTTGATCCTAAAACCCATTGAACATAATGATCCAACGCCATCTCCCAATTTTGAATTCCCTGTATTTGAGGTAGAGGAAGATGACGTTGAGGGGATTCCTGATGAGATTACCCGTCTCCTTGAGCACGAAGAGAAGATCATTCAGCCGCATCTCGAAGACTTGGAAACAGTCAACTTGGGGTCTGAGGATTGTGTTCGTCTGGTGAAGATTGGGGCACTTCTTGAAGGGTCTGTCAAGGAAGATTTGATCAGTTTGCTACGAGAATATTCAGATATCTTTGCTTGGTCCTATGAAGATATGCCGGGTTTAGATACAGATATTGTGCAACATTTCCTGCCTTTGAAGCCTGAGTGCGTGCCTGTGAAGCAGAAGCTCAGAAGAACTCATCCAGATATGGCAGTGAAGATCAAAGAGGAAGTTCAGAAGCAAATTGATGCGGGGTTTCTGGTGACTTCTACATATCCTCAGTGGGTGGCCAATATTGTGCCTGTTCCTAAGAAGGACGGAAAAGTCTGTATGTGCGTTGATTATAGAGATTTGAACAAAGCTAGTCCGAAAGACGATTTTCCTCTACCACACATTGACATGTTGGTAGACAATACAGCTAAATTCAAAGTCTTTTCCTTTATGGACGGATTTTCCGGATACAATCAAATCAAGATGGCACCAGAGGATATGGAGAAGACAACATTCATCACACCTTGGGGAACATTCTGTTATCGAGTGATGCCCTTCGGTTTGAAGAACGCCGGAGCCCCGTATCAACGAGCTATGACTACCTTGTTCCATGATATGATGCACAAGGAGATAGAGGTCTATGTTGATGATATGATTGCTAAGTCCCGAACGGAAGTTGAGCATATTGAGCATTTGTTGAAGCTTTTTCAGCGTTTGAGGAAGTTTAAACTTCGCCTGAATCCGAACAAATGTACATTTGGAGTCCGTTCCGGCAAGTTGTTGGGTTTTGTGGTAAGTGAAAGAGGTATTGAGGTTGATCCTGCAAAGGTCAAAGCAATACAAGAGATGCCTGCACCCAAAACTGAGAAGCAAGTCCGAGGTTTTCTTGGCCGCTTGAATTACATTTCCAGATTTATATCCCACATGACTGCCACATGTGCGCCGATATTCAAGCTCCTCCGGAAAGATCAGTCTCATGATTGGACCGAGGATTGCCAGAAAGCTTTCGATAGTATCAAAGAATATCTGTCTGAACCTCCGATATTGTCTCCGCCTATGGAAGGAAGACCTCTGATCATGTATTTGACAGTTCTTGAAGACTCGATGGGTTGTGTACTCGGTCAACAAGATGAATCAGGGAAGAAGGAATTTTCTATATACTACCTCAGTAAGAAGTTTACTGATTGTGAGTCTCGGTACTCTATGCTTGAGAAGACGTGCTGTGCTTTGGCTTGGGCTGCTAAGCGTTTGCGCCAGTACATGATAAATCATACAACTTGGTTGATATCCAGAATGGAACCAATTAAGTATATCTTCGAGAAGCCTGCTTTAACTGGGAGGATTGCCCGTTGGCAGATGCCGTTGTCCGAGTATGATATTGAGTATCGAGCTCAAAAAGCTATCAAAGGTAGTATCTTGGCTGACCATTTAGCGCACCAGCCGATTGAAGATCATCAGTCCGTTCAGTATGACTTCCCTGATGAGGAAATTCTGTATTTGAAGATGAAAGATTGCGATGAGCCTACACTTGATGAAGGTCCGGAACCTGGTTCCAGATGGACGATGGTGTTTGATGGCGCTGTTAATCAATATGGGAATGGAATTGGGGCAGTGATCATTACTCCTCAAGGTTCACACATTCCGTTTACAGCAAGGCTAACTTTCAAGTGCACGAATAATATGGCGGAATATGAAGCCTGTATTATGGGACTTGAAGAATGCATTGATTTGAGAATCAAGTATCTTGATGTGTATGGTGATTCGGCCCTGGTTGTTAATCAGATCAAGGGAGAATGGGAGACGAATCAACCTGGTCTCATTCCGTACAGAGATTATGCAAGGAGAATTTCAACATTCTTTACAGAAGTTGAATTTTATCATATTCCTCGAGAGGATAATCGGATGGCAGATGCTCTTGCTACGCTTGCCTCCATGATTGTGGTTAGATGGTGGAATGATGTCCCCAATATTACTGTGAGGCGCTTGGACAGACCAGCTCACATATTTGCAATTGAAGAAGTGAAAGATGACAAGCCTTGGTATTTTGATATCAAGAATTTCCTCCAGAACCAGGTCTACCCGCCTGGGGCATCTGTGAAAGATAGGAAAACTTTGAGAAGGTTGTCAGGCAGTTTCTACCTCAATGGTGAAGTGTTGTATAAGAGAAATTTTGACATGGTTTTGCTCAGATGCGTGGATAGACACGGAGCAAACCTATTGATGACTGAGGTCCATGAGGGTTCATTTGGTACTCATTCCAATGGACATGCCATGGCTAAGAAGATGTTGAGAGTAGGCTACTATTGGCTGACAATGGAGTCTGACTGTTGCAAGTATGTGAAGAAATGTCACAAGTGTCAAATTTATGCGGACAAGATTCATATTCCTCCGACACTTCTGAATGTGATTTCGTCACCATGGCCTTTCTCTATGTGGGGAATCGACATGATCGGCATGATTGAGCCGAAAGCGTCCAACGGACACCGATTTATTCTCGTAGCAATTGATTACTTCACCAAATGGGTTGAAGCCGCTTCGTATGCGAATGTAACCAGGCAGGTGGTTGTGAAGTTTATCAAGAACCAGCTGATTTGCCGTTATGGTGTGCCAGAGAGGATCATTACTGATAATGGATCTAATCTGAACAATAAGATGATGGATGAGTTGTGCGCTGAATTCAAGATTGCACACCATAATTCCTCTCCCTACAGACCTAAGATGAATGGGGCTGTTGAAGCTGCTAATAAGAATATCAAGAGGATTATCCAGAAGATGACTGTCACATACAAAGATTGGCATGAGATGCTGTCGTTTGCTTTGCATGGATATCGTACGTCTGTACGCACTTCAACAGGGGCAACCCCCTTCTCTCTTGTTTACGGCATGGAAGTTGTTCTCCCAGTAGAGGTGGAGATCCCATCAATGAGAGTCTTGATGGAAGCCAAGTTGACTGATGCTGAATGGATTCAAAGTCGTTATGACCAATTGAATTTGATTGAAGAGAAGCGGTTAACTGCCATGTGTCATGGTCAGTTATATCAGCAGAGAATGAAGAAAACATTCGATAAGAAGGTCAAGCCTCGTGTGTTCCGAGAAGGTGACCTCGTGCTCAAGAAAGTTTTGTCTTTCGCGCCCGATTCCAGGGGCAAGTGGACTCCAAACTACGAGGGTCCATATGTTGTTAAGAGAGCCTTTTCAGGCGGTGCTTTGATGCTTACAACAATGGATGGGGAGGATTTCACTCGTCCTGTGAATTCAGATGCAGTCAAGAGATACTTTGCCTAGAAAAAAGTATATGCAAATGAAAAAACAGAATAGCTCGCTAAGGTAAAAACCCGAAAGGGCGGCTTAGGCAAAAATAAGCGTCTCGGTGGAGAACCCGCAAGGGTAATCCAGGCAAAAATTAGAGACTTGAAAAAAAAGAAGAGAATATTTGCATCCCGCTAGATTGAGTACCTCACTCTGGGGCAATCTAGGCAAAAATTAGGGATTTGGCAAGTAACTGCATCCCGACAAGACTTTCTGTTTCACCAGCTGTCATTTCGTCAGGAGATTCTCGATTCGTCGTCAAACTAAAGCTTCGAATACATCGAGATTCAAATTGGTAGAGAAAGGATCATTATGTTCAATGTAGCCCTCTTCCAATATATATCACTGATTTCAAATTTGTACAGATCTATGGAGTCTTGCCATTTGCAGGCTACCATTCCATCAAATGAATTTGAGCTTTTTATCCAATTATTTGCACTCTTATTTGTTTCAATTCAACAAATGTTTTGCATGTTTTATTTGATAAAATATCATTGTTTTTTAAACAAATCAAATTTTTCAAAATTTGCTGTTTTAAACAAAGTGAATATCCATAAGATCGAAAGGATACTCAAGAATATCTCAGTGCTCTCCCAAGGGTGGCATGATCTCCAACAGGTAAGACATTTGGTTCATATTCCTGGTTTGGTTGTATCTTCTTTCTCCCGATCTTGTGATGGGGTTGTTCCCCAGCATAGTTGCAAGCAGAGTGTTGTTGAAGACTCAGTTTTTTCTCCAGCAGCAGTTTTCCCCAGTAGAGTTGCTTATGCAGTTGGATTCTACTTGGATGATGTTCTTCTCCTTCAGTGGGTTGTTCCCCGGAGTTGTTTGGAGTTGCAAAGCTTTTTGTTTCTCAGTTGATGTTGAGATCCCCTGCGGATCTTCGAGATTTTCTCTTGTTCCCCAACAGATTCGTCTTGGTGGCTGTTTTGCCCGTTGTGACTTTCTGTACCCTGGTTGGGTTGTTTGCTGATCCATCATTCAGAGATTTGGTGTACCCTAATATCTCTAATCCTCTGCTTCTCCAGCAGTACCCGCAGATCTATGCTTTATAGCATGTAGATCTCCGCAGATTGACTTTCCAGTTGGTTTTCCCCTGGAAGTATAATACCGGGCGTTTGATTCCTGGACCTGTTTGTGTTAGATATTGTCTGTTTTGTCAGCATTCATCAAACATAAATCACGCATATTCATGCATATTCATAAACATTCAGATATTCATGTTGCATTTCTCGCCATGTATCTTTTGTTGATTGTTCCTGCTACGGATGCAGATCCCCATTAGATCTTCCCTAGCAAATGTCGGGTGTTAAATCTCTCCATATAGAGTCAACCCCCATAAGCAGAAAGTGTTATCTTTTCCTTCTGCAGTTCCCCACTGAGATATACCCTCGTGGATGACGGTTTCTTCCGTTTCCTCCCAACATATATATTGGGATGGATTTTCCTATTTGAGTTACATCCTCATTAGGACGTGTCTTGATTCAGTCTGTCTTTTCGGATTGATCCTGAATTGGCTATTTGTCAAAATATCTTGTGCTTCCCAGTGGGTTTTTCCCCAGCGGAGTTTTTTGGGCCTCTACCCTTATACCGGTAGTTGTAAGTCCTATTTTCTTTGCCTTTTCAGCGGAATTGGTGGTTATATACTTTTTATTCCTCGGCAAGAATTGTTGGTTTTCTACCTAGTAGTCGGTAGTCGTAAATCCTATTTTTCTTACTCTCCAACAGAGTTTGTGGTTTGTTATGAACCTTATTTTTGGTTTCCCGTGCGGATTTGTGATTTGTTCTATCCCCACGCAGAGTTGTTGGTCTTCTACCCAGTATTCGGTAGATGTAAACCTTAATTCGTGGTTATCCCCACCAGAGTATGGCTACTACCCCGTATTCGGTAGTTGTAAGTCCTATCTCTTTTTCCCTAACAGAGTAACCTTTGTGGTTCGTCTTGATTATAAGTGGATTCCTGTTGTTGTGGTTTTATCCCTAACAGAGTTGGTGTCTCCCTGTGGTGATTTCTATCCCCAGTTGAGTTTGTGGTCTTCTATCCCGTATTCGGTAGATGTAAAATCCCAAGTGTTGATGTTTCTCCCCAGCGGAGTTTGTGCCTTGTGGTACAGTTGGATAATTGCCGGATGCTTGCAATATTATCCCCAGCGGGTCCCTTCACCGTTTGTCAGTGATTGCGTTCCCCGGATAGTTGATTGTCATCAATATATCCCCAACTTGTCGTTGTGGATAATTGTTGTTTATGCAATTCATCCCCGGATCATTGATTCTCACCAGTGAATCCTCAGCAGATCGCCTTTCATTTACCCTCTTGTTGATAATGTATGTTGCTCCTTTTGATTGGTCATCATTATATACCTAGTTTGGTATCCCGATACCTTTCTTTTTCGGTCGATTTATCCTTTATTAACCCAGTAACCGGTTGTGGATAATCTTCCATGCGAGTATGTTATTCACGGTCTGCCGGTAATGAATAATATATCTCATGCACTCTTGAGTCGAAGCCTTTTGTGTTTCCCTGATTGAGTAAGATTCGTTATTTCCCTTTGCGGAGTCGAATATTCTTTGTTGTTGGATAATTGTCGGATGCTTGCAATTTATCCCTTTGAGTTGTCTTTCGTTTACCCGGATGCTTGGTATCGATTGTCTCTCTTTTTGGTTAGTCACCTATTATATACTTCGGTATCTCTGGTGTCTTTTCCTTTCAAGTATGTTATTCACGGTCTACCGGTAATGAATAATATATCTCATGCACTCTTCAGTCGAAGCCTTTTGTGTTTCCCTGATTGAGTAAGATTCGTTATTTCCCTTTGCGGAGTCGAATATTCTTTGTTGTTGGATAATTGCCGGATGCTTGCAATTTATCCCTTTGAGTTATCTTTCGTTTACCCGGATGCTTGGTATCGATTGTCTCTTTTTTTTTGGTTAGTCACCTATTATATACTTCGGTATCTCTGGTGTCTTTTCCTTTCGAGTATATTATTCACGGTCTGCCGGTAATGAATAATATGTCTCATGCGCTCTTTAGTTGGAATCCTTTGTTTATTTTCCCCAACTGAGCAAGATTCGTATTCTTTGTAGAATCGAATATCCATCCTTTAACCAGTTTCTGTTTCGGATGATGAGTGTTTTGGCATATATACCAATCCACGTTTTCGGTAGATCACCTATTATATGCTTCGGTATCTCTGGTGTTTCTTACCATGCGAGTTTATTATCTACGTTCTGACGGTAATAGATAATATATCTCATGCGAGTTTTCTTATCCACGGTCTGCCGGTAATGGATATGATACCTCATGCACTCTTTGGGTTTGTGTCCCCAGTTGAGTAAGGTTCGTTTTCCCGTTGTGGATTCGAATGTCCATCCTGTAAGTCGATTTGCTTTTTCAAGCCCTCCTTTCGGATGATGAGTGTTTTGGCATATATACCAATTCACATTTCGGTCGGTCACCTATTATATACCTCGGTATCCCTGGTGTTCCTTCCTTTCTGCTCCCTATTATGACCTTGGTCCCTTGTGGAGTCAGATTTTCCTGAGTTTATGTACCTTTTCCAGGTGTTTCTCAGATGTTTGGTTGATTGATATCTCTCACCCTTATACCGGTCTTAGATATTCATTCTTCCTGAGTTTGTTGCCCTTATACCGGTAACACCTCAATTCTTTGGTGCTTCCTCAGTGGAGTTTCCTATTTGCTTTTTCCCAGGAGTCAGCTTTTGTCTTTCCAATGGATGTTCTTCCTTTGGAATTTTCTTTTCCCCGGTGTGAGTCCTTCACTCCCCAGTGAGGTCTCCAGTCTGATTTTTGTTGTTACCCTAATCAGAGTCGTGTCTTGCTCACGCTGTGTCAGTTTTGTTTTTCCCCAACTTGAAGTCGTGTCCTGCACACGCATTCTTTTTCTTTTAATATCCCCAACAAGAGTCTTGTTAGAGTCTCTGTTCCTGGTGAGTGTATTACTCTGATGGATCGTCTTTTCTTCTGTGTGAACCATATTCCCCACAGAGTTTGTGTCTTTTGCATAAATACATTTGCATTATGAGGTCTCTTAAGGACCAAAATTTGTCTCATTACTGTTATTTAAGTCCATTCTATCGCGTCGAGATAAAGATTTCTAAACTTCACTTCTCCGGCTAGAATGACCTTAAATAGGGGCATCTGTAAGACCCCAATTTTGTCCCTAAGATCCCTCATGGCATCATATCATACCATATCATTGCCTCAAGGATCTTTGTGCACCTTTGCTTTCCTCCTAGTGGGTGGGTTATCTTGTGAGTGTGGTTCTTGATCACCAAGCATGTTTTGCATTTGTGTATCATTGCTTTTCATCTGTCTATTAACCAAAGGTACAAAAATACTGTCATCTAACCATGTTGCTTGCAGATGAAGCAAATTAGGTCAAATCAGTCAAAGTCAGTCATTGAGATAGATGGTGGCCATTCTTGAAGAATTTGGGCACCATGATCATTCACCAAGAGTTCATATGAGTTGTGACATCATTTTGGATCAAGATATCAAACAGTAGGGGCTTGGAATTCATCAGAACATGGTTCAGTCAGCCAAAACCCTAGCAAAGTCAACTGAAGTCAACTGTGGTCAACTGTGCATTTAATCAGTGATTTGATGGTGGGAATTGGTTTGAGAGGTCTCATTCATGTCCATATAAGCCTCATATAACATGTCAAACATCCACAGTGAAGAATTTGAAGTCAGACAAGAAGTTGCCAAAAATAGAAAGTTGACCTGTAATTGGAATTTGCCAAAAATAGAAAGTTCTTCTCCTCCAAATTGCATCATCATACAAGCTTCAAATGAATTTTTGTCCAACATGAAAGTTGAAGATCTTGTTCTCCCATTTCCAAAAAGTCCAAGAACACTCATTTCTCATGTGTGGTTGGCAAGTTATGATCAAATCATTCTCAAAAAATTTTGAACTTCAAAGTGGCATATCTTCCAAACCATTTGGCCAATTTGAGTGAGGTTTTTTGCTACAAGTCATATTTGATGTGCTCTATCCAAATCTTTCATCACAATTCACCAAAAATCAACCAATCAAAATGGCCTTTTTCAAGTGGTTTGAATTAAAAAGGAAAGGTAAAAAAGTTGACTTTCAAAAATAACCATTTCCATTGTTTTCTACCAATTACAAATGTTCAGGAATTGCATTTTGGATGTGCTCAAGGCCCATTTTCGTGCAGTCACATGCACCCCATGCAACTTGAGTTGGTTTTTAGCAAATTGGTAAAACACTTCATTTTAAGCTAATCCCATTATCATTTGCACTAACCAAACTTAAGCCATGCTAAACAGAGTATATATGCTGCATTCTGTTGAGAAAACCCTAGCCACACAATACACAAAACAGATCAAAAAACCATTTTCTCTAAAACACTCTCATTCTCCATTTGAACTTTTTTCTAAAAATCTTCATAAAACTCGTGCTACTGTGCATTGTGCCATCATTCACCATCTTTTTGGAAGCCATTGCAAGCCTTGTTTTACAACTGTAAGGCCAAGATCACTACTGTTCCATTAAGCTTCATCCATGGCAGATTTCGACTGGAGCTGTTTCAAAGCTTGTTGAGCTAAAGTTCATTGTCCATTCATCAATACCAACCTTGTTGAGCTTCTGTTTCTACTTGGCACGGCCAGAAAACCACAAATCATCCTTGTTCTTCAAATCTGGTAAGATTTTCGACTCTCTCATTTTTCAAAATCATGCTATGCCTTATGAAGATCTTGCCATGCTGATTATTTTGAACTTCGAATCGTGGCAAATGGTTGAGTATTTTGAGAGTTATGTTGTCATGAAGTTTCATATGTGAATATTGTTTTTGCTTAGTTCTCTTTTGTTAGCATGAGTTAGTGTAGATTAAGGTTAGAATGTTGATGAGCATCGTTTGCTGGTTTGATTGGTATGCTTGTTTTCCATTTCTGGGACAAAAATTTCATTTCGATTGTTGATGATGATGAACAGTGCCATAAACCCTAGTTTCAGTAACCCAGAAATTGTGTTTGTTCATTTGGAACCCGTGTTTTGCATGGAATCACTATTTCATTAGCCATGAGCCAATCAGCGTGAAACACATCCTTAAGTGAAACGCAGAGTTTCACTTAAGGGACCGGCTATTTACCATATTGCCACTGCCGGATTTATATTTAATTAATTCATTTTCTTTTCTCAATTTTTATTTCATTTTATATACCAATCTTCCAAAAATCATAAGTGCTTCAATTTTCATCCAAATTTCATGGGATTTTTTGTGGAATGCTTCTCTTGATCTCTAGTTTTTTATGATGATTTTTTGCACGTATGGATTTTAAAATGTGCTAGGGTTTGTTCATGTTGTCCATTTTATGTATGTCTTGCCAAATTGATTATGAAATGGTGATACTTTATCCAATGCTTCCCAATTTTTTTGTGCTTAAACTAGACATGTTCATGGTGATTTTGGTGTAGAGTTTGTGAATTTATCATTGTTGGTTATTGAGATATGATTTTTTGATTAGGGGTGTGACAATTTGTGTCACACCATTCATGTCCAACTGCATGATTTTTATTACCATGCTTATTGAACTCAAATTGGTCTGGATTTTTGCATGAACATACTTGTGGATGTTGACAATACACGTGAATTTTTTCTGGAATTATTGATGGCATTTCCTATTTGATTGGAATTTTCTCCCCTGTTTGGTCATTTGTTGACTTTTTGTGATACATGATTTCTTTTGGTTTATGAAATCCTCATGCATTATTGGATAAACTTGAAATTTGACATGTGAATTGTAGACATATTAAAGTTTGTCATGGTTTTAGTCCCATTAATTTATCATGTGTTATCACTGTTTTATGATTTATTGAAGTTGGTGCATATTTTGATGCTTTGCTTGAGTTTGCTTGAACTTGCTTTGACTTTCTGATTTTCATTGACCTACTTCCCTTGATCCAAATGAGCTGAAATTTGGTATGCTTATCATGTTATGGATGATGTTTGATCATGATTTATTTGAGAATTTATTGAAATGTTTGTGATTGGATTTGAGTTGAATCATTCTGTTGACTTCTTTGAGGTTCTATATGACATGTTTTGACCTAATTTGTTTGTGAAATGATAATGATGAATGATATGAACATGAAACCACTTAGAGTTTGTTTCTTGATTGATTTGTCTTGACTGTGGGCACTTGTCCCTTGCTGTTTTAAACTTTTTATCTCCTTTTGACCCTAGGCTTGTCCTAGTGGTCTTGTCACTCATGTTTAAGCTTGGTTTTTCAGGTTAAGCAACAAATGCTTCAAAGAGATCAATACAAATTGAATGAGTTTGATTGTTTATCATGAACTAACGTGTTTGTTTTGTAGGTTGCCTAGCTCATTTGTTATGAGCTTGTTGCTTTGCACATATGCTTGACTGTATTGTCTGTTGGCTTATGCTGTTTTGTTTTAACTTTGTGTCTGGTATACTAATTGTGCTTGACTGATTTCAGGTACTTTAGTTGCTATTAGTTCCTTGTGAACTTTGCTTTGCTTTGCTTGATAATCAATTTGCATTGAGGTAGAATCTCTTATTCTTCATGTAGTCTGGAAGACCTGGCCTGTTACTTGGCCAGGCAACTGTCTGAAGTCCTCCTTAAGAGGCGATGTTTGTGCTTGTTTACTTTTGTCCCAAGCAGGAAAAGTCCTTTGAATAAGGAAATTGGTAGACAAAAGAGATATGTAACCTATCTCCTACTATTCTGTGAGTCACTCACCTTGCTCACATTACTTGTGTTGATGCATAGTGAGTAAAAACCCAAGATCTATAGAGTCTAACTTGTGGAGAGAGTTCCATCTTTCTGAACTCCCACACCTTCTGATATTCAAAGCTCTCCCTGACCAGGGATAAGAGCATGAAGCACACCCCTCATATCCTTTCATTTGCTTCACCTTGGCTCTCAATGTCAAGGTTAAGAGCACCATTAACCCTATACCAGTTGGCTTTAATGCCTAACCCTTTGTATGAGCCTAACTGTTTGGTTATAGAGTGTGCTGAATGACTTTGATTGATTGCTTACTTCATATGCACATGTTTGCTTGCATGCTTTGTACATTTATCATCATTAATTGCTCATTAGTGCATGATCACTTCATTTGTCTTTGTGACATATCTTTGTTGTTTGCCCATTGAGGACAATTGTAAGACCATTCATTGGCCATTGTTCCTATGATATGGAAGTGAGTATAAGACCATTTCATTGGCCACTCATCAGCTCTTTGCTTGATGCATTTGTTTGATTTATGTGAGGATGCAATTGTAAGTCCGTGTAATTTGGCATTTGCTTTCCTATGATCATATGTTGGAGGTTAGAGTAAGCCCAGATAGATTGGCATCTGACATCCAAGTGTTTGCTTTGTTTTCTGTTGGAGATTGGTATAAGTCCAGATAGATTGGCATCCGGTTTCCACTTTTTATTTCTTTGTTGAGGAGATTGGTGTAAGTCCATAGATTGGCATCTGACATCCAAGTGTTTGCTTTGTTTTCTGTTGGAGATTGGTATAAGTCCAGATAGATTGGCATCCGGTATCCACTTTTTATTTCTTTGTTGAGGAGATTGGTGTAAGTCCATAGAGTGGCCTCTGATATCCAGTTCTGTTTTAGGAGATTGGTATAAGTCCAGTGATTGGCATCCGGTATCCGCTTTTATTGACTTTCTTCTTTGCTTGTTTGTTATTGCTCATTGCCTATTCCAAAAGACACACTTGAATCATCTTCTATATGATTTCAAGAGGTGAACCTTCTAGGAAGTTTTACACTCCATCTTCATCCATTCATCCATTTTGTCCTAAACCTTTTCACACATTACTTTCAAAACTTGAGATAAATATTGTGCAAACATCTTCATGTTTTAAAATTAAAAACCTGGACCCCAAGTCCTTGACTTTTTCAAACTCCATTTCATAATACTTCTTTTGAATCAATCTTAATCATACTTTGACCATCCTTTTGTGAATAATCATAATCAGTTACTTTCACCCATTCAATTCTTTTGTGGCTTTGTCCATTCTTGCTAAGTTTTCATACATTAGCCATAGGTTTGATTTATCCTAGTTGGTTGATGTCAATCTCACCTATTTGTCCTTAGTTGATTGAATTGTAAGTCTTCCTTGCTTATTATAGGGTTAACCCCTCACTAGCAAGTTGAAGCTTTTCTCACATGGTGGACTTGTTGTTTCATAAGGTTGAGTTTTCTCCCGTGGATAACGTAAGACCTTAGGGCTTGTGTTTAAAATTGAATCCACTAACTTTTGGAAATCTTTTAGCCGAACTACGGCGTTTTGATCCTTACCTTTGATGGAAGGTACGTAGGCAACGGGTTTATCCGTTCGAACACAAAAATAATAAAAATTGTATATTCTTTTCTCATCATCCCAATCATGTTTGCACAATAAATATTTCATAACAAATAACAATTTTATACAACAAGTGTGAAAAGGGCTCCCTAGGAGTACCTAGGACGTGATGGGTGCCTAACACCTTCCCATTGCGTAATTTACCCCTTACCCAGACTCTCTGATCTTTTGATTAGTTTTCTATGTGTAAAACTTCTTAGGCTTTTGTTCGCTTTTTGGCCAGTCCTTTGGATAAATAAAAGTGCGGTGGCGACTCAAATTCATTGTATGCTTTGCTTATGGTTTAATCAATAAATCATATAGCGACGAATACACCGCTACAGTCATCCATTCCAATAACAGGAGGATTGAGAACAGGCAGAGGGATAACTCCATGTGCGCCTACCAGAATGTGAACTGGAGGGTTTCCTTGAGAAGGAAACACTGGATTCTCTATGAGATGAGGGTTAGAAGGAGGATTGGCAACGTGAGCACACTGATTCATCTCCTCTTGCATTTTGGCCATTATTTCCTGACCTCGAGCGACTGCTTGGATTGTTTCCATTAGCTATCCCATTTGAGTCCTTACTTGAGACACCTCTTCGCGGAGCGCAACTTGATTATGTTCTAGTTAATCCATCATTGCTTGTTGATGTTGACACGTGTTGTACTGGTGTCAAGAAGTCAGATTGTAGTGTCGTTTCTGATCAAGAAATGGGGGAAAGATGAGTTTTTGTTTTGTGTTTTTTTTTAAATGCAAATGATGCATGAATATTTTTTTTTGTAAAAATCTTTAGTCATTCATGTTGTTTTATTACAAGAAAAACTTAACAAATTATGTTTGCAATCAAGAATAAGGGAAAGCACACAGGGTGAATCACAAAAGCTTCATTCGTCATTTGAAGGGAATCATATAAGTTACAAATACATAAAATTTTCATAGTATAAGTGGTTAAGACAAATAAGAAAACTAAATGTCAACCCTAAAAGTGACCCCTTGAGACTTGCGGAGAGCCTCAATGTCGGTGATAAGTTCTTTCATTGTCTTCTTTTAGAACTTGACGAAATGGTAGACCTATTCAAGGGTGTTTTCAGGGAACATGATTGAATCAACCTCCTTTAACTTATCGGGAAGGTCTTGGAGAGCATAATTAGTCAGCACTGCCATGTGGGCATATTTGTCCCTACATTTATTATAGAGGGTTTGGAGGTTATGGATGATATCATCCCTTTGGGCAATTGAAGCTTCGGCTCTATGGCATCTCTCCTCCCAATATTTGCACTCAATTTGTAACTCCATGTATGCTTGATCGTAGATTCCCATATTCAGATTCTTGATTTGCTCGCAAGCTCGTCCAAGGTTGAATTGCTCACGCAAGAAGCTTTAGTGAACCTTCTCCCTCTCTAACTGTTCCTTAGTCAAGAGATCCTTTTACTCCTTTAGAGTGGTCCTAAGATCAAGGATTAGGGCTTTGTAATCCTCCCTAGACTCTTTCTTCATATCATTAGACCTCTCAACGGTCTTCTCAAGGTCCCTAATGGTTCAGTATGTTTGATCCAACATGTCATTGTGAGCATCTAACTCAGAATTGGCTCCTAGTAGAACACCACAAACCCAAACTCTTTGGCCTTCAACTTCCCTAAGTCTTTTCTTGTTGACTACGAACTTCTCACAAACATATTTATCGTTGTCTTTCAATGTGTGGTTACGTTCCTTGGCACTGTTGAGTTGGACTCGTAATTGAGTGTTCTCTAACTCAAGCTCTTGTATTTTTTCAGTAAGCTTGTCCATGTCTTCTTGCAATATGGGCTCGGGCTTGGGCACCAACAGAAATGAAGAATGGTCAAAAAGGAAAGGCATCTTTGCAACCCTAGCCCTCTCTTTTACCCACACAAAGTAGGGTTCCTTTGCTAGGATGTTCTTCTTGCCCCACTCTTGGTCAATCCGGATTATGCTTGTCCAAGCTCTTCACACTCTCTTCACGTTTGAATCGAGTGGATCCACGGTATTGATGATGAAAGGTATGAGGTCTCGATCCTTAGGAGGACTCGTCATGGCGTATCCCAACTGCCTCTTTAGTAGCACATGGTTATAGTTGATACAACCTTGTGTTCCTATTAAGGGTACATTTGGGAACCTTCCACGTCTTGTAATGACGTCCTTTGTTTCCTATTCTCTCTTATACCATAGAATCAAATTGGCAGAGAGATATGTGAACTTTTGGGGCCATGACAGGTTGCTATAAACAAAAGGTCCACGTTGAGGCATACGATCCCTCATCCATACGTGCGACAGGGGAGCACAACAGAGGAAGGTCCCTCCTTTCTTCTCATATCTTGTATGAAAGGTATGATAGAAGTCGGCGAGCAGAAATGGCATCGGGTTTTTAGCTAGGAAGACTTCCCCCGCCAAATGATCCACGAATTTGTTTATATTAGAGAATAGAACAATTCCATGAATCAAGAGTTATAATGTTGTGCTACAAAAAGTTGGCCTTTCTTCCTTGATCATCTCCCAAGCATGGGCTTCGAGGAATTTATGAGTTAAACCCTTGAAGGTACCTTTAGATCCCCCATTAGCCACTAATTCATTAGCGTTGATACCTAAAATGGTAGAGAGCTCAGTCAAGCAAAATCCTTCTTCCAACTTGGGGAAGGGGTTATATCCCTTTATCGGTCGGTTGAGAAGTCTCTCAATGTCTTCCAAAGTTTGGTAAATTTGAAAATTTGGGAAGGTGAAGCATCTCAGAGGGACGTCATAATATTGAGCCAATGTAGTGATTGCACCATAGTCAACTTTTTCGGTTAGGATATCTACAATGTTACTAAAGGTAGCTCTAAATTTGTTATCCTTGAGGGATGTTACTCTTGAGCAAAGGACCTTCAAAGTGTTGATGTTTGGACTCTTTTATCTGAATATGGAAGTGCTTTTCCTTGCTAAGGGATCCATGATTGTGTTAGTAAAAAGTCTTGTAATTCTGCATTTTAACAAACGAAATGCTTAAGAGCTTTGCTTATTAATTTATGATGTATGAATGGATGAACGATTTTTATTAGTTTCCACGAAACTTTAGGCACAGGGTTCAAAGTCTGGGACCATCGTGACAAAGTGTGAGGTTTAATAATGACTATTTTCCAAACCAGGGTTCTCACTTTGCATGATCTAGGGCTTTTGAGAAATTTGGTGTAAGACAATGCCCTTAGAGTCATGAACTCCCTTGACTGTTTGCCGCTTATGTCAATTTATTTTCCAGGCGACAGCTCCATCGAGGAAATTTACTCGCCAGGCGACAGCTCCATCGAGGAAATTTACTCTAAGTGAGATCTTCGTATCAAACCTCGCGAGGAAAGCTCCTCGGGGACCTATACTACGTGACCATCGGTCTATGCCGACCAAGGTTAAATGTTCTAAAAAAGAGGTCTTAGGTTCACGGACTCTAGTGAAGATAAGGATGCTTACGCCGAAAGCACCACAATCATCAATACCTCTAAGAGAGTCTACCACTAAGTGAGGTTCTTGTACGACTCGACACAAGGAAAGCTCCCCGAGGAACCATGCTACTCAACCTCCCATATCTCAAGTAAGCTCTTAGACTCAGGTGAAGAGTCTTTCACACAAGTTTTTAATTGCAATCATCATTTTAACCTTTTTCCTTTGTCACAGAGCCAGTGTTTCGGACCAACAAAGAAATACACACATAAGTTAGTAACAAAAATCAATATATACACACACAAAAATAAACTGATAAATCCCTACATACGCAAAAAAATAAAAACAACCCAAACTAGGCTAGACTTGCTTAGGGAAACCGAATCCTCAGCAGAGTCGCTGACTATCGCTACTAGGGTTTCAGAGCGAGGAATCAGACGAACTTGAACTAAAAGATGCCTCCTCAATCAGAGATAATGTAAAATAGAAGAGTCACCACCGAATTTTATTTGGATTACCTCTATCGGAGAGGAGAGGGAAAATAGTCGATAAAACTCCCATAAAGAATGCACACAGGTAGTGCAAGGATAAAGAATCAGTCTCGCAATCGAGACTTGGGTTCAAAAGTCGGTTATGCAAGGGGAAGGTATTAGCACCCCTCATGTCTATGGAACTTCATGGGAACCATTTGGGTTGTTTACATATGTGGGTATTTATCTCGCTTATTCTTATTTAGTTTCAAAAGAGTGTGAAAGAATGAGATTTTGGTTTTTATTATTATGCTCGCCAAGGACTATGGCCCTTGTGCCTACGTATCACTCATAGAGTGATAAGGAATCAGAGCTCCGTAGTTTTGAGTAGAAAATGTTTGTGTGTTAGTTGATTTTGCCTTCGAGAAAATGGTTTTCGGAATGATGCTCTAAGGCACACAAATTAGGTTTGATGGATTGTGTTGGTTTTACCTTGAACAAGGGTTTACAAAAAGAGTTTGTGATTAGATTACGCTAAAGTCTATGGGTGGAGTTGAGAATTCTAGACAACAAGTCAAGCGTCTTATGTTCAAAATAATCAGAGTAAGGGTAGGAATGCTCCGTTCTTACTCATTCTCCACCACTTAAGGCTCGTGGCGCACAATATTAATCGTAGTTTTAAGCGTTTTGAATTTTATTAAGAAAATGCCACTTGACGTTGAATCAAGGGGTTGTTTATTTGATTATGAAATTGGCTAATGTAACGAATATACAAAGTAACCAACAAGAAAGTAAAGGGTCTCATTATAAGGTAGCCCAAGAGAAAGCCTTGCGTGTGTAAAAGTGGCCTAAGTTAAAAAAAGGATAATGGTCTTACAAACATGTCCCCCTAGGGTGGTGCCATGATGCCATTCTTACAACTGGTATGTAAGTTACAGATGAAATCCAAAGTTGAAACCAAGTATCATAAGGAAAGGTTCCTCCAAGCAAAGGTCCTAAATGATATCCTCTAAGTCCAATTTGATTAAGTGGAATAAAATATTTTTGGTCTTATCATTTTATCATCTTTTTTTGTTGTTTTTAATGTATGATAACAAATCAAGATAAATAACAATAATAAACATGCATGATGAGTTTATAAAATGAATATGATGATGATGAGTACTTGCATGTAAATTACAAAGTAACAACATAAAAGTAAATAACAAGGTAACAATGGTTAGTGGTAATCAATGTTAGTAAAGTTAAGTGAAGTTAGTATTATGAACAAGTCAATGATACTTAAGGATTATCTATCCTTAGGTCAAAAGATTCAAAATATAGTGCATCAGGGGATAACTTATCACTGATGTAAAGTATTGAAGATGATTAAAGATCAACTTACAATAGATTTGTAACAATGCAAGTTATGCAAACCCCAAGTCCATCTATCAATAGCTTGACAAAAGGAAGACTATACCAACTCAAGGGTTAATGTTTTAATTATTATATTAAGTTACGCAAGGTATAAAGATAAATGTACAATATGAAGAAAATAGTAAGGGTTAGTTTACAATATAGACAAGTTAGAATAAAAGTTAGTGGGTTAGTATAACAAATGGAAACAAAATGGAACAAAAGGAACCACAAGTTAATATGTACATAACAAGGCTTCATCTACATGTCAAATGACTCAAGTTGGTTGATGTATGGGGCAACCTATCCATGCTTCAAAGTACCATGAATGAACACTTGATCATTCATTAGTAGGTTTGAAACATGGAAGCTTCAAGAAACCCTAAACAATCCAATATCATGACAAACATAGACTTCATTCTCCCCTAGGTTCAAGACCTCATAAGTTAATGGAGAATTATTCAAATGACATGAAACAAGGCATAAATAAATAGTAGGGACAAAAATAAAAAGGGTCCATGTTAGAAATATTTTCAGAATAATAGAAATAAATGGGTTAAAAATTAAAATGAAGTTGGAAATAAATATTTTAAAAATAAATAAAATGGAAAGTGAATGAAACAAAAATAAGACTGATTGCACACATTGGGGGTTGAATCCCCGACCTTGGGGTCATAGGGGATCAACCCCCTCTCCCACTAGGTCAAGCGCCCGTTTGTGACAAACACAGACTTCACTAGCCACTAGGTTCAAGACCTCATAAGTGAATGGAAAATTATTCAAATGACATGAAACAAGGCATAAATAAATAGTAGGGACAAAAATAATAAGGGTCCATGTTAGAAATATTTTCAGAATAATAGAAATATATGGGGTAAAAATTAAAATGAAGTTGGAAATAAATATTTTAAAAATAAATAAAATGGAAAGTGAAAGAAACAAAAATAATACTGATTGCACGCGTTGGGGTTGAATCCTCGACCTTGGGGTCATGGGGGATCAACCCCCTCTCCCACTAGGCCAAGCGCTCGTTTATGATAACAAACGCACTCCGATGAATAAATAATAAAACTATTGAATTAGGAGAGACTAGGAGACATTTAGGTTAAACCGTGTGTTTTGAAAAGCACTAGGGAGACTTTACTATATATAGAGAGATTACAACTAATTACATGATATAGTCGATGTGGTACTATTCTATATGCAAATATTGTCAACACTATATATTTACAAATATCAACACTCCCCCTCAAGCTTGAGCATATTAGTCAAATGCACCAAGCTTGTTACATATATGATTAGTTCTTGGACTTCGCATAGATTTTGTAAACACGTCTGCCAATTGATCATTAGAGTTGACAAAGCTTGTGACAATGTCACCTGACTCGATCTTCTCTCTAACAAAGTAACAATCTATCTCAATATGTTTGGTCCTTTCATGGAAGACTGGATTTGAAGAAATGTGCAATGCAACTTGATTATCAAAAATAAGTGTCATTGGTCTTGCTTCTTCAATTTGAAGTTCCTTGAGCAACTGTTTTAACCAAATAAGTCCATATTTTTCCATTCCCATGGTCCTATACTCTGCCTCGGCGCTTGATTTTGCAACTACGTTTTGTTTCTTACTTTTCCAAGATATAAGGTTTCCTCCAACAAGTACACAATACCCGGAGATGGATCGTCTATCAATGGGTGACCCTGCCCAATCAACATCAAAGTATCCAATTATCTGAGTATGTCCTTTATCTTCATACACTAAACATTTTCTTGGAGCACATTTGATGTATCTCAGAATCCGGATAACAACATCCATGTGTTCTTGACAAGGGGAATTTTAAGAACTAACTTACCACACTAACCGCAAAAGAAATGTCTGGACGAGTGACTGTGAGATAATTCAACTTTCTAACCAATCTCTTATACCTTCCTGATCAGATAGAGGCTCCCCCTGATTGGGTAGTAGTTTGACACCTGGATCCATAGGAGTATCAACTGGTTTAGCATTCAATAAACATGTTTCTTTCAAAATATCCATAGAATATTTCCATTGAGAAAGCACCAAACCATATTTAGATTGGGCTACCTCAATACCCAAGAAATATCGGATTTTACCAAGATCTTTGATCTGAAATTGATTCGAGAGATATTGTTTTAACTGGAGTATACCCTACTGATCACTACCAGTTATAATATTATCATCTATGTACACAATAAGATAAATACACCCTTGGGATGAGTGACAATAAAAAACAGAATGGTCAACTTCACTATACCAAACTGTTGTACTACAACGCTGAATCTGCCGAACCAAGCTCTCGGAGATTGCTTAAGACCATATAGAGACCTGTGTAACCTACACACCATATTCAATTACTCCCCCTGAGCAACAAATCCAGGTGGTTTCTCCATATATACTTCCTCTTCAAGATCACCATGTAAAAATGCATTTTTATGTCAAGTTGATGAAGAGGCCAATGTTGAATGGCTGGAATGGATAGAAGAATTCCAATATATGCCATCTTGGCTACAGGCGAGAAGGTATCACTATAATCCAATCCAAAAATATGAGTGTATCCTTTGGCTACCAAGTGAGCTTTAAATCGATCAATCCTACCATCTGGACCAGTATAAAGCCAACGACGACCTACTAAAGATTTCCCAGGGGAGAGATTATGTACAAAACACGTAGACCCGAATACTCGAGGAGGAATTGGGTGGAGAGGAGAGTTTGGAAATAGGATTAAATGAGGGATTTTATTATTAAGGATAAATGAGGGCATGCGATTTATGAGGTAACATGTCGTGAGCAACGCATACCCCAAAAAATGGATAGGAACATTACCATGGAAAAATAGGGTCCAAGTGGTTTCTATAAGATGCCGATTTTTGCGTTCGGCTACCCCGTTTTGTTGGGGTGTATAAGGGCAAGATGTTTGGTGCATAATACAATTGGATGACATAAATGTTTGAAACTATTGGGATAAATATTCACGTGCATTGTCACTTCTTAAGGTACGAATAGACAAACCAAATTGGGTTCTTATATCTCGATAAAATTGTTCAAAAATAAAAAATAATTCAGACCTGTTCTTCATTAAAAATAGTCATGTGCAACGTGAAAAATCATCAATAAAAGTTACAAAATATCTATACTTAAAAGTAGACACGGTATGCGAAGTATGCGAAGGACCCCAAACATCAGAGTGAACTAAAGCAAAAGGGGACACGTCCCATTTATTAACTCAATCGGGAAAACGGCTACGAGTATGTTTCCATAACTGACAAGACTCACAATGTAAAGTAGACAATTTAGATAGACTAGGCACCAACTTTTGTAGCTTGGGAAGACCTGGATGACCTAACTGCGCATGTATAATGAGTAGAGAATCTATGGTGGAGCATGTGGTAGATAACATAAATAAGTAATAGAGGCCTTGAGACTCACATCCGACGCCAATTGTTTGTCTCGAACTCCGATACTACAGAGTAACATTACTACTAGTAAAGGTTATATAACAATTAAAGGAACGAGTTAAACGACTAGCTAACAGTAAATTAAATGGGCAATTAGGTACATATAGGACAAAAGTCACACAGAGAGATGGTGGAACTTGTACAGTATCAATCCCTTGGGATCAGGTTTGAGAACCATTTACGGAAGTTATACTCGATAAGAAACCAGAGGTAGAGAGGGAAGAAAAAAAACCTTTATTACCGGTAACATGATCAGACGCACCAGAATCGAGGACCCAATGACCAATAGGAGATAATTGAGAGAAGAAAATAGATGAGTTACTAGTGTGTGCAACCGAAGCCGTGGAACCAGAGGTTTGATTAGTCTGACACCACTTGAGAAAATCCTTGTAGCTTGGTATAGGGCACTTAAGAGAAGGTAAAGTTTGCATAGTGTCTAGGTTATCAATTTAAGATGCATTTACCTGGCGTGATGGTCTGCCACGTAACTTCCAGCAACGGTTGATAGTATGTCCAAGCCAGTTACAATGGTCACACTTGGGACGAGGTTTGGAGTTGGATGACCCTCCTCAAAGGCAATTCTGATTATTGCTAAGAGATGCAAGGGAAATAGTTTCACCTGGTGCCGGAGCAACAATAGATGGAGGGGAAACCTGACCAAATGCATGAGGTGTAGCCAAGCGTGACAGTTGTCCACTAACTGCATCATAGTTAGGAACAGTAGTACCTGATAAAATCTAGTTACAAACGAACTCGAGTTCTGGTGGTATTCTCGTAAGTGCCATGACCATGAAATATTTACTATGTTGTTAGGAATGAGTTGTTGCATCTTTTGTATAAGGCATGAGGGTTGTGTAACTCACTTTCAAGGCATTAAGCTTACTCAGATAAGCTTGCATATCCATATTTTGAAACTTCAGTGTGTCGAGTTTGAGGATGACACTGTATATATAATGGACATAGTTGAAGAAGACTTTCTTAGCCTTTTCCCAAACCTCAATTCAAGTGGAGAAGGCTTGATATTGTGCTTGGAGGTTAGGTGTGATGGAAAACCATAACACAGTACACAACAAGGCATAAATTTTCTTCCATTTAGCGAGTTTTATGGCGGCAACATCAGCCAATTTTGTGGTTAGGTGATCTTCATATCCCTGACCATGAAACCACATATCGACAGCACGAGCCCATATGTTGTAGTTGGCTAATCTGATTAGTTTTTCACATGGGATAAGCGCAACTTTAGTAAACGAGACGGAATCAACATCTCCCATGGATTAAAGAAACAAAATCGAGGTTGTTTGAACTGGAGCACAAATTTTCAAGAGTCGAAATGAAAAACGGAGACTGGATCTGTGACTGATGGAGGGAGCCGAGTGGGGCAGCTGGGAAAACGGTCGGATCTAGCGGCAAGTTGGTTTTACCTGAGAATTTTAAGAAGTGAGAGGTAAACCGGAGTGATAACACGGTTTGCAAAAAAGTTCTCACCGGAAGATAGTGGGTCAACTGGGTAAAGCACGACGAAGAGTTGTCTCTTAGTAGGCTCTAGACACCATATTGATTTAGGAGAGACTAAGAGACATTTAGGTTAAACCGTGTGTTTTGAAAAGCACTACAGAGACTTTATTATATAGAGAGAGATTACAACTAATTACATGATATAATCAATGTGGGACTATTATATATACAAATATTCTCAACACTATATATTTATAAATATCAACAAAAACGAAATTTAAAAATGAAAGCGCGCGCAGAAGAGTCAATCTGAACATGACAACAAAAACATTTGAATTCGAAAACACGCGTGAGGCAACGACTCAGAGTCATCTTTAACCTCCAAACTTCGAAAATCAAAACTTCTAAAAATGTGTTTTTCATGGGATTTAAACATGGAATCATGAAAACGAATCAACCTCCACACTCATGAGCCATTGATTGGCTCTGAGTGTGGAGTGTTTTGTCAAGAACCAGAAGAGCAAGTTAACCTAATTTAAAAATTAAATGATGGATAAAGGTTAATCAAAGCTCAAAGCATGGGGTTAATGATCATTGAGGGATTTTGAGTTGAATGGTAACTTGTTTGAGTGATGGGGTAAGTGGAACTACCTTATCAGAATCGATTTCAGTGTGGTGCTCCGATGACTTGACACAACTCAAGTGAGTTGTTGGGAAGGAGAGTTAGGACTTGAGAAAGTTTGAGTGAAGTTCAGAGATGGATTATGGGTGGTTATTTGGAACTGAAATGCTTTGAATCTAAAAAATTGAATCTCTATTTTCGATGGTTCATCTCGGGTTTGCATTAGGGTATATTTGGCTTTTGAAGATTAGTTTTATGATGGAACACCTTCCCCTATTTATAGGGAAGGTGATGGAATGGTTTTGAGGGGAGAATGAAGTGGTTTACTTCAGAAAGGGGTGAAGCCCGAAACATGCTTAAGGTTGAACTTGGGGAGAAATGGAATGGTACAATATGACCTTGCTTTCACTCAAGACCAGTTGGCTTTGGTTCTTAGCATCAAATAGGAATAAACAAAGGCTCTGATCTAACCTGCTATGTATTTGAAATTTGGCCATTTTGGGAAATTTTTCACTTTTCACATGGCATCGGGTTTTCATATGTGAGAGGTTTTTCCACCCAAGTTGACTTCCATTATTGTTGATGTATTTTGCAATGTGTTTAGGGGTAAATGGGATCAGAACAAAGCGATTTAAGGACTTGGTGCATCAAATTGCAAAATCTGACTGACTTGGTCTGGTTTGTGCATCAGGATGATCTCCAATCTTTGAACCAAGACCAAATAAAACTGGCTCGTGCATTTTGTCCAAAACTTATGCAAAATGTTCATTGACATGTCCTTGGTTAGATGCAAAAAGAACCAGGTCAAAAGGAGTTGTGGTTTGGAAATGGTAATGTGGTAAAGTGGTGGTCTTTGTCATGTTTTAGGGCATGGTAGGCATGTTGGACCAGCTTGGCCAATGCGAAAATTGAGGTCCTTGCTCAATGAATTAGGTCTTAGACATTGAAACAAAGTTGGAGAGGAACTCAATTATGACATGTTTCTCAAAGAATATATTGAAAATCTTGCAAGATGAAAAAGGTATGGACTTTGGAACTTGCTATAGGTCATTCTTGCCAAAATGTGACCAACCAACATGACCTAAAAATGTTATTTTGAGATTTCTTGATTTTTATGATGCAATGATGGATGTTTGAATCTCATATGATCATATAATGGTTTAAAATTATGCTTGGAGCTTTGTGGAGTGATGTTAGGTCAAGTTCATGGGTGAATCAAATGCCTTGAAAGTTCAAAAACCAAGATCAAAACAAGTACTTGTAACATGAGTTGAATGAGTGTTTGAATGGTGATTTATGGTTATAATTGACTTGAATTGATTTTGAATGAGTGGTGGTATGATAGGATGATCAAAATGAAGCAAGGTCAATGGTCAAAGGATGCCCAAATTAGGGTTTCTTGAACCATAAGTTTCATCAAGAACCATGGTCAGAGCAATTAGGGTTTGTTGATGCAAGGGACATATTGAGATGTTTCAAAGGTTTTGGGCATGAACAAACTCTGGATTGTAGGAGCCCTCAATGACACAGTCAAGATCCATGGTAAACCATGACTTGTACAAGCCAAAGGAAGACAAGCGCTAGGGTTGGGGTCCTTGGGTGACCAGATAAATCTTGATGCATCTTCAAAAGGGACTCACCACCTAAATTAGGTTTGGAGAGTGAGTGAGATGTATTGAATGATCCTTCAATCTTTGTTGGATGCTTAAGGATGGACATTAGGGTTAAGGTGGCTTAGGCACACCTCAACATGGCCAGAGGATCTTAATGCTTCACAAATGAACCCCATGCCTTGGGTTTTGGATTTTTATGGATTATTAAGTACAAATTCATATGAGATGACATGTATGAGATGTATGCTCATGCATTAGGGTTCAAGACGGTGATGTGGGGGTAGGGTAAATTTGAGGGTATGACAAGTAGCTTATATGATGAGACCATAATTCCCTCAGGTGAGATGATGGAACTCTCGGGAGGTACTTCTCTCAAGCCATCAAACAATACCTATGATTAAGTCTCTTAGGCCAGACTTTGGTTGCGCCTCTTGGTCGTGATTTCTATGTTTGATCCTGCCCGAGGAAACACTAAGTCCCTCATGAGAGGTTATATTTAGTGTGAGAGATCAAAGTCCCTAAAGAGAAATTTATATGTAGCTAGATTGATGAGAACATATGTCCCTCAGGCGAGGCGATGGACCTTTCTGATGGGACTTCTCTTAAGGCCTTAAACAATACTTGTGATTAAGTCTCTTAGGCCAGACTTTACTCGTGCCTCTTAGGCGTGATTCCTGTGCCTGATCGCGCCTGAGGAAACACTAAGTTCGTCATGAGAGGTTATAATTAGTCTAAGAGATCTAATTCTTAGGTGAAAGTTATATGTGACCCGACTGATGAGACCATAATTCACCCAGGCTAGGCGGTGTACCCCTCAAGCATAAATTTTATAATACCTCAGAAAAGACTCGTGATTAAGTCTCTTAGGCCAGACTTTGGTCGGGTCTATTAGGAGGGATTTATGTGTCTGATTCCGCCCGAGGAAACACTAAGTCCCTTGGGCGAGGTTATAATTAGCCTCAAAGATCTAACTCCCTCAAGAAAAAGTTATATGTAGCCCGACTGATCAGACCATAACTCCCTCAAGAGAGGTGATGGACCTCATGGGCGGGACTTGTATCATGCCCTCAGATAATACTTGTCATTAACTCTCTTAGATCAGACTTCGGACGCGCCTCTTAGTTGGCATTTCTATGTTTAATCCTGCTTGAGGAAACACTAAGTCCCTTAGGTGAGGTTTTCATTAGCATGAAATATCTAATCGCCTTAGGAAAAGTTATATGTAGCCCGACTGATGAGACCATAAGTACCTCAGGCGAGGCGTTGGGTAGCTCATATGTATTTCCCTGAGGAGAGGTAAGGATCTTTGCTATGAAGTCTATCGAATATCACATCAAGGGGTTGCAAGGATTTCCGTTATGAATTCCAACAAGTATTGACTCAAAGGATGGAAATCATCTTGGTTTATGAAGTCCAACAAATATTTCTTCAACGGGAGACAAGGATCTTCTTGAAGAAGTTGATCGATCATTTTCAAAAAGAGGGCGACAAGGGTCTTAACTATGAAGTCTAACATACAAAAATGTTTAGATAAGCATCTCTATTGGTCATAAATGCTCAAGAAACTAGTCATAGGTACATAGTCATGATGTATATTAGGAAATTACAAATATTTTAAATGTAATAATATTTAAGATGGAGAGTGTTCTAGGTTCTAGGTTCTAGGTAAGAGAGGTCCTTCCAACTCCTACAACTTGTAAACCCCATGATAGAGCTCCTGGAATATGCAATATAGCACTTCCTAGTTAGGTTGTAGCTTTCCCTGGTGTGCGGGTAGAACCACTTCTTTTAATATCGGGTCATCCTCTTGTATCTCTCTTAGCTTGACTTTGGAGTTATATCTTCTAGCGGCTTTATGTTTGGCCATAAATTATCAGACATGGCAAACTTCTCTCAATTCGTCGATCAGGTCCACCACACACTCCAATCATGCCTTATTTTCTTCTTCATAAAATTGGGATCATCACGACAAGGGCGTGACGATCTCCAGATGTAGCATGGTTTCCGCTCCATAAACCATGACGAACAAAGTTTCCTTGGTGGTGGAGTACGGGATGATATGATACGTCCATAATATCTTGTGGAGAAGTTCTACCCGTAAACCTTTGGCATCATCAAGCTTTTTCATGAGTTCCTTCAGAATTACTTGGTTTACTGATTCTGCTTGGCCATTTTCCTTAGGGTGTACAACAGACCCAAAATTTGTTTGTACTCCCAAATACTTGCAAAAGACAATGACCATAGTACTCAAAAGTTGGGTTCCATTGTCAAACACAATAACTTCGAGAATTCCATATCTACACATAATTTTTTGCTAATAGAAACAATGAACTCTCTTAGTTATACTTTTAGCAATAACTTTTTCTTCTATCCATTTGGTGAAATAATAGACACCTACTATCAAGAACTTTAGTTAACCTGATGCCAGAGATAATGGATCTAGGATGTCCATGCCCCACTTCTAAAAAGGCCATGGAGAAGTCAACGACAAGAGAAGTTCAGTCAAGGCATGGTGAAGGGAAACATGTCTGTAACATTAATCACACTTATTGATAAAGGTTGTGTTATCTTTCATCAGAGTAGGCAAGTAATATCATGCCCTTAACAACTTATGGGCGAGGGATTTTCTATAATGTGACTGTGGTAGGCTCTTTTGTGTACTTCTACAAACACCAAGGTTGTTTCATGCTCTCCTATGCGCCGCAGTATGGGAGAAGCTCTCCCCAGTTTGTAAAGTTTTCTTGAGAGTAAAGTGTACTTGGCCTTTAGGATTTTTCTTGCTACTCTCCCGTCTAGGGAAGTTTGTTTGACTGCAGAAAACATAATATGGGAGATATCTAGCTAGACTCGGGGACAACATCCAGGGAGTACACCTCATTTTTCTTGATGTTGGGGGAGACGAGAGTCTCCTAGAGGATTGTTCTTTTAAACCATGTTGTCTTTAATGTAGCAAGTTTGGTTAAGAGGTATTCTTTAAAGCTTTGTTCATGAATGATGTGTTCTACTTCAAAAGAAGTAAAATGAGAGGATATACTTTGTACCTTTGGCACATATCTTATCATTTTCGGTTCGTTCTCCTAGTACTGCTAAGAGACTTATTTTACTCCCAATTGGGATCGCTTTTGATTTTCAATCTAGAGGCTCCCGTATCTAAGGTGAAGACCATGTCAGCAAAAAGAACCTCGTACTTAGCGTGATTGTTAGACTTCGTAGCTTTGGCACATATTTTATCATTTGCCGTTCATTCTCCTAGTACTGCTCGGAGTCTTAGTTGATTCCCAATTAGGATCACTTTTACTTTTCAATCTAGAGGCTCTTATATCTAAGGCGAAGACCATGTCAGCAATAAGAGCCTCGTAATCAACCTGATTGTTGTTGGTGGTGAACTCGATGAGTATGTCACCTGGTCCTTGTAGGACTATCCCAATGTTGTTGCCTTTCATGCTAGAGGCTTCATATAAAGATAAAGTCCATTATAGGGTGGTCTCGTTGTCTACATGCAAGCTAAATTATGCCATGAAATCTACTAGAGCGTGTGATTTGATGATCCCCCTTGAGACATATTGGATATCATAGTTTGAGAGTTCCACTGCAAAAGATACCACCTTCCTACTAGGTCCAGCTTCTTCAAGAGTTGACGAATATGATATTTATTTTTCATCAGGATCTTGTGAACCTGAAAGTACAGCTTCAATTTCCTCGTTGCAACAACGACGGCTAGCGCCAGCTTCTCAATCTTTTGATAGCATGCTTTGGAACCTCTAAATAACTTTCTCACAAAATACACAAGCCTTTCTATCCTATCTATCTCCTAGATAAGAATTGAGCTCATCACATGATCTATGATCGAGAGATAGAGGAGTATTGACGACTCTTCCCTTGGGCGAGTGAGGATTGGGGATGATGTGAGGAAGCATTTTACCTTGGTGAAAGCATCTTCGTAATCAGAGATCCATTTAAATATATATTTCTTTTTTAAGGCGGTGAGGAATAGGAAGGCTTTGTCACATGCGCAAGAAAGGAATCAAAATATGGTGGAATGGCAACTAGTAAGTCGTTGTACCTCCTTTACAGTAGTGGGAATTCTCATGGTGATGAATGTTTGGAATTTATTCGGGTTGGCCTCAATGTCTCTCCTCATCTGCATGAAACCTAGGAAGTTTCTAGCCTGAACCCCAAAAGAGAACTTGGCAAAAGGTTCATGCACATAGCATACTTCCTGACTAACTGCGGAACAACCTCCAAATCTATTGCATGGTTGTGCCCTTAGATAGTGTTAGCTATCATGTTATCGACATAAACCTCTAGGTTTTTCCTTATCTGATGGGAGAATATAGCGCACATGAGCCACTGGTAAGTAGCGTCAGTGTTCTTGAGAACGAAGGGAATGAAATTTTAGTATTAATTGCCATCATTAAACATAAATGCTACTTTAGGAGTGTCTAGGGTGTCCTTCTGAATCTGGATATACCTTGAGTATGCCTCCATGAAGCTTAACGTGTGGTATCCTGATGACCCATCGATAAGGCAATCGATGTCTGGCAGCGGGTACGGGTCTTTAGGACATGCGATGTTCAGATCGGTATAGTCTACACACATGCGCCATTCTTAATTATCTTTTTGTACTAGAACCACTTTAATCATCTAGGTGGCGTATTGAGTTTCTATGATGAACCCGACTTCAGATAGTTCCCCACCTCTTCATCAATGGAAGCCCTCTTCTCCTTGCCAACTTTCAGCTACCTCTTTGCTACTGGTTTGGCAAAAAGGTAGATGGTGAGGCGATGGCTCACCACTTTAGTGTCTATCCTAGGCATATCATAGGGAGCCCAAGCAAAGAAGTTAATATTCTTAATGAGTAAGTCAACTAGCTCATGTTCCTCCTCCTGAAAAAGTAAAGTGCTTATCTTTGTGACATGATGACCAAAATGGCCTATATGGACCTCTTTCAAATCCTCTATGGGCGTGAGCCTTTCTTCTTTTACGCTTAGTCTGGAGTTCCAGCACTCGAGATTAATATTTGAAACTTCAGAAAGGGGGGCATCAACAAGGGATAGCTCTTCCCTCTCTATCACCAGGCTATTTTGGTACCACTCTTGAGCGATTTATTGATCTACTTAGATTGTAGTGACTCACCCTCCAAGAAATGTATATTTTAGGACCAGGTACAAGATGGAAATGATCTCCTCCATTGCATTGATGATAGGTCACCCAAAGATGATGTTGCACGGAGACAGGGCATCCACAATAAGGTAGTTAACATCAATCGCCTTGGTGTATGTACCCTCACCACATGTGGTCACCAGGGTACATGACACATTACCTATACTTGTTCGCCTAAAAATCTTATTTACAAGTTGTTGAATACCTAGACGTCGTTAAGGTAGAGCTGCATATTTTGGAAGGCATCGCAGAACACGGCGTCAGTGGAGCTACTAGGTTATATCAAGACTCATTTGATATCCTATATTCCATGTTGCACGGTGATGACCAGGGGGTCATTATTATAACGACCGACTCCGAAGGAATCCTCCTCGAAAAATGTGATGTTAACCCCTATTTTTCCTTGCGCACCCATGGGGAATCCATGAGATATTACATTTTTCTGCAAGTATCTTCCTTGTGTATTTCCTTCGAGAGGAGCTAGATCTACCTTCACCAGTAAAACCTCTGGCAATAGTTTTTGTGTAATAATGTAAAGTCCCACCAACCATCTTCAAAGGGAAGATGGAAGAAGTTAGAGTAAAAGTGTCGCCCATATTAATTTTATCGGAGTTCCACGGTGGGTTCCACTGTACTGGTAAAAAAGTACAAGTGTGTGTGTTTCCCCTGCAAAGGGCATGGACACTCAAAGGACTTAGTAGGTATATTATGTTATATGGTGGTCAGGGATTTCCCACGGCAGTAAGAAACCCTATACTATGGTGTTTTATGGTGGTTTAGAGGACCTGCTCATGTGAGGTGAGAGACTATGTATGTAGTGTGGTGTGTTTAGGTATAAGCGTATGTAGGGTGTGATCTATATGGATTAATATTTTTCCCTTCTTCCCCTTGGGGAGAGGTATTTATATAGGCCTTTTGGGCCATTGGATATCTTGGAAAGGATCACTGCTCACTCAGTCAATGATTGACCATTAAATCCTTATTTCTAAGTGGGATATGGGTCAGTTAATGACGTTACTTCTATATGTCCAAGAAATGTCTTACCCCACGCTTCCCAATAATGGGCGATTGGAAGGCCATAGGGCGAGGCGATACCTTGCATGGGGTGACATGTTATTGTTGCCTCTCCCGGGGACGCCTACAATCGTCGCCCTAGGAGGGTCCTTTTATAAATATAACACTACAGTTTTAATGTGATAATATTGTTTAAATCAACTTGAAAGTTCTTTTCTAAACCACATTAAATCTTCCTTCTTTAAATATTTTTTAAATCAGCTTGAAGGTTCTTTTCTATCTTCATCAACCTTGCATAGTTATCACTCATTTGAAGGAAAAAATGAATTCCATGTAATCTGGTCATAAGCTCATTATTTTTGATAAATACATGATTAATAGTGTTGTATTTCCATCCTTTGATATCATCTTGTAGTAAGTTAAGATTTTTCTTAATCCAATATCCAGTCTTCAATCCCTTTTAATCATGTCATGATAGGATTCATTAAGTAACCAAGCACTTTCAATATTGAATTAGCAGGGTGACACATTACAAGGATTCCCTATCAGAGCAATAAAAATGCGAGGATGATATGAGAACTCTACTATAGTTAACACTTTAACAAATACTTATGGAAACTCCAATCGTCATAAATCATTACACAAAGCTTTTTCAAGCTTCTCATAAATACGCTGGCATCCATGATAGATAAGACCACGCCAATTAAATTTTGGCCCTACAGTTCCAAGGTAAGTCAACTTGCAAGCATTAATTCTCCCTCTAAAGATAGTACACCTTTTAATAGAAGCATGTGATCCTCCTTTCTTCTCCTAAATAATTTATATATCATTAAAGTCCCCAACAAGCAACTATGGCTCCTTAGTAGAATCACCAAGCTCTACAAAATCTTCCCACAACACTCTCATACTTTCTTCATTAGGGATGACATATATAGTTGTGAATATCCACTTTTTTCCATAAGGATAATTTACCTTTAAATGGATGTACTGAGCCTTCTTTTTGCAAAACTCTACTGACATATTGTCCTTGTACCATGAAACAATTATTCCACCCGCGAAACCTTAACTATCAATTGAGATACAATCATTAAATCCCAACATCTGGAATGTTTTGATTAATTTTTAGTAGGATCACATTTTGTTTCAACAACCACAAATATAGCTGGTCTACCTAGATTAACAAATTGCTTGCAATATCTATAAAAAAAATGATTTGTTGGATGCACCTCTATAATTACACACAAATATTTTGTTTTTTGTACTTATCATAACTACCTTGGTTATAAAGTAATTATTACTTCTTACAAACACCTATTGCTTAACCCTCTTGTGTTTAGGGTACCTCTTATATCTCCGTTTCCAGACACTCATTGACTCTCTGCTCTTATGCCATTACATGCTCCTCCTTTTCTATGATAAGTTCCACTTCTTGCAACCTTTTTTCCTCTATAAATCTAGGAAAATTGGAAGTTATTGGTATGCCAGATGGTCTAACTAAATTAGGGGAAGTTATGTTGATTAGTACCTCGTTATTTGTCCCTTGATATTTCTCCCTCATCTTTGTTACTTCCTGCACTCCTCCTCTTCGAATGCTCATTTTCCTCTTCCTAGTTGACTTTTTGTCATTGACTAATCCTCACACTTTTTTTACTCATCATTTTTTCCACCATTGATTCCATCCCTTTTTTGTTGTATGCATTTATTTTCCCTTTGAAATGAATACTACCGCGTGTTGCTAGCTTGTTTCGGTTGTTGCTATTTTCTTGACTTTTTTGCACCTTTTGATTTTCCCGTGTCAACTTTAATATTATTTCCTTTTTTTATTGCATTTCCCATAAATGTTGACATTTCATTCACAACCACACCCTCATTCATCTCCCGTGTTTTATTTTCTAATATCCTTCTTCCTCTCCTTATTAAATCCATAATTATTGGCCACATATGCATTAACGTCAACCATATTGAAAAAATCATGACTTATTGTTGTGCTAACATTGGGTATCTCATCACTTCTGAAAACAAACTGCGAGCCATTGATTGCTCTCTCCTCGTTAATTTTCTCCAGCCCAATGGTTTTGCTTCTATCAACCACCCTTTTCCCTTTGTGTTGTTTCTGCATTACTTTTTAGGGAGCCTCCTCTTCTCCTCAAATACTAGTTCCTCTTATCATTTCCATTGAGCCTAACTGACTTCCATTCATATTCCCTTCTTCATTTCTTCCTTGGTCTCCTTTGATTCTTTCTGAAAACCCTTTCTTGTAGTGGCCAAAATGACCATATGTTAAGCACAAAATATGTAAACCTTCGCCCTCAATCTCTTATTTTCTCCCCTTAATTGTAAACATCACTAAGAGAGGTTTTACCAAAATAACTTCAACACCAATCTCGCATATTTTCCATGCTTAAGTTAGATTGTAGTCTTATTTACTTTCACAGTTTTCCTTACACAAATTCCAATGAAGGATAGAACTCTTACGTCATAATATTCTATTAGGAGGCCTGAAATTTGGTCCAAACTGCCACATCTTCAATCGTATCACTACCCGATTGAAAGTTTGAGCTTCATTCTTTCGCAGTTAGATATTGATCGTATATGAACTAGGGACCATCTACAAGTGTTGGATTTTTATCATCATCATCATGCATAAATGCCATAAAATAATAATCATTTCTCATATCAATGATACGTATCAAACATTTCTTTACCCATATATGTTTCAATCTAGTTTCCAGTGCTTTATATCCCATCTTCCTTTCCATCAAGTTTACAATCACGCCTCTTATATATGGAAGGTGAATTAATTTTTCTTCTAGTTTTGATAGCACAAAAGTTGGACATTCATAGTCACCTACCTTTCTTTCCTCCACTTTCATGCCTTCCATATTCTTAACGTAGTTTCCATTCATATTCTCCATCTGTGGATCAACAACATTTAACATGCTTTCATTCTTCCTTATTACCATTTCCTTTTAGGATTTTCCAACTTCACCCATCCCTCCTTGTAAATACATTTCTTCAATGAAGGCTTGAAACCCTCATTTAATCTTATTTTTTCTTTTTAAAGGTCAGAAAAACATAAGGGGGTTGAATTGTGTTAGCTTTCTCTTTATTTTCTAAAAATCTCTTATCAGATTTAAACACAAGGTTTAGAATCTGAATCAAAGTTAAATGTTTAGCAACGGAATAAAACAGTTCAAAGGTGGAGAGGAAAAAAAGAGAAACACCAACAGATATCCTGGTTCCTCCCACAAATCGATAGTAGTCCATCCCCCTTTCACTTCCAAGGGATTATCACTATAATCAAAACTGATTACAATTGCTCAAGCACAAAGAAAGAGATTTCAAATTCTCAAACACACAAGTAAGAGACTTCTATGCTCAAGTAGATAAGCAAAAGACTTCCAATGCTCAAACACACATGTAAGAGGCTTCTAATGTTCAAGCACACAAGCAAGAGACTTCCAATGCTCAAGCACTCGTCATGAGAGTTCTTAAACTCTAACTTACAGTTAAGAGATTATGAAAAGATACACTTGATATACAATAATATGCGTAGACAAAGTACAACATAACAAGACTCTTTAAGACTTAAGAATTTCTAGAATATACAAGTGTTAAGAAATTCTAAATTAAACTTGTGATTTTTATTTGATAGAGTAACAACCCTTTGAATGTCAATGGCTCGGTTATTTTTCTTTAAGTCTTCAGCTCCTTATATAGAGATAAAGAAAAGAGTCGTTGAAGAGTTTGCACGAGAGTCTTTAAGAAGCTTTATTTAGAGACGTTGAGATGTTTCTTGATATGGTTAATACCATTGAAATCTCATTTGAAATACAAAAGGAATTATATGTTGCATCCCAACCGTCTTCTGTGGATTTTTGCTTAAGTCTTCACGTGATCAGAAGAAGACAAAATGTCCTCAGTGTCTGATAGTGATCAGAAGAAGACAAAAGGAATTATAGGTTGAGGATTGGAAGAATTTAAAACTAACCCAGAGATAGGATCATAAATCATACTTATGGTATTAGTTTTCACAGTATCTGAAGCTTTTGCACCAACTGTAGCTTCAACAATGATTTCTTCTTCCATAAAAAACTTCAAGAGCTTGAGATCCTAAAGCACCATCAACTCCCTCTGCTTCCTTCAAAATAGATTCTACAGTAGCCTCTACTTGCAGAGCTTGCTTCATCAGAACTTCAGCTGTAGAAGGATTATCTAAAACTTTATCCCTTAGGGCAGATGTTATCATCTTTTCTCCTTCTATATCAGATTCCTTCATCATGTCCTGAGCCAACTTCTTTGCTTCCCTTGTCATCCTGAACAAAGGTGAATTATCTTCCTCTTCTTATTCTTCTACTACATTTTCTTCTTCTACAGGAAGAAACATTTTCCTTACTTTATTTGTAGGTGCCGGTTTGACAGAAGAAGAAGTTGTTTTATGAGGAGTCTTCCCAGTGGCTCCACTTATGGTCTTGGTATGCATTAAGATAGCAGATGATACTGCTTCCTTTACTTCCTTCTGAATAGATGCAAAATCCTTTTTTATTGGGTGGCTTCTAAGCCTCCTTCTACGTTTCATAAGAAGCCTGATTTCTCTTCCTTGATGGCGTGTAGACATTTTCAGGAGCATCTGGAATGTCATCCATAGTCAGAAGGACACAAGTTTGTTCTTCAGTCAACTTGATATACTCTAAAATCACCTATGGATTGTCCATTTTGGAAATAAATGGAAAATCCCCAAGTAAAGCAATCTCGCCATTTTTGATGCTAATACTTACTTCAGGCTTCACTATATCCTTCTTCTTGATGATATTCATATTACAAAGAACAAAAGCAGAGAGAATTTTACCATATGTTTTTTCCAGATCCTGACACTACTACAAAATATACCTATGGTAACACAATATTACTACAACCATTTTGTCAACCGTAGTAATATCTCATTTTTAACGCACATGTTTTTTAATAAAACACTTATCAACAAGGTTCCTAATAACAACTGTGGTCATAGATTACGGGTAACAAGCTTCGAATCCCAACATCAACATTTTTCCATTTTTCAATAAAAATAAGTGTGTCCCTTAATATTTATTGTTATATAAAAATTGAAAGTAGAATAAATATGGTTGTTTCAATCAACCGTGGTAATATTTTGCATATTTCACTATAGTTGTTATTTGCAATCATTGTTAAATTCTTTCCTACAAAATTAAAACATAATAGGTTCTTTATATCTTTCATAACACACAAGGGTTCCCTAGAGAATGAGACGACATCAATAGAGAAATCTTCACTATCGTCATTCATTTCATGGAACAAATATGATTTACTGGTCCCTTCCTCCTCTACAAAGTACGGCACGTTACCTTTCGGTGTCCATTGTTCATTGTCTATTTCTTGGTCTCTCTTGTGTGTTGTGCTGTGGTTTTCCTTTATGTGGTGTGGATTTTCGTTTTATTGCAATTTAATTACTTTGGGTTTTGGGTTTATTCAGATTTTGTGGTATTTTCGTTGTTTCAAAGTTATGTGTTATTGTCATGTGTCCTGTTCTGGTGTTGTGGTGTTTTTGTTGTGTTGATTTTGTGATGTTTTTGTTGTTTTCATTTTGGTGTTATAACTCTATTACAAATGAAAAAATAAATGTGGTTATTAATATTCTTTAGGTTTTGGTATTATATTGTTGTGATGGATATGCATATAACCATGTTAGTATGTTGTGTGTGTAGCATTAGTGTGCCATTCACATTAGTTTTTTGATATAAATTTCAGAATTTGTTATGGTTCGTAGTTAGAAGAAAGCTAATAAATTAGATTCGGTGTATGAGAAAGGAGTTCTTGAATTCCTTGAATTTTCCGAACAAAAAATTCCCGACAATAATGGTGTCTTTTATTGTCCTTGTGTTAATTGCGGGAATGCATCGCAGAAAAAGCCTATTCTTCTCATAATTTACAACATATATTATGATGGAATGTGTCAAAATTATACAACACGAACGTGGCATGTAGAAGTGAATAAAAATAGAAATGCGACATCACAAATGGATGAAGATGATGAAGATATGGATGACCGACTAGAAGATATGGTATGTCATTTTGGAGAATTGTCTTATATGAAAGCCCATATTTATGATACTTTATGTAGTTATAAAGATGTGCCTTTATATAAGGGGTGCACAAGTTTTACACGATTGTCTGTTTTGTTAAAATCATTTAATCTGAAGGCAAAACGTGGGTGGTCGGATAAAAGTTTCACATAATTTCTTGATTTGTTGAAACAAATGCTACCAGAAGATAATAATTTTCCAGATCTTTGTTATGAGGCCAAGAAGATATTGTGTCCAATGGGTTTGAAGTATATCAAAATACATGCATACCCTAATGATTGCATATTATACATGAAAGAGTATGAAAATTTGGATCAATGTCCAGAATGTGGTTAGTTGCGCTACAAGTCGAAGGACAACCATGGTGAAAAAAATGACAGTGTTAGTAAGAAGCATCCTCTTGCTAAAGTATTATGGTACTTTCCAATAATTTTAAGGTTCAAGAGACTTTTTACTAATGTGAATGACGCAAAGAATATTAGATGGCATGCAGATGAAAGAAAATGTGATGGAAACATTCGTCATATAGCTAATTCTTTGCAATGGAAGAAAAGAGATTCATTGTTTCCAGATTCTGGCCTTGATCCAAAAAACCTTAGGCTTGGGCATCCATAGATGGAATGAACCCCTTTGGTAATGTGAGTACTAACCATTCTTCGTGGCCTATTCTTCTCACGATTTACAACTTATATCCATGATTGAGCATGAAGCGCAAGTATATGTTGTTAAGTATGATGATTTATGGACCAAGACAACCTGGAAACAATATAAATGTTTATCTAAGTTTGTTAATTGAAGATTTAAGACTTTTGTGGGAGGAAGGAATTGACGTTGATGACTTATATTCTGGTGAAATGTTGAGATGTTTGCACAATCAACGACTTTCTTACATATGGTAATTTGGATGGATACAATGTTAAATGACATAAAGCATGTCTTATATGTGAATCTAATATCAGTTCTCACCATATTGAGTTTGAAAAATCGACTGTTTACCTTGGGCATCAGAAACTTCTAAACCTCATTCATCCTTCTCCTAGATTGTAGAAGGCTTTTAACAGAGAGCAGGAGTTTGAAATCGCTCATAAACCTCTAATTAGAGATGAAGTTCATCAATGTCAAGAATACTTTACTGTTGTCTTTGGAAAGAATAGAAAAGGTACTGCTGTGAGAAATATTTGGAAAAAGAGTAATACATGAAGATCTTTAAAGGATGTACGAAGAATCATCACCGAATGGAAGCATCAGTCTTTGAAAGGTACACCACAAAAGAAGCTGTTGAGTTTTGTTCAAACTATTTGTCGAAAACAAAGTCTATAGGAATTCCAAAGTCTCGTCATGTTGATAGATTTGGAGGTAGAGGTACTCGAGGTTTAAATGTTAATTCAATCGCTCGAGATGTAGTTCTTGAAGGACATTTCTATATATTAAATAATATTAGTGAAGTTTAACCTTACATAGCTACTCACAAAATAGTTACAAAGAAAAAATGTCCCCGAATTAATGAAAAGTGGTTGTTGATAGAGCATAACAAGAAATTCATAAGCTGGTTTAATAAGAGGATTTATAATGATGATAGTGCATCTGAGATAATTAAATGGTTGTCGTACATGCCAAAATTTAATGTGAAAACTTAGACTGCGAACAACATTTCTAATTTTTCCTTTTATACAAAAACAAAAGATGATTGTAGTACAATGTAAAATAGTGGGGTTATGGTTGAGGCCGAATCCATGTATTTCTCTAGTTCGAAAGATAAGAATCCTATTTTGGAAACTAGTGTTCTATGGTATCATTGAGGAGATTTTGGAGATTGATTATGTTATTTTCAAAGTGAATTTATTTAAATGCAAGTGGGTTCCCAATGACAATGGTGTACAAATTAATGATTTAGGATTCACACGGGTTGACCTTGGCAAGAAAACTTATTTGGCCGAACCATTCATCATGGCTACTCAAGCAAAACAAGTTTTTTTATGAGACAGACCCTTCGGACATATCGAGTAGATGGTCAATTGTTCTCCAAGGAAAATACATTTCTCATAGTGATGAAAATTTTGAAATTCCTTCAACTCTTTGTTACGCAATACAAGTGCCTACTTCATATGAAGAAGTTGATAGATATGAAGTGAATGTTATTCATAACGATCATCAAGAAGGCGTATGGGAAAACTAACATGTAAGTATTTTATATTCTTCATTCACAATTTATTGTAAGTTAGAATTTCTAAGGTTATTTATTAACAAGTATTATTATTTTAATTATAGGTATTTAAAGTCAAGACACCAGGATACTATTATTTGTTGTAACTGTGTGTAAATTGTAGGCTATTTTGTGCCATTTTGGTTTTGATGTAATATACAATTTTTGGTTCTTAATGAAATTTTATCTTTGATGTAATACAATTTTTGGTATAAACCAATTCACAAATGGGTATTTTATTGTTTCTGGTCTAATACGATTAAAAAAACATTAGGTTAAAATATTGGGAATTCTATAAAATAAAATAAATATATAAAAAAAACAAAAATTTCACAACGGTTGTTCAATAAAATCGTTGTTATAGGCAGAGCGCTATCTAGAATAATAAATGCCAAAAATGGCATTATTGGGTATCGAACCCAGGACCTATAAATTATTTCACAATGGTCATTTATAACAATCGTTGTTATATGTATCACACTATCATGTTTACTACAACGGGAAATAGGTCATTGTTGTAAAATACACACTTACAATCACACCCAACCTCATAGCGGCTGGTCATCCTTGATGGTATCCCTTTACCAACCGTTGTGAGAGGGGTTATCCATAGTAGTGTGAGTGGCAAAAAAATTCTTTAGAGCATCAATCAGTCTACTTCAATGGAACAGTTCCGAAAAGAGACTGGCATAAGGAACATTCTTCTTGCTATGATTTTGGATTTCTTTGATAGCATCACATAGATGGTTGAAGATGTAGGAAATCAGGTTTAACCTCTCATGATTCACCAGAAACTAGATGAAATACTTGCGATCCCAGGAGATCTGATCATAACTTCCTTCTCTAGGGATCAAGCAGCCAATGAGGATTCTTAACAGAAGTCTATATGCATTATTCATATTCTTCACTTTACTAAAGTCTTCAGAGTTGGTAAACAAGATTGATTTGATTAGTTAAGCATGTTTATCACTCTCTTTAATGTTCATAGCGCATCTTCCTTCATTAGCTAAACAAATCATCTTGGAAATATCCCTTTGAGTGATGGTAACATCAAAATCCATCACAACTAATTTCAACTTCTTTAAAAATTTTAGACCCATCTCAGCTCTTGACTTCCCTCTATTAACTTCATCTTCAGCAATCTTCCTCTTTCTTCAAAATATGCAACAACTTCATCATAGACCTCATCAATAACCTAAAAATATTTAACGAAGTAGGGATAGGTTGGACCATTGAGTATACCGAAGAAGTACATCCATTCCCAAACTTCGAAATGTTCTTTAAGAGGATACCCATTTACCTCAAAAGGTTTGAAATCAACGACTTGTTCCATAATAAACTTGAGATTGTTTCCTCTGATCTTCATCATTATGGGATTTACATGGAATCCCTTTCCATATTCAAAATTCAATGGAGCTTGTTGACAAGTAGATGTAGATGCCATTTTAATGGAGTTTTTAGGGTTCTAAAGGGTGTTTGTGAAAACTAGGTTTTTTTCCAGAGAAAGCTTTAGAACGGAAGTGTGGGTTGTGGAATGTGAGAAGTGTGTGAAAGATGAAACATTTAAGTGTTTTGAGTGAAATGAGGTTTTTTTTTATTAAAACAAATATTTATGACAAATGGGCGCGAGATAAGGTATTCACAACAAATTCATCATTACCCAAAAATTATTACCCATTAGCTAATATCCATGATAGAAAAGTTTTCAAATACGTGTCTTTTAAGTGGGACATATGCCACTAGGAAGATAAAAAGGTTTTCCACTTAAATACTATCAGAGACAAATAATCAGATTCTGAGCATGAGAGGCTTAGATGCTTTAGAGGCTACTATTCATCAGAGTCTGAATCAGAATCTGATCATAGTGACTTTTGATCATCATCAGACTCTGATCCTTCATTCAGAAGCAAGCTCTATTCTTTTACAAATTGCATGTTCAGATTCTTTTTAATAAAATCAAATCTTTCAATAGCTAGGGGTTTAGTAAATATATCAGCCCATTGATGATTAGTAACGATGAGTTGTATATCTATTACACATATATGAATATAATCTCTAATAAAACGATGTTTAATTTTAATGTGCTTGAATGTTGAATAGGATTATTTGGAAAACAGATAACAATAGTATTATCACAAAAAATTGAAATGTTGCTTACACTTATATGATAATCTTCTAACTGATATTTCATCCAAAGTAATTGTGTGCAACACTTAGCAGCTGAGATGTATTCTAGTTATGATGTAGACAAATAAATAGTTCCTTGTCTTTTACTAGCTCAGGATGTTAGGTTTTCACCTATGAATTGAAAGTTTCCACTAGTGTATTTTCTCTTAATTGTATCCCTAGGATAATGAGCATCACATAATCCAACTAGCTTGAAAGTTAGGGATTTTTTTATAAAATGGTCCTAGATTAGTAGTTCCCTTCAGATACCTAAAAATTCTCTAAACAACAATTAAGTGAGTCTCTCTAGGATCTGACTAGAATCTTGCACACATACATACACTGAATAAAATATTTGGCTTAGAAGCTTTTAGGTAAAGTAAAGAACCAAACATACCTCTGTGCCACTTTTGACACACTTTGGCATTATTTTCCTCTTTGCTCAAATTTCAAGTTGGATGCATTGGAGTAGTCATGATCTTGAAGTCATCTAGCTTGAATTTCTTCATAAGCTCCTTTGTGTATTTTTACTAATGAAAATAGTCTCCATCTTTTCATTGGTTTTTTGAATTCCAATAAAAAACTTTATCTCTCCCGTCATACTCATTTCAAACCCATCCTATATTGACTCAAAAAACTCTTTTCAAAGAGTTACATTATTAGAACAAAAAAGAATATCTTCAACATACACTTGGAAAATTAAGATGTCATTTTTCATAGTCTTTATGAATAATGTAGTGTCAATTTGCCCTTTTTAAAAACTATTTTCTAATAGAAAATTACTCAGTCTCATACCTTTGCACTTTTTAAAAGTGATTTCTTAAGTTTGAACACACGATCTGGGTGGAGTGAATCCTCAAACCCAAGTGGTTGTTAGACATGCACTTCTTCATAAATGACACCAATTAAAAATTCACTCTTAACATCCATTTGATATAAAATGATATTATGATTAATATCATAAGAGAGAAGTAATATAATTGCCTCTAACTTTGGAACAAGTGCAAAGGCTTTAGAGAAATTTATACCTTCTTGCTGAAAGTAGCCTTGAGCTACAAGTCTAGCTTTATTCCTTACCACTTCTCCTTGATCATTAATCTTGTTTATGAATACCCATTTTGTTTCAATGATGTTCTTCTAGTGAGGTTTGGGTACCATATCCCAAACATAATTCCTTTGAAACTAGTTAAGCTCTTCTTGCAGTGCCACAATCCAGTTATCATCAGATAAGGCTTCATCAATAGAAGTAGGTTAAATCATGGAGATAAGTCCTAGCATTGAGTGTTCATCGCTGAATGCAGATCTTGTGTTTAAAGAACTATCTTTATTCCCAATAATTTTCTCTTATAGATGTGAAGACTTGTACTTGAAAGTCTTTCTAGATCAAGTTTCTTCTTGTGATCCATCATGAGCTTTTTGAGAACATGCTTCCTTTGGATGAACTTTAAAAGTTGGATTAGCTTTTGTACTATCAGCTTCTAGACCATCATCTTTTGTAGGTTCAATCATGGAGATAAGTCCTAGCATTGAGTGTTCATCTCTGAATGCAGATCTTGTCTTTAAAGAACTATCTTTGTTCCCAATGATTTTCTCTTATAGATGTGAAGACTTGTACTTGAAAGTCTTTATGGATCAAGTTTCTTCTTATGATCCATCATAAGCTTTTTGAGAACATGCTTCCTTTGGATGAGCTTCAAAAGTTGGATTAGCTTTTGGACTACAAGCTTCTGGACCATCAGCTTTTGGAGTGTCTTCAGATACATGAAAATCTGAAGAAAAAAAATTCAACTAGCTTTGAAATTTTACTATCAGGCTCCTTGTCATCAAATTTGATGTATATTGACTATTCAACCATTTTTGTTTCAGAGTTAAACACCCTATATTCCTTTGAGCATTTAGATATCCTAAGAAGATACCATTTTGAGCTTTGGCATCAAATTTCTTTAGATAGACTTTATTGTTCGATATGTAACATGTACATCCAAACTGATGAAAATAAGAAATGTCTGGCTTTCTTCCTTTGAAAATATCATATGAAATTTTATTCAAAATGAGTCTAATATAGATTCTATTATGAACATAACATGTTGTGTTTACAGCCTCTACCAACAAGTACTTAGGTAAATTATTTTCATGGATCATGGTTCTAGCCGTTTCTTGTAAAGACATGTTCTCTCTCTCTCTCTCTCTCTATATATATATATATATATATATATATATATATATATATATATCTATTTATCTCTCTCTATCTCTATCTCTCTCTCTCTCTACAAATCCACTTTGTTGTGGAGTTATAGGACAAGAGAACTCATGGATAATTCCATGTTTTTACAAAATATTTCAAATGGCTAATTTTCAAATTCTCCTCCATGATCACTTCTAACTTTTAAAATCTTTGATTCTTTTTCAGTTTGTACTTATATGCAGATGATGCCAAACACATCATATGATTTATCTTTAGTTCTGAGGAATTTTACCTAAGTTCATCTACTATAGTCATCAACTATGACTAATCCATATTTCTTTCCATTGATTGATTCAGTACCAACTGGACAAAATATATCAATGTGAAGCAGTTCTAAGGGTTTAGAGGTAGGGACAATATTCTTTAATTTGAAAGAAGTGTTATTAATTTTCCCAACTTGGCATGCTCCACAAAGAGCACCTGAGTGATAATTAAGTTTGTTGGTTCCATGTGTTGGCATCAATTTTGGTAAAACCTAGAGTTTTCACAAGTTGTCACAAGTGTTGTCTTGGCATGAGATAATTGGTTCCTGCAAGGTGTTTAAAATGTGAATGTGCAGGATTTAGCTGAGATGTCAGACCCGATGTCAAGATATTTGTATACAGAACATTCAGTCGGAATGTTATGTATTGTGTGATTGCGCTTTTTATGCTAATCTATGTGTAATTGATGTGATGATTGAACGCGCCATTCAATCAGTAATTAAAACCAGAGTGATTTATTTTCCAACAACATATGATCAGCTGTCATAAGAAGATACAAAAGGGAAATAGTTTTAGGGTTTTATGATGTCCAAGCCCAGCCAAACACTTCTATATAAAGGGCATGGAAAACCTAGTTTTAACACACAAGAAATAACGAACGAAATAGTGAGAGAGAATAAGGGTTTTAGTCTTGTGTGGTCGTGTGTATTGTGAGCCATTCATTCATTCATTGATGATTGAATTAGACTGACTTTTGAGTTGTAATTTGTCCACTCTAAGCTTTGAAGCATGAGTGTGTGTTTACTTGGTTGAAACTTTTAAGCAAGATCAAGTATGTGTTCTTGTAGAGTGTGTTCTTTCATTGTAATATTTGTTTTTACATCACTGTTGTGATTGAGGGGGAGTGAGTAGGATCTCTCATCTAAGAGTTCTTAGATAGAAGTCACACGGGTAGAGATTAGGTGAAAAGAATGTAACTTGAAGTTGTTTACTGAGAGTCTTTGAACTATTTTTGTTTAGTGGATTTCCTTCCTGGCTTGGTAGCCCCTAGACGTAGGTGAGTTTGCACCGAACTGGGTTAACAATTGCTTGTGTCATTTGTACTACTCTTATTTATCTTTTATCCTGTTTATATTCTTCCGATATTAGTGTCGTGACATTACCTTCGATATCTCATATCTGATACCAGAATTTCAATTGGTATCAGAGTAGGCATCCTGCTCTGGTTCTGGGTGAGATCTAGGGACGTTACTTTCTAGTACTATGGATAGAGACGGAGGATCTGTTCACAGACCACCAATTCTGGATGGATCTAACTATGACTACTAGAAACCTCGAATGGTAGCCTTCCTGAAATCTTTGGATAGTAAGGCTTGGAAGGCTATTCTAACAGGCTGGGAACATCCAGTTATTACTAAGGAATGAGAAGTTACAACTGATAAGAAGGCTGGGGAACAATGGACCAAGGAGGAGGATGAACTAGCCCTTGGAAACTCTAAAGCATTGAATGCTATATTCAATGGGGTTGATAAGAACATCTTCATACTGGTGAACAACTGTGAGGTGGCTAAAGATGCTTGGAATATTCTCAAAACCACTCATGAAGATACCTCTAGAGTGAAGATGTCTAGATTGCAGCTGCTTACTACCAAGTTTGAAAATTTGAGGATGAAAGAAGATGAAAATATTCATGACTTTCATATGAATATCCTTGAAATTTCTAATGCCTCAGGAGCCCTGGGTGAGAAGATGTCAGATGAAAAACTAGTGAGGAAAATACTCAGGTCACTTCCCAAGAGATTTTCCATGAAAGTGACAGCCATAGAAGAATCTCAAGACATTTGCAATATGAGAGTGGATGAGCTAATTGGATCCCTCCAAACATTTGAGTTGGGAATGTGTGATGGATCTGAAAAGAAAGAGTAAAAGCATAGCCTTCATGTCAAACACTGAAGAGAAAGAGGAAGAAAGTGCTCAAGATACTGATGAAGATCTGGCAAATGATGTGGCATTACTAGGGAGACAGTTCAACAAACTTCTAAAAAAGATGGATGTAAGGTCTAAGTCTAATGTTAAGAACATCTCATCTGAAATCAGGAGGTCCAATGATGCTGGAAGAAGAACAAGATCTAATGAAAAGTCCAAGCAAGGAAAAGGAGTTCAGTGCCATGAATGTGATGGGTATGGACACATTAGAGCTGCATGTGGGAGCTACCTCAAGAAACAGAAGAAGAGTCTTGCTGCTACTTGGTATGATGAAAGTGAAACAGAAGGAGAGTCTGTCAATCTTGTGACTGCCTTGACTGGAAGATGGGGTTCTGATGAAGACTCAAGTGATGATGAAGTAACCTTTGATGAGTTAGCCACTACCTATAAAAAATTGTGTTACAGAAGCGAAGAAGTGTGTCAAGAAGTGGAAAGTCAGAAGAAATTGATAACACAACTGGAGGATGAGAAGGCAGAACACTTGGAAACCATCTCTAAGTTGAAGACTGAAGCAGTGTTCTTGAACTCCAAACTGGATAAGATGACAAAGTATGTCAGAATGCTAAACAATGGATCTGACACCTTAGACAAAATTCTCCAGACTGGAAAAATAGCAGGAGACAAGTCTGGCCTTGGGTTCAATAAATCCAAACCTGAGTGTAGTCACACTGGTAGCAAACCAAAGATGTCATATCATGTATCACAACATCGTAAGGAAAGACAACATAAAGGAAAACACCAAAGATGGAGATGTCATTACTGTGGAAAATTTGGCCACATAAAACCATTCTGCTTTAAGTTCTATGGCTATCCTATTCCTTCTCATCATCAACCTAGACCCAAACACCACATGTCTGTCAACAGAAAACAATGGGTTAAGGACTGGTGCTACTAACCTGATAGCTCACACTTCCTTCAGAGTTTCAGCCAAAGAAGACTGGTACTTTGACAGTGGATGCTCCAGACACATGACTGGAAGCAAAATCCTGCTAATTGACCTTTATCCTCATGCCATCAGCTATGTAACCTTTGGTGATGGAGCAAAGGGTGAAATCAAGGGGATTGGAAAGCTAAACTTCCCCGGAGTCCCTAACCTTGACAATGTGCTACTTGTTAAAGGACTGACTGCAAACCTAATCAGCATCAGTCAACTGTGTGACCAAGGTCTAAATGTAAACTTCACAAAAACTGAATGTCTGATTACTAATAAAGAAAATGAAGTGATCATGAAAGGAGTCAGGTCTAAGGACAACTGCTATATGTGGAGTTCTCAAGAAACTGGTTATTCATCAATGTGTACTCTAGCCAAAGAAGAAGAAGTGAAGCTATGGCATCAAAAATTGGGTCATCTGCATCTTAAAGGAATGAAGAGGATTATATTTATTGAAGCTGTTAGAGGAATCCCAAACTTGAAGATTAATGAAGGAAGAGTTTGTGGGGAGTGTTAGATTGGAAAACAGACAAAGATGTCACATCAGAAGCTCAGACATGACACCACTTCCAGAGTGCTGGAACTTCTCCAATTGGACTTGATGGGACCTATGCAGGTGGAAAGTCTTGGTGGGAAAAAGTATGCTTATGTGGTGGTGGATGACTTCTCCAGATACACCTGGGTCAACTTTATAAGGGAAAAATCTGATGTATTTGAGGTATTCAAAGATCTTTGCCTAAGACTTCAAAGAGAAAAAGAAAGTCAGGTTATCAGAATCAGAAGTGATCATGGGAAAGAATTTGAGAACAACAAATTTCCTGGATTCTGTTCATCTGAAGGAATTAGTCATGAGTTATCATCTCCCATTACCCCTCAGCAAAATGGTGTGGTAGAAAGGAAAAATAGAACTCTCCAAGAATCTGCCAGAGCTATGATTCATGCTAAGAAACTACCCTACCACTTCTGGGCTGAAGCTATGAACACAGCCTGCTATGTTCACAACAGAGTAACCTTGAAGAAAGGGACTCCTACTACTTTCTATGAAGTCTGGAGAGGAAGAAGACCTACAGTCAAATACTTCCATGTGTTTGGTAGTAAATGTTATATCCTGACTGATCGTGAACAAAGAAGGAAGATGGATCCCAAGAGTGATGAAGGAATATTTTTGGATTACTCAACAAACAGCAGAGCATTTAGAGACTTGAATTCCAGAACAAAATTAATGATGGAATCTATTAATGTTGTGGTTGATGATCAATAGACTGATGTCACAGACGATGTTGAGACATCTCTAAATGATGCCCCATCTGATTTCCCAAACAAAATTAATGAGAGTGAACTCACTCAAGTTGAACCTGAAACTGACAAAATTAATAAGGGACCCTCTATCAGAATTCAGAAGGATCATCCTAAAGATCTCATTATAGGAGACCCAAATAAAGGGGTCACAACTAGATCAAGGAAAGTGATCTCACATGGCTGTTTTGTGTCCAAGATTAAGCCTAGGAATGTCAAGGAAGCCTTGACTGATGAATTCTGGATCAATGCCATGCAGGAAGAGTTAGGCCAATTCAAGAAAAAATAAAGTATGTGAACTGGTTCCAAGACCTGAAGGAATAAATGTCATTGGAACAAAGTGGGTTTACAAGAATAAATCTGATGAACAAGGGGTGGTTACAAAAAATAAAGCAAGATTAGTAGCACAAGGATACACTCAAGTTGAAGGATTTGACTTTGATGAAACATTTTCCCCTGTAGCTCGCCTTGAGTCCATTGGACTATTGCTTAGAGTGGCATGTATTCTGAAGTTTAAACTATTCCAAATGGATGTAAAAAGTGCCTTCTTGAATGGTTACTTTAATGAGGAAGTGTATGTTGAACAACCTAAAGGGTTTACAAATCCAAATCTTCCAAAGCATGTGTATAAGTTGAGGAAAGCCCTCTATGGTTTGAAACAAGCTCCTAGGGCTTGATATGATAGACTCACAGTGTTTCTCATTGACAATGAATACAGGAAGGGAGGCATTGATAAGACCTTATTTGTGAAAAATGAAGGAGGAAAACTCATGGTGGCTCAGATATATGTGGATGATATTGTGTTTGGTGGGATGTTAGATAAGATGGTCGAACATTTTGTTAAACAAATGCAGTCTGAATTTGAAATGAGCCTTGTTGGAGAGCTGCCCTATTTTCTTGGGCTACAAGTCAAGCAGATGGAAGATTCTATCTTTCTATCTCAAAGCAAATATGCCAAAAACATTGTTAAGAAGTTTGGCATGGAGAATGCAAGTTATAAAAGGACACCTGCTCCTACTCATCTGAAAGTCTCTAAAGATGAAAATGGTGTTAGTGTAGATCAAAGTCTCTACAAAAGCATGATAGGGAGTCTGCTATATCTCACAGCAAGCAGACCTGACATTGCTTTTGCTATAGGTGTTTATGCTAGATATCAAGCTGAACCAAAAGTCAGTCACATAAACCAAGTGAAAAGGATACTGAAATATGTCAATGGCACTAGTGACAATGGGATGTTGTACACTCATGGATCTGGATTTGTGCTGACTGGATACTGTGATACTGATTGGGCTGGAAGTGCTAATGATAGGAAAAGCACATTAGAGGAGGCTTCTTCTTGGGGAACAACTTAATATCATGGTTTAGTAAGAAACAAAATTGTGTGTCTCTGTCCACTGCTGAAGTTGAATACATAGCAGCTGAAAGTAGTTGTTCTCAATTGGTTTGGATGAAACAAATGTTGACTGAATACACTGCCACGCAAGATGTCATGACATTGTACTGTGACAACCTGAGTGCTATAAATATTTCTAAGAATCCTATTCAGCACAACAGGACAAAACATATTGATATTCGTCATCATTTTATTAGAGAACTAGTGGAAGATAAAATCATAGTCCTAGAGCATGTTGCTACTGAAATGCAGTTAGCTGATATCTTTACAAAGGCCTTGGATGCAAATCAATTTGAATCTCTAAGAGGGAAATTAGGGATTTGTATTTATGAGAATTTGTAGCAATTAATTTGGAGTGGAAAAGGTAATAAAAATATTGTCTGCCCACTTAAAATAAAGTGCCCCATTTATGGTAAATCATCACCTAGTATTGGAAATTCCATCTATTGCCTTTTCACACGCAACCTCTACTCAAACATTTCCAACTTCCTGCAACTTCATCAAACTTCTCTGCTAGGGCAAATGAAACCTTTCCACAAAAACAACAAGATGTCACAACATCCTTCACCATCTGGTTCTAAAACTACCAAACCTACTCACAAAGATAGAACGCCTTCTATGGACTTTCTTGATGAAGATATTTTGAACGTGATTCCCATGTCTGTCATTCTAGGCGAAGCTCCTGGCTCATCCGCCATTGCATGCCCTATTCGAGGTAACAGTTCTAATATCCCCTCCAGTTCTACTCATACTCCTAGTTCTAAGGACGACATGCATCACGCTGATCGTGTCATAAGAAACCTAGTCACTAGGATTCTCAATGAAGGACATTCTGTAAAAGGAGTTTCTACTCCTCTATCAAGAAGGGACCCCTCTCCTGAGGTTGGACCTCATAATGAGAAAGATGATGATTCCTCTAGGTCTGAAAAAGATATGGCTGCTGAAGGTTTGTGCTCTTTAGGGAAAACTTTGTCTGGTAAGAAATTTGTGGCATCACCTACTGCCAATGCTTCACAGTCTAAGAAGCATGATTCTGCAAAGAAGGTGATTAACCTAGAAGTTTATAGTTCAGATGATCAAGATGATAGCTTGCTTCATCACTTGAAGCCTAGTGTGGCTAAGAGGATGAAGACCAGAAAGGGTAGGTTTGTGGCTGAAATGATGTCAGCCAAAACTGCTAAGAAGGCTACTGTTGTAGGCCCCTCAAAGTCTTGGAGCAAAGTGGAGGTGAAGAAGAGAAAAGTGAGAGAAATTTCTGACTCAGATGAAGATGTTGAAGAAGATGTCCCTGACATCTCCCCTGTCAAGAGGACAATTGTTAGGAAATCCCCTATAAAAGTTGTTGTTGTACACCTGAACAATATTTCTTTCCATCTTGAATATGGAGCAGCAAAATGGAAGTTTGTAATCCAAAGAAGGGTGGCGGTGGATAGAGAATTGGGCAAGGATGTTGTGGAGGTCAAAGAGGTCATGGACCTGATTAAAACTGCTGGATTAATGAAAACTGTTGCTAGGTTATCTCAGTGTTATGAAGGACTAGTTAAAGAATTTGTGGTCAACATTCCTGAGGACATTGCTGATAAAAACAGCAAAGAATTTTGTAAATTGTTTGTAAGAGGGAAGTGTATCACATTTTCTCCAACTATAAGACCCCAATTTTTGCCCTAAGATCCCTCATGGCATCATATCATATCATTCATAGCCTCAAGGATCTTTGTGCATCTTTGCTTGCCTTCTTGTGGATGGGTACCTTGTGAGTGTGGTTCTTGATCACGAAGCATGTATTGCATTTGTATATCATTGCTTTTGATTTGTTTACTAACCCAAAAGTACAAAGATATTGTCATCTAACTTTGTTACTTGCAGATGAAGCAAACTAGGTCAAAACAGCCAAATCAGTCATTGTACAATGGATGGTGGCCATTCTTGAAGAATTTGGGCACCATGATCATTCATAAGAGATTCATATGAGTTATGGTATCATCTGGAGTCAAGATCTCAAGAGAAGGAGGCTTGAAGTTCATCAAAGCATGGCTCAGTCAACCAAAACCCTAGCAAAGTCAACTATGGTCAACTGTGCATTTAATCAGGGATTGGAAGGTGTGAGATGGTTGGAAAGGTCTCATTCATATCCATACAAGCCTCAATTAACATGTCAAACATCCACAGTGAAGGATTTGAGGTCAGACAAAAAGTTTCCCAAAATAGTAATGATCTGTAATTTTCACCTGCCCAAAATGGAAAGTCATTATCCTCAAAATTACATGTCCAAGCAAGCTTAAAATCAAATTTTGTCCAACATGAAAGTTGAAGATCTTGCTCTTGCCTTTCCAAAAAGTCCAAGAACACTCATTTCTCATTTATGGTTAGCAAGTTATGATCAAATCATTTTCAAGGATTTTTGAATTTCAAAGTGGCATAACTTACAAACCATTTGGCCAAATTGGGTGATTCTTTTTTGAGCAAATCCCATTTGACATGTACTATCATAATGCATCATCACATTTCATCAAAAACCTTCACATAAAAAGGTCATTTTTCAAGTGAACCAATTAAAATTTGGTGGGAAAAATAGTGATTTTCAAAAATACATGGGATTTTCATGCCAAACCAATTCAATTCACTTCTAAACATGATTTGTGACTTGCTTCAAAGGAGAATTGACTGTTCCATTGGTTCTAAGTGCAAAAGGGCAATTTGGCCAAAATGCATAACATGTGCAACTTGCTAATCACTTCCAATTGGTGCTAATCATGATTAAGGCATTGGATTAACAAGACTATAAGAGCCTAATCATAACAGAAATTCCAGATCCACATTCACAATCTCAGATCAAACTCACAAATTTCTCAAATTCTCTCAATTCTCTCAATTTTCACTCACACTTTTTTTCAATTGTTCATCAAGAATTCTTCACTCTTTATGCTGTATCTTGTGTCGTTCATCATTAACAGGTGGAATTGAAGAACTGTTTGAAGCTAATTGTGGAAGAATCGTACAGAATCCCAACTGTTGCAACCTTGAGCATCAATGGCATTTTGAGATTTCTCCTTCATCAATCATTTCTGAGCTGAACAATCACTGGCATTCATCTTCTACAACATAATAGGCGATCTGTTTTGACAATTCCAAGCCAAATTCATACGGATTCCGCAGTAGCTTCATCATAAGGTAAGAATTCAACTCCTTCGATTCTTGAAATTGATATGTGGCTTAGGTAGATCGTGGAACATAGAGTAGACTGCAGCTTGAATCATGAATTTTCGTTGAGTATTGAATGAGATATCTTGATCTGAACATTTGAATATGAAACTTTCTTGGATCGATCCGTGAAGCATGATTAGATTTAAGTTAATTGCTTGTTAGATTAGGGATCTACATGATGAGACGTTTCGATTGGTATATGGCATGATAGTTTTTGTGAGAAAAAGTCATGATGATGATGAACACCAAGATCGCGCGATGAACATTCGATTTTCACTTCAGTTTTCGCGTTTGATCCGTGTTGCCTGTGCCGTGCGTTCAAATTCCTGTTTCCCGCCTCCGCTGGCCATTCGCGTGATGACACCTCCGTTAATGAAACGGAGCGTTTTGTCCACGCCTCTCCGTAATTACGAAAATGCCACGACCTTCATTTTAATTCATTTTAGTTCTAAATGTTTATTTCATTTCATCAATTAACTTCAAAAATTCATCAATTTGATATCAAGAATTTCCTCCAGAACCAGGTCTACCCGCCTGGGGCATCTGTGAAAGATAGGAAAACCTTAAGAAGGTTGTCAGGCAGTTTCTACCTCAGTGGTGAAGTGCTGTATAAGAGAAATTTTGACATGGTTTTGCTCAGATGCGTGGATAGACACGAAGCAAACCTGTTGATGACTGAGGTCCATGAGGGTTCATTTGGTACTCATTCCAATGGACATGCCATGGCTAGAAAGATGTTGAGAGCAGGCTACTATTGGCTGACAATGGAGTCTGACTGCTGCAAATATGTGCAGAAATGCCACAAGTGTCAAATTTATGCGGATAAGATTCATATTCCTCTGACACTCCTGAATGTGATTTCATCACCATGGCCTTTCTCTATGTGGGGAATCGACATGATTGGCATGATTGAACCAAAAGCGTCCAACGGACACAGGTTTATTCTCGTAGCAATTGACTACTTCACCAAATGGGTTGAGACCGCTTCGTATGCGAATGTGACCAGACAGGTGGTTGTGAAGTTTATCAAGAACCAGCTGATTTGCCGTTATGGTGTGCCAGAGAGGATCATTACCGATAATGGATCTAATCTGAATAATAAGATGATGGATGAGTTGTGCGCCGAATTCAAGATTGCACACCATAATTCCTCCCCCTACAGACCTAAGATGAATGGGGCTGTTGAGGCTGCTAATAAGAATATCAAGAAGATTATCCAGAAGATGACAGTTACGTACAAAGATTGGCATGAGATGCTGCCATTTGCTTTACATGGATATCGTACATCTGTACGCACTTCAACAGGGGCAACCCCTTTCTCTCTTGTTTACGGCATGGAAGTTGTTCTCCCAGTAGAGGTGGAGATCCCATCAATGCGAGTCTTGATGGAAGCCAAGTTGACTGATGCTGAATGGATTCAGAGTCGTTATGACCAACTGAATTTGATTGAAGAGAAGCGATTAACTGCCATGTGCCATGGTCAGTTATATCAGCAGAGAATGAAGAAAGCATTCGATAAGAAGGTCAAGCCTCGTGTGTTCCGAGAAGGTGACCTCGTGCTCAAGAAAGTCTTGTCTTTCGTGCCCGATTCCAGGGGCAAGTGGACTCCAAATCATGAGGGTCCATATGTTGTTAAGAGAGCCTTTTCAGGCGGAGCTTTGATGCTTACAACAATGGATGGGGAGGATTTCACTCGTCCTGTGAATTCAGATGCAGTCAAGAAATACTTTGCCTAAAAAAAAAGGTATATGCAAATGAAAAACAGAATAGCTCGCTAAGTTGAAAACCCGAAAGGGCGGCTTAGGCAAAAATGAGCGTCTCGGTGGAGAACCCGCAAGGGTAATCCAGGCAAAAATTAGAGACTTGAAAAAAGTATATTTGCATCCCGCTAGATTGAGTACCTCACCCTGGGGCAATCTAGGCAAAAATTAGGGATTCGGCAAGTAACTGCACCCTGACAAGACTTTCTGTCCCGCAGCCGTCTTTTCGTCAGAGGGATTCTCGATTCGTCATCAACCGAAGCTTCGGATACATCGAGATTCAAATTGGTAGAGAAAGGATCATTATGTTCAATGTAGCCCTCTTCCAATATATATCACTGATTTCAAATTTGTACGGATCTATGGAGTCTTGCCATTTGCAGGCTACCATTCCATCAAATAAATTTGAGCTCTTATCCAATTATTTGCACTCTTATTTGTTTCAATTCAACAAATGTTTTGCATGTTTTAATTGATGAAATGTCATTGTTTTAAACAAATAAATTTTTTCAAATTGTTGTTTTAAACAAAGTGAATATTCACAATGATGAAAGGATACTCAGGAATGTCTCAGTGCTCTCCCGAGGGTGGTATGATTCCCAACAGGTAAGACAGTTGTTCATATTCTTGGCATTTGATTGTATCCTCTTTCTCCCGCTTTGCTGTTGGGGTTGTTCCCCAAGCAGAGATGTTGTTGAAGACTCAGTTTCTTCTCCAGCAGTAACCTTCCCAGCATGGTTGTTCTCATTGTGGTAGATTCAGTGGTTGGTGGATTGATATCCCGGTACCTTACCGCTTTCCTCAGCATTTGTCGCAAGCAGAGTTGTTGATGGGGTTGTTCCCCAGTATAGTCGCAAGCAGAGATGTTGTTGAAGACTTCGCGTTCTTCTCCAGCAGTAGTCTCTCCCCAGAGCAGTCGCCATCGGAGTTGTTGTGTCTCTCCTCAGCATGGTTGCTTTCCATTTTTCCCAGCTTAGTCTGCAGAATGGTTGTTGTGGCAGTTTCTGCCTGTTGAAAGCTATCTCAATCCCCAGTAGGGTCGGTTGATGGCTCTAGCATCCCAAAGATTAGAATGATTTCCTGATTACTTTTGATCCTCAGTAGAGTGGCTATTTGCAGAATCTACTTGTGTGATCCGTCAGATGTATGTTCTCCCCGAGTAGAGTGGCTTGTTGTAGAATCTACTTGTGTGGTGCTTTCTCCTTCAGTGGTTTGTGCAACGAAAGGACAGATGACAGTGTTCCCCAGTAGAGTTGCTTGTGCAGTTAGATTCTACTCGGATGATTCTCCTGCAGTGGGTTGTTCCCCGGGGTTGTTTGGAGTTGCTTTTGCAGCAGTTCGTGGTTGTGCCACGAACTCTTGTTTCTCAGTTGATGCTGATCCCCTGCAGATGTCCTCGGGATTCTCCTGATCCCCTGCAATACCCACAGATCTTTGCTTTACAGCACGTGGATCTCTAGAAGATTGGCTTTCCAGTTGGTTTTTCCCCTGGAAGTATAGTACCGGGCGTTTGATTCCTGGGCCTGTTGTGTTAGGATTGTCTGTTTTGTCAGCATTCATCAAACATAAATCACGCATATTCATGCATAATCATAAAACATTCAGATATTCATGTTGCATTATTTGCCATATATCTTTTGTTTGTTGTCTCCTGCTTTGGGTGATATAGATCTCTCCTATAGATCTTCCCAAGCAGATGTCGGGTGGTTAAATCTCTCCATATAGAGTCATCCCCGTAAGCAGAAAGTGTTTGTATTTTCCTTCTGCAGTTCCCCACTGAGATTATCCTCGTGGATGGCGGTTTCTTCCGTTTCCTCCCAACACATATATCGGGATGGATTTTCCTATTGAGTTATATCCTCATAGGACGTGTTTTGATTCAGTCTGTCTTTTCGGATCAATCCCGAATCGGCATTGTGTCAGCTATTTCTTGTGCTTCCCTGTGGAAGAAATGAATGGTTTGCCCAGTATCCGGCATCAATTCATTTATCTCCAGCGGAGTTTTGTTGGGCCTCTACCCAGTAACCGGTAGTTGTAAGTCCTATGTCCTTGCTTCTTGGCGGAATTTATGGTTATATACCTTTTATTCCTCAGCAAGAGTTGTTGGTCTTCTACCCAGTAGTCGGTAGTCGTAAATCCTATTTGCCTGCTCTCCAGCAGTTCGTGGTTTGTTATAAACCCTATTTTGTTTCCCGTGCGGATTTGTGATTCATTCCATCCCCACGCGGAGTTGTTGGTCTTCTACCCAGTATTCGGTAGATGTAAACCCTAATTTGTGGTTATTCCCACCAGAGTATGGCTACTACCCCGTATTCGGTAGTTGTAAGTCCTATCTTTTTTCCCCTAGCCGAAGTAACCTTTGTGGTTCGCTCTGGTTGATTGTGGATTTTCTGTTGTTGTGGTTTTTATCCCAAACAGAGTTTGCGTTTCCCGGTGGTATAAGTTGAATAAGTGCTCAGTATTTGGCCTTCATTCACCCGATCCCCAGGGGAGTTTGTGGTCTTCTACCCCGTATTCGGTAGTTATAAATCCCATGTTGTTTTGTTCTCCCCAGTGGAGTTTGTGCCTTGTGGTACAGTTGGATAATTGCCGGATGCTTGCAATTTTATCCTAGCTGAGTCGTTGGTTTCTACCCAGTAGTCGGTAGTGTTAACCTCTTGTTTCCTCAGCTAGATTTTTGGTATTCTACCCCGTATCCGGTAGTTGTAAACCCTAATTTCTCCTTTTGCAGAGTTAACCCTGTGGTTCATCCTAACCGATGACGGTTACTCTTTGTGGTTATCTTCATTCGTTGTTCGATGTTGATATTCCTCTTTGCTTGTGGATAATTGCCGGATGCTAGCAATTTATCCCCAGCAAGTTGTCTTCTGGATCATTGCCGTATGCTCGCAATGTTATCCCTTTTGAAGTCGCCAATGGGTCTTTTCACCGTTTGCTAGTGGTTTGTTCCCTGGATCATTGATCGTTTATCAATGTATCCCCAGCCAGTCCCTGTGAATAATTACCGGATGCTTGCAATTCATTCTCAGCGGATCGCCTTTCATTTACCCGTTTTCTCGGTAATGATTGTTGCTTCTTTGATTGGTCATCATTATATGCCTGGTTGGTATCCCGATGCCTTTCTTTTCGGTCGATTTATCCTTTGCTAACCCGGTCACCGGTTGTGGATAATCTTCCATGCGAGTGTGTTATCCATGTTCTGACGGTAATGGATAATATATCTCATGCACTCTTCAGTCGAAGCCTTTTGTGTTTCCCTAGTCGAGTAAGATTCGTTATTCCCTTTGCGGAGTCGAATATTTGTTGTTTGGATAATTGCCGGATGCTTGCAATTTATCCTCTTTGAGTTGTCTTTCGTTTACCCGGATGCTTGGTATCGATTGTCTCTCCTTTGGTTAGTCACCTATTATATACTTCGGCATCTCTGGTGTCTCTTCCATTTGAGTATATTATTCACGGTCTGCCGGTAATGAATAATATGTCTCCTGCGCTCTTTGGTTGGAATCCTTTGTTGATCTTCCCCAGCTGAGCAAGATTCGTATTCTTTGTAGAATCGAATATCCATCCTTTAACCAGTTTGTGTTTTGGATGATGAGTGTTTTGGCATGTATACCAATCCACGTTTTCGGTAGATCACCTATTATATACTTCGGTATCCCTGGTGTTTCTTATCATGCGAGTGTATTATCTACGGTCCGCCGGTAATAGATAATATATCTCATGCGAGTATTCTATCCACGTTCTGACGGTAATGGATATTGTATCTCATGCACTCTTTGGGTTTGTGTCCCCAGTTGAGTAAGATTCGTTTTTCCTGTTGTGGATTCGAATGTCCATCCTGTAAGTCGATTTGCTCTTTCAAGCCCTCCTTTCGGATGATGAGTGTCTTGGCATATATACCAATTCACGTCTTTGGTAGGTCACCTATTATATACCCCGGTATCTCTGGTGTCTCTTCCTTTTCGAGTATATTATTCACGGTCTGCCGGTAATGAATAATATGTCTCATGCACTCTTGGGTCAATCTGTTGATTGTTTTCTCCGCAGAGTAAGATTCATATTCCTTGTGGAATTGAATATCCATCCTATAAACGAGTCTGCTTTCCTAAATTCCTTTCGGATGATGAGTGTCTTGGCATATATACCAATTCACGTCTTTGGTAAGTCACCTATTATATACCTTGGTATCCTTGGTGTTCCTTCCTTTCTGCTCCCTATTATGACCTTGGTCCCCTGTGGAGTCAGATTTGCCTGAGTTGGTGTACCTTTTTCAGGTCTTTCTCAGATGTTTGGATTGATTGATATCTCTCACCCTTATACCGGTCTTAGATATTCATTCTTCCTGAGTTTGTTGCCCTTATACCGGTAACATTTCATCCTTGGCTTCCCCTGGAGAGTCTTTTTCTAGATTTCCCCAGCGGATTTGTGTTGCTGTATTGGCGTTCTCCCCAGTACGTGCATTGTGCGAGTCAGCTTGAGTCATTCCAATGGATGTGTTTCCTTTGGAATCGATTCTTATCCCCAGTGTGAGTCCTTTGCTTCCCCAGTGAGGTCTCCAGTCTGATTTCTGGTATCCCCTAATCAGAGTCGTGTCTTGCACATGTTATGTCAGTTTTGTTTTCCCCAACTCGGAGTCGTGTCCTGCTCACGCATTCTTTTTCTTTACTATCCCCCAATAAGAATCCCCATGAGAGTCCTGTTAGAGTCTCTGTTCCTGGTGAGTGTATTACTCCGATGGATCGTCTTTTCTGCTGTGTGCATCATATCCCCGCAGAGTTTGTGTCTTTTGCATGCGTACATTTGCATCATGAGGTCTCTTAGGGACCAAAATTTGTCTCATTACTGTTATTTAAGCCCATTCTACCGTGTCGAGATGAAGATTTCTAAACTTCACTTCTCCGGCTAGAATGACCTTAAATAGGGGCATCTGTAAGACCCCAATTTTTGCCCTAAGATCCCTCATGGCATCATATCATATCATTCATAGCCTCAAGGATCTTTGTGCATCTTTGCTTGCCTTCTTGTGGATGGGTACCTTGTGAGTGTGGTTCTTGATCACGAAGCATGTATTGCATTTGTATATCATTGCTTTTCATTTGTTTACTAACCCAAAAGTACAAAGATATTGTCATCTAACTTTGTTACTTGCAGCTGAAGCAAACTAGGTCAAAACAGCCAAATCAGTCATTGTACAATGGATGGTGGCCATTCTTGAAGAATTTGGGCACCATGATCATTCATAAGAGATTCATATGAGTTATGGTATCATCTGGAGTCAAGATCTCAAGAGAAAGAGGCTTGAAGTTCATCAAAGCATGGCTCAGTCAACCAAAACCCTAGCAAAGTCAACTATGGTCAACTGTGCATTTAATCAGGGATTGGAAGGTGTGAGATGGTTGGAAAGGTCTCATACATATCCATACAAGCCTCAATTAACATGTCAAACATCCACAGTGAAGGATTTGAGGTCAGACAAAAAGTTTCCCAAAATAGTAATGACCTGTAATTTTCACCTGCCCAAAATGGAAAGTCATTCTCCTCAAAATTACATGTCCAAGCAAGCTTCAAATCAAATTTTGTCCAACATGAAAGTTGAAGATCTTGCTCTTGCCTTTCCAAAAAGTCCAAGAACACTCATTTCTCATTTATGGTTAGCAAGTTATGATCAAATCATTTTCAAGGATTTTTGAATTTCAAAGTGGCATAACTTACAAACCATTTGGCCAAATTGGGTGATTCTTTTTTGAGCAAATCCCATTTGACATGTACTATCATAATGCATCATCACATTTCATCAAAAACCTTCACATAAAAAGGTCATTTTTCAAGTGAACCAATTAAAATTTGGTGGGAAAAATAGTGATTTTCAAAAATACATGGGATTTTCATGCCAAACCAATTCAATTCACTTCTAAACATGATTTGTGACTTGCTTCAAAGGAGAATTGACTGTTCCATTGGTTCTAAGTGCAAAAGGGCAATTTGGCCAAAATGCATAACATGTGCAACTTGCTAATCACTTCCAATTGGTGCTAATCATGATTAAGGCATTGGATTAACAAGACTATAAGAGCCTAATCATAACAGAAATTCCAGATCCACATTCACAATCTCAGATCAAACTCACAAATTTCTCAAATTCTCTCAATTCTCTCAATTTTCACTCACACTTTTTTTCAATTGTTCATCAAGTTTTCTTCATTCTTTATGCTGTATCTTGTGTCGTTCATCATTAACAGGTGGAATTGAAGAACTGTTTGAAGCTAATTGTGGAAGAATCGTACAGAATCCCAACTGTTGCAACCTTGAGCATCAATGGCATTTTGAGATTTCTCCTTCATCAATCATTTCTGAGCTGAACAATCACTGGCATTCATCTTCTACAACATAATAGGCGATCTGTTTTGACAATTCCAAGCCAAATTCATACGAATTCCGCAGTAGCTTCATCATAAGGTAAGAATTCAACTCCTTCGATTCTTGAAATTGATATGTGGCTTAGGTAGATCGTGGAACATAGAGTAGACTGCAGCTTGAATCATGAATTTTCGTTGAGTATTGAATGAGATATCTTGATCTGAACATTTGAATATGAAACTTTCTTGGATCGATCCGTGAAGCATGATTAGATTTAAGTTAATTGCTTGTTAGATTAGGGATCTACATGATGAGACGTTTCGATTGGTATATGGCATGATAGTTTTTGTGAGAAAAAGTCATGATGATGATGAACACCAAGATCGCGCGATGAACATTCGATTTTCACTTCAGTTTTCGCGTTTGATCCGTGTTGCCTGTGTCGTGCGTTCAAATTCCTGTTTCCCGCCTCCGCTGGCCATTCGCGTGATGACACCTCCGTTAATGAAACGGAGCGTTTTGTCCACGCCTCTCCGTAATTACGAAAATGCCACGGCCTTCATTTTAATTCATTTTAGTTCTAAATATTTATTTCATTTCATCAATTAACTTGAAAAATTCACAAATGATTCATCCTTGATCCAAATTGAGTAAGGATTTTTGCATTCATTTCCAATTTCTCTCTAGTTTTTTTTAGGTATGATAGCAAAAGTTGTGCTTGGTTGATTTTTAATTTTGTCTAAGGCCTTTGATCATGTGTGCTTTGTGTATAGGTTTCACCATTTTGATTGTAAAATAATGATGCCTTATTGGAAATGCTTGAAATTTTATATGCATGATCTAGACTCTTTCCTGGTGATTGTGATGTATAGTTTGCTATTTTTGAGTTTCTGGATTAGGAGATATGATGTGATCTTCATGAGTGTGACAATGTATGTCACACTAGGATTTGTTCATGTTCTTGAATTTTGTTTCCATGCTTATGTTATGCCAATTACTCTGGAATTTTGCATGTGTTTACTTATGTATGTCTAGTTCGAGCAGGAGTTTTTGTAGGATTTGTTGATCAATTTCCTATTTGATTGGGATTTTATTTTGCTGTTTGGTCATTTTTGGATTTTTCTTGAGTGACCAACTTCCATGCCTTGTGAAATTCTCATGCCTTATCATATGAGGCTGAAATTTTGTGGATTGATTCTTAACATGCTTAACTTCATTTTGGCTTTGGAGTGACTCATTTATCTTATGTCATTTCTGATTTACACTTGCCTAAAGTTGATTCATGATTTGTGGCCTAGTTTGAACTCATTTTTTGCATACCATGACTTCCTGATTTTAATTTCCTTACTTCCCACTATCCAAATGCCATGAAATTTGATATGCTGCTCATTGAATGTGTCCTGTTTAAGCTTGAATTTTTTTGGAATTTATTGAGCTATTTTGATATTGGTTTGATTGTGATCATTCTGTTTGCTCCAATGTGATTCCAAAGTATATAGTTTGACATGTTTTGTGTATGAAATGGATTTGGTGTATAGTTTTGACATGGGACCAATTAGACTTTGTTCTTATTTGATAAATCTTGGTTTTGGTTAATTTTTACTTGCTGTTTTGAATTTTTCCCCTCCTTTTGACCCTAGGCTTGTCCTAGTGGTCTTACTTCTCACATTTGAGTTGTTTTTTCAGGTTAAAGAAGCAATTGCTTTAAGGAGTTTAATTCAAGTTGATTGAGTTTGGTTTAATTGATTGTGATGAACTAACTTGGTTTGTCTTGTAGGATGCTAACTCATTTGCTTTAAGTTTGTGCTTTGCGCATGTGATTGATTGTATTGTCTGTTGGTTCTTAACTTGTCTGTTTTGACTTTGTGATTAGTATGCTGATTATATTTGATTGATTTCAGGTACCATAGTCGCTTTAGTTCCTTTGAGAACTTGATATTGCTTTGTTTTGCTTAAGCATTGAGGTAGACTCTCTTGTCTCCATGTAGTCTGGAAGACCTGGCTTGTTATTTAGCCAGGCAACTGTCTGAAGTCCTCCTTAAGAGGCAATGTTTGTGATTGTTTAACTTTGTCCCCAAGCAGGTAAAGACCTCATATGAGGCAATTGGTAGACAAAAGAGATATGTAGCCTATCTCCTACTATTCTGTGAGTCACTCACCTTGCTCACACCACATGTGTTGATGCATAGTGAGTAAAAACCTAAGATCCATCGAGTCTAACTTGTGGAGAGAGTTCCATCTTTCTGAACTCCCACACCTTCTGATATTCAATGCTCTTCCTGACCAGGGATAAGAGTGATGAGGCACACCCCTCATATCCTTTCATCTGCTTCACCTTGGCTCTCAATGTCAAGGTTAAGAGCACCATTTGCCCTATTCCAGTTGACTTTTTAAGTCTAACCCTTTGATTGAGCCTAATTGTTTGGTTATAGTGAGTGCTAAATGACTTTGTTGATTGATTGCTTGTTGCATTTGTACATGTTTGCTTGCTTGCCTTTGTACACTTATCATCATTGATTGTTCATTATTGCATGGTCATCATTGCATATCTTGTGGTTTGTTTGGTTTACCCATTGAGGACAATTGTAAGACCATGTTCTTTGGCCATTGTTCCTAGGATTTGGAAGGGATAGAGTGTAAGACCATTTCATTTGGTCACTCATATCCTCTTTGCTTAAATGCTTGTTTGTTTGTTGTATGTGAGGGTACAATTATAAGTCCATGTTGTTGGCATTTGTATTCCTATGATCATCCTTTGGAGGTTGGTATAAGTCCAGATAGATTGGCGTCTGACATCCAAGTTTTGTTTTACCTTAGGAGATTGGTGTAAACCCATTTATTGGTCTCCGATATCCGCTTTTGCTTTGTGAGATTGGAGTAAGACCATTGATGGCATCCGGTATCATTGTTTTGTTTTAGGAGATTGGTGTAAACCCATTTATTGGTATCCGATATCCGCTTTTGTTTGTGAGATTGGTATAAGACCATTGATGGCATCCGGTATCACCTTGCCTTTATTTGCTTGCTTTGTTGCCTTATCCCTAAGGACACACTTGAATCATCTTCTATATGATCTCAAGAGGTGAACCTTTCTAAGAAGTTTTACATTCCATCATCCATACCCTCTTTGTCCTAAACCTTTTCACACTTTGCTTTCAAAAACTTTGACTTGTTGTGCAAACATTCTTATGTCTTTTCAAATTAGAAACTTGGACCATAAGTCCTTGACTTTTCAAACTTCACTTCTCATAACACTTCTTTGAATCGATCTTAATCATACCTGGACCATATTTTGTGAATAATCATAATCAATTAACTTCACCCATTCAATTGTTTTGGCTTTGTCCATTGTTAATATGTTTTCATGCATTAGCCTTAGGTTTCAATTACCATAGCGGTTGATGTAAATCTTACCTTATCCTTAGTGAGTTGATTGTAAGTCTTCCATACTTATTATAGGGTTAACCCCTCACTAGTATGTTGAAGCCGTCCTCGCATGGTGGATTGTTGATTCCGGTTGAGTTTTCTCCCATTGGTAATGAAAAGCCTTAGTGCTTGTGTTTTAAAATTGAACTCACTAATTTTTGGAAATCTTTTAGCCGAACTACGGCGTTTTGATCCTTACCTTTGATGGAAGGTACGTAGGCAACGGGTTCATCCGTTCGAACACAAAAATAATTAACTTGTACATTCTTTTCTCATCATCCCATTCATGTTTGCACAATATGTCAAAACCAATAAACATTTTTTATACAACAAGTGTGAAAAGGGCTCCCTAGGAGTACCTAGGACGTGATGGGTGCCTAACACCTTCCCATTGCGTAATTTACCCCTTACCCAGACTCTCTGATCTTTTTCATTAGTTTTCTACGTGCAAAACTTCTTAGGTTTTTGTTCGCTTTTTAACCAGTCCTTAGGATAAATAAAAGTGCGGTGGCGACTCGATTCATTGTATGCTTTGCTTATGGTTTAATCGATAAATCATATAGCGACGAATACACCGCTACAGAAAAGTGGCGACTCTGCTGGGGATAACATTAGACCTTCCCTGGTGGTATTGCCTACTTTTCACCCTTGTTGTATGATATTTGTTTATGTGTTATTTGACATATTTTTGTACAATTTGGGATAACTGTATTGATTGTAATGTTTGAATTGCTTGATATACAATTGTTGTTTGCTTTGGTGATCTCTGTGAGATGAGTTCTATACCCGAACTCGAGTGCACTCTAGGATAGGAGAATGGCGTAGTCTTGTTGACTGGTGTGGAGTATTCCTTAGCCAGTTGACTTGCGAGTCCATTCACTTGGTGGAGGTCATGTTGGATTGATAATGTCACACAAGTTATTTGTGGTTAGGCATTATTCGTTCAATCATGTGCCTTAGAAGCCAAGGACCTTAGTTTACCAAACCCATCTTGGCCTATTTTTAGGACGTAGTGCGGAGGTCGTTCAGATGTAAGATCTGATGCGATTGTTACGCGATACTACACTCATAAGAGTCTCTCTTGAGAATATTTTTGGAATACGAGTATTCGTTCCTCCGATAATATTCGAGAGATGGGACGATGATTATGGGAACCTCTGGTAGAACATGTCCGGTAGGTTTAAACCCTAGTACACTCCCTTTGGGTGGTTCTTAACCAGGACTCCATGCTCGTGACTTTCAGCAAACCCGTGATTCGTGGTTGAGTCGTTCAAACATCGTTAATATCAATGGAACTTGGGCGTTGATAAGGTGTAAACCATAATCCGCCAAAATGGATGATTGATATTAAGGATGTTAGAGCCGGTTCATGTACCGTTAATATCAATGGAACTTGGGTGTCGATAAGGTGAAAACCTAAATCCACCAAAATGGATGATTGATATTAGGGATACAATGAGCTTTCCCATGACCTTTGTTTGGTGTGACTTGCTTGATCCTTGAGTGTGATTGTTGCATTCATGCATTCATGCACTCATCTGCACTTCATGTCATCAGAAAAAAGAGAAAATTTTCAAGGAACTTAAAAGGGTTTATTTGCAAAATTTTCAGACATGGAAAGACCAAAAAGGCATACGAAGAAGTACAGCTTTAGACAGCCTGATGTGAAAGAGTTAAGGAATCTGACATCTTATGTATTAGATCCCTTGGGTTTCAAAGCTCTCTATGGGAAGCTTCTGCCTCTGTTGACTACTCAGGTTGATGAGGGGTTGATGAGCACTCTGGCTCAGTTTTACGATCCTCTGTATCACTGCTTCTCTTTCCCGGACTTCCAGCTGCTGCCTACCTTGGAGGAGTATTCTCACCTTATTGGGATCCCGATTCTGGATCAGGTGTCGTTCAGTGGCCTAGAGAGTATTCCGACCGCTCGACAGATTGCAGATTTGTTGCACATAGATGAAGCTTTGATTAAAGCTAATTTGACTACCAAAGGCGGAATTCAGGGTTTTCCTTCCGAGTTCCTCGTCGCTCAAGCTACCATCTATGGGAAGGCCATGAGTGAGGATGCCTTTGAGGCTTTATTTGTGCTGCTCATCTATGGGTTGGTCTTATTCCCCAACTTCGACAAATTTGTGGACATGAACGCCATTAGGATCTTCTCGGTTCTTAACCCCGTTCCGACTTTGTTGGGAGATGCCTATGTCTCTTTGCATCTGAGGAATGCAAAGGGTGGTGAAGTTATTGTCTGCTGTCTACCTCTGCTGTACAAGTGGTTTATTTCGCACTTGCCGCAGACCGTTGCTTTCAAGGAGAACAAGGGATGCCTACGGTGGTCTCAGAGGCTCATGTCTCTCACTAATGATGATATCTCTTGGTATGATCGCGTGTATGATACCGTCCAGATCATTGACTATTGTGGTGAATTCCCTAATGTGCCTCTTCTTGGTACATGTGGTGGGATCAGCTACAACCCTATTCTAGCACGACGTCAGCTTGGGTTCCCCCTAAAGGATAAACCTCATAACATTCTGTTAGAAGGTGTGTTCTTTCAGGAGGGTAAAGATCCCCAGAGCCTGAAAGCCAGATTCGTCCGCGCTTGGCGCAAAATCTGCAAGAAGAGTAGGAATGAGCTAGGTCCGAAGAATTGCATTGCTTTGGAGCCTTATACTTCCTGGGTCAGACAGAGAGCTGCCGTGTACTTGATGCCATATGATCATCCGAGACCTACACCGTTGGATGTGGCTGGGCCTTCAACCCTCCCTGCCCAACGTGTAGAGGAGTTGAGAGAAGAAGACCTTTCACGTGCTTGGATCCGTGAAAGAGAGGAATTGCTGCAGCAACTTAAGGAGAAGGACGCTCTGATTGAGTTCCTCGAGCATCGGGTAATCGACGATCCCAATGATACATGGACTTATCTGCTTCCTCAGTCTTCCAAATTCTGGAAGAGGAAGTATGATCGGCTTGCTAAGGAGAAAGCAGATATGGAAGTTGCCTATGAGAGAGAGATCAAGAAGCTGTGTGTTTCTCGTCTTCCATCATCCCGTGCTATTAGGGATCCATAGGATGTTATTTTCCTTTTCTCTTTGTAATTGAATCAAAAAGCTGTACTTCGCCTCGATTATATTGAATGAGATATTTCCATAATGATAATAAATGCTTTAAAAATTCAAAATTTGCAAATAATACCTTAAGGGTTCCTTGAAAATAAAACAAAGCATATGCACAAGCATTTCATGCATCATTTTGCATAAGCAGGTACCTTGTTTCTGGTCTTCTTGTGCTGACTCTGTGTTCTTCATTTATTTTGAAGACAAGCTGACTCACCGGTACTATACTCGAGCTAATTCTGCAAGAGTTATGGATCAGCTAGAGCAAGAGAACAGAGAATTGAAAGAAGAGGTCGCCAGACTTGGCGCTTTGATGGAGCAACTTCTTGCTGCTCAGAATCAACCTGCTCAACCGCCTGCAACTCCTGTTCAGAGGACAGTTATATCTGAGATTGTAGTTCCGGCCGTGCCAGCCGCCAGCGCTCATTTTGCGTCTCACGCCATGCCAGCCGGGTTCCCTTGGGGTATGCCTCCGGGTTTCATGCCGGATATCCCTGCTCCAACCTTTGCTCACATGCCGGCATCTAGCCCGATCCCTGTTGCTGCTCCTCCTGTCGTGCATACCATGCCGAGGGTAGACGACACCATCTATCATTCTGAGCCGTCTGAAGGCCCAGATGTCAATGAGAAGATGGACGCTATGAATGACCAATTCCTTGAGCTGAGGAAGGAATTGAAGACTCTTCAAGGTAAAGATTTGTTCGGCAAGTCTGCTGCCGAGCTATGCCTTGTTCCCGGTGTCAAGATTCCGATTAAATTCAAAGTGCCTGACTTTGAAAAATACAAAGGGAACACCTGTCCACTTGCTCACCTGGTCATGTACGCCAAGAAGATGTCAACCCAAACCGATAATGATCAGCTGTTGATTCATTATTTTCAAGACAGCCTGTCTGGCGCCGCGCTGAGATGGTATATGAGCTTGGATAGTGCTAATATCCGATCCTTCAACGACCTTGGCGAAGCCTTCGTCAAACAATACAAATATAACGTTGATATGGCGCCTGACCGAGATCACTCAGGTCTATGTCGCAGAAGGACAAGGAAACCTTCAAGGAGTACGCCCAGAGGTGGTGAGAGCTGGCTGCTCAAATTACTCCTCCGCTGGAAGAGAAAGAGATGACTAAGATCTTTTTGAAGACTCTTAGTTTTTTTTATTACGAGCGGATGGTCGCTAGTGCTCCCTCTGATTTCACCGAGATGGTGAATATGGGGATGAGGTTGGAAGAAGGTGTCCGTGAAGGACGTTTGGCGAAAGATGAAGGCTCTTCTAGCAAGCGGTATGGAGCATTTGCTAAGAAGAAGGATGGGGAAGCACATGCTGTGCAATCCCATGGCAAATCAAGGAAACCTCCTGTTCAGAGGAAACCCGCACGCCATGCCGGTCATCAGCACCAGGTGGCTCATATAGCACCTGTATTCAGAGATAATCAGCAGGCTCAGCATCAGCAACAATATCAACAACCTCAATATCAGCAACAGCAACGCCCACAGCAACAGGCTTACCAGCCTCGTGGAAGTACAACCAACCAAGCTAACTTGAATTATGATAGGAAGAAGATCAGCTTCGATCCGATTCCGATGTCATACGCAGAGCTTTATCCTTCCTTACTGGAAAGAAAATTGGTTTCTCCCAGGGATCCTCCTGCTATTCCTGCAAACCCACAATGGTGGTATAAGCCAGATCAGCATTGTGTGTATCACTCCGGAGCTCCGGGCCATAATATTGAAAATTGCTATCCACTCAAGACTAAGGTTCAAGACCTTATGAGGTGTGGAATTTTGAGCTTTGAAGATTCAGGCCCAAATGTCACTAAGAACCCATTGCCTTCGCACGGGAAATCTGTGAATATGGTCCAGGGATGCCCTGGGAAATACAAGGTCAAACATGTAAGTCATATTCGACAGTCGTTGGTGGAATTACATCATTTGCTGTGTCAGTACAGCCACATGGAGCATGACCACGACAAATGCCGCATCTGTTCGGTGAACCGCTTGGGTTGCAACCAGGTCCGCAGAGAATTGCAAGAGTTATTAGACGAAGGAACCATTGAGATTCTGCAGAATCGCAATGTCGATGAGGACGAACCGGAGGTTAATGTTATATCCCCCGTGTTCAAGTTACCCGAGCCTGTTGTTATTCGCTATGATAGCAGCAAGCCGAAGGCTTCTCCCCCCTTGGTGATTAAACCTGCAGGCCCCGTGCCTTATTCGTCTGACCGAGCTGTGTCGTTCAGATATAACCCTGTTGTTGTGCAAGATGGGAAGGAAGTTCCTTTGCCCTCAACTGCTGTAACCAACATCGCTGACGTAAGCGGGCTGACCCGGAGTGGTCGTGTTTTCTCTGCACCTGCCAAAGCCCCTGTTGCTTCTGAATCTGCTGAGCGTCCGGTGGGGACCGCTGTTAATATTCAGAATCCGGCACTTGATGTTGCCAGACCCTCCTCCTCTGTACAAAAGACTCCTGCTTCTTCAGTTGGCCTGAGTGGCATTGTGAATGAAGAATCTGATGAGATGCTGAAGCTCATCAAGAAGAGTGAGTACAATGTTGTAGACCAGCTTCTACAAACGCCATCCAAGATTTCCATTATATCCTTGTTGTTGCATTCAGAACCCCATAGGGAGGCTCTGCAGAAAGTATTGGATTTGGCGTACGTTGATCACGACGTCACGATTGATCAGTTTGACAATATAGTTGCAAACATCACTGCTTGCAACACTTTGAGTTTTAGTGACGTTGATCTCCCTGAGGAGGGAAGAGACCACAACATGGCTTTACACATATCTCTAAACTGCAAATCTGACGCTATGTCCAACGTGCTGGTGGACACTGGGTCATCCCTAAATGTATTTCCAAAATCCACACTCTCTAGATTGTCATATCATGGTCCTCCTATGAGGCAGAGTGGTGTTGTTGTGAAGGCGTTCAACGGATCGCGCAAAACTGTGATTGGGGAAGTTGATCTCCCAATCAAGATCGGACCAAGTGATTTCCAGGTTACCTTTCAGGTAATGGACATCCACCCATCTTATAGCTGTCTCTTAGGCAGACCATGGATTCACGAGGCTGGCACCGTGACATCCACCCTACACCAGAAGCTGAAATTTGTCAAGAACAAGAAACTGGTTGTGGTAGGGGGAGAAAAGGCTCTCCTGGTTAGCCACTTGTCTTCCTTCTCATATATTGACGCTGAGGATGAAGTTGGAACTCCGTTCCATGCTTTGTCTATTGATGAGCCGATTGAGAAGAAGTCTTCATCATTTGCTTCCTACCGTGATGCAAAGCTGTGCCATTGAATGTGGTGCAGTTGCTGGTTTAGGGAAGGTGATTGAGCTGGAAGACAATAGATCCCGGGCTGGCATTGGCTACTGTTCTGGGGCATATAATGAGCAAGGTCTGTTCACAAGTGGAGGATTCATCCATGATGATCAGCCTGAAGAGGAAGCTGCTGCTATCTTGGAAGAGGATGCAGAGAATATGAACAACTTCGTTATTCCTGGTGGTGTCTGCCACAATTGGGTCGCTGTAGATGTTCCTACAGTCATCCATAGATCAGAGTAATTGTTCACTTTGTTTAAAACCCTTCTCCCATGCCAAAAGGAGAAGTGATGACATTGTTGGAAAAGCATATATACAATGATATTTTCATTCAATTAATGCATTGTTAAACATTTGTTTTTCCATTGTTTTCACTTTTTGCTTTTTGCATGAAATCAGTGATCACAAAAAACCCATAAAACAAGAATAAAAGCAATCATTTTTCATCTGCATAATGGTTTGCTTGTTTAAATTCTAAAGCTTTTTCATTAACCAAAATCATTATACAGGTTGATCTTAAAACCCATTGAACATAATGATCCAACGCCATCTCCCAACTTTGAGTCCCCTGTATTCGAGGCAGAGGAAGATGATGTTGAAGAGATTCCTGATGAGATTACTCGTCTCCTTGAGCACGAGAAGAAGATCATTCAGCCACACCTTGAAGATCTGGAAACAGTCAACTTGGGGTCTGAGGATTGTGTTCGTATGGTGAAGATTGGGGCACTTCTTGAAGAGTCTGTCAAGAGAGATTTGATTGAGTTGCTACGAGAATATTCCGATATCTTCGCTTGGTCATATGAAGACATGTCGGGTCTAGATACAGATATTGTGCAACATTTCCTGCCTTTGAAGCCTGAGTGCGTGCCAGTGAAGCAGAAGCTCAGAAGAACTCATCCAGATATGGCAGTGAAGATCAAAGAGGAAGTTCAGAAGCAAATTGATGTGGGGTTTCTGGTGACTTCTACATATCCTCAATGGGTGGCCAATATTGTGCCTGTTCCTAAGAAGGATGGAAAAGTCCGTATGTGCGTTGATTACAGAGATTTGAATAAAGCTAGTCCGAAAGATGATTTTCCTCTACCACACATTGATATGTTGGTAGATAATACAGCTAAATTCAAAGTCTTTTCCTTTATGGACGGATTTTCCGGATATAATCAAATCAAAATGGCACCCGAAGATATGGAGAAGACAACATTCATCACACCTTGGGGAACATTCTGTTCTCGAGTGATGCCCTTCGGTCTGAAGAACGCCGGAGCCACGTATCAACGAGCTATGACTACCTTGTTCCATGATATGATGCACAAAGAGATAAAGGTCTACGTTGATGATATGATTGCTAAGTCCCGAATGGAAGTTGAGCATATTGAGCATTTGTTGAAGCTTTTTCAGCGTCTGAGGAAGTTCAGACTTCGCCTGAATCCGAACAAATGTACTTTTGGAGTCCGTTCCGGCAAGTTGTTGGGTTTTGTGGTAAGCGAGAAAGGTATTGAAGTTGATCCTGCAAAGGTCAAAGCAATACAAGAGATGCCTGCACCCAAAACTGAGAAGCAAGTCCGAGGTTTTCTTGGCCGCTTGAATTATATTTCCAGATTTATATCCCACATGACTGCCACATGTGCGCCGATATTCAAGCTCCTCCGGAAGGATCAGTCTCATGATTGGACCGAGGATTGCCAGAAAGCTTTCGACATTATCAAGGAATATCTTTCTGAACCTCCGATCTTATCTCCGCCTGTGGAAGGAAGACCTCTGATTATGTATCTGACTGTTCTTGAAGACTCGATGGGTTGCGTCCTCGGTCAACAAGATGAATCAGGGAAGAAAGAATCTGCTATATACTACCTCAGTAAGAAATTTATTGATTGTGAGTCTCGATACTCTATGCTTGAGAAGACGTGCTGTGCTTTAGCTTGGGCTGCTAAGCGTTTGCGCCAGTACATGATAAATCATACAACTTGGTTGATATCCAGAATGGATCCAATCAAGTATATCTTCGAGAAGCCTGCTTTAACTGGGAGGATTGCCCGTTGGCAGATGTTGTTGTCTGAGTATGATATTGAGTATCGAGCTCAGAAAGCTATCAAAGGTAGTATCTTGGCTGACCATCTAGCGCACCAGCCGATTGAAGATCATCAGTCTGTTCAGTATGACTTCCCTGATGAGGAGATTCTGTATTTGAAAATGAAAGATTGTGATGAGCCTACACTTGATGAAGGTCCAGAACCTGGTTACAGATGGACGATGGTGTTTGATGGCGCTGTAAATCAGTATGGAAATGGAATTGGGGCAGTAATCATTACTCCTCATGGCACGCATATTCCGCTTACAGCAAGGCTAACTTTCAAATGCACGAATAATATGGCTGATTATGAGGCCTGTATTATGGGACTTGAAGAATGTATTGATTTGAGAATCAAACATCTCGATGTATATAGTGATTCGGCCCTGGTGGTCAATCAGATCAAGGGTGAATGGGAGACGAATCAGCCAAGTCTCATTCCATACAAAGATTACGCAAGAAGGATTTCAACTTTCTTTACATAGGTTGACTTTCATCATATCCCTCGAGAGGATAATCGGATGGCAGATGCTCTTGCTACGCTTGCCTCAATGATTGTTGTCAAGTATTGGAATGAAGTTCCCAATATTGCCGTGATGCGCTTGGATAGACCAGCTCACGTATTTGCAGTCGAAGAAGTAAATGATGACAAGCCTTGGTATTTTGATATCAAGAATTTCCTCCAGAACCAGGTCTACCCGCCTGGGGCATCTGTGAAAGATAGGAAAACCTTAAGAAGGTTGTCAGGCAGTTTCTACCTCAGTGGTGAAGTGCTGTATAAGAGAAATTTTGACATGGTTTTGCTCAGATGCGTGGATAGACACGAAGCAAACCTGTTGATGACTGAGGTCCATGAGGGTTCATTTGGTACTCATTCCAATGGACATGCCATGGCTAGAAAGATGTTGAGAGCAGGCTACTATTGGCTGACAATGGAGTCTGACTGCTGCAAATATGTGCAGAAATGCCACAAGTGTCAAATTTATGCGGATAAGATTCATATTCCTCCGACACTCCTGAATGTGATTTCATCACCATGGCCTTTCTCTATGTGGGGAATCGACATGATTGGCGTGATTGAACCAAAAGCGTCCAACGGACACAGGTTTATTCTCGTAGCAATTGACTACTTCACCAAATGGGTTGAGGCCGCTTCGTATACGAATGTGACCAGACAGGTGGTTGTGAAGTTTATCAAGAACCAGCTGATTTGCCGTTATGGTGTGCCAGAGAGGATCATTATCGATAATGGATCTAATATGAATAATAAGATGATGGATGAGTTGTGCGCTGAATTCAAGATTGCACACCATAATTCCTCTCCCTACAGACCTAAGATGAATGGGGCTGTTGAGGCTGCTAATAAGAATATCAAGAAGATTATCCAGAAGATGACAGTTACGTACAAAGATTGGCATGAGATGCTGCCATTTGCTTTACATGGATATCGTACATCTATACGCACTTCAACAGGGGCAACCCCTTTCTCTCTTGTTTACGGCATGGAAGTTGTTCTCCCAGTAGAGGTGGAGATCCCATCAATGCGAGTCTTGATGGAAGCCAAGTTGACTGATGCTGAATGGATTCAGAGTCGTTATGACCAACTGAATTTGATTGAAGAGAAGCGATTAACTGCCATGTGCCATGGTCAGTTATATCAGCAGAGAATGAAGAAAGCATTCGATAAGAAGGTCAAGCCTCGTGTGTTCCGAGAAGGTGACCTCGTGCTCAAGAAAGTCTTGTCTTTCGTGCCCGATTCCAGGGGCAAGTGGACTCCAAATTATGAGGGTCCATATGTTGTTAAGAGAGCCTTTTCAGGCGGAGCTTTGATGCTTACAACAATGGATGGGGAGGATTTCACTCGTCCTGTGAATTCAGATGCAGTCAAGAAATACTTTGCCTAAAAAAAAAGGTATATGCAAATGAAAAACAGAATAGCTCGCTAAGTTGAAAACCCGAAAGGGCGGCTTAGGCAAAAATGAGCGTCTCGGTGGAGAACCCGCAAGGGTAATCCAGGCAAAAATTAGAGACTTGAAAAAAGTATATTTGCATCCCGCTAGATTGAGTACCTCACCCTGGGGCAATCTAGGCAAAAATTAGGGATTCGGCAAGTAACTGCACCCTGACAAGACTTTCTGTCCCGCAGTCGTCTTTCGTCAGAGGGATTCTCGATTCGTCATCAACCGAAGCTTCGGATACATCGAGATTCAAATTGGTAGAGAAAGGATCATTATGTTCAATGTAGCCCTCTTCCAATATATATCACTGATTTCAAATTTGTACAGATCTATGGAGTCTTGCCATTTGCAGGCTACCATTCCATCAAATAAATTTGAGCTCTTATCCAATTATTTGCACTCTTATTTGTTTCAATTCAACAAATGTTTTGCATGTTTTAATTAATGAAATGTCATTGTTTTAAACAAATAAATTTTTTCAAATTGTTGTTTTAAACAAAGTGAATATTCACAATGATGAAAGGATACTCAGGAATGTCTCAGTGCTCTCCCGAGGGTGGTATGATTCCCAACAGGTAAGACAGTTTGTTCATATTCCTGGCATTTGATTGTATCCTCTTTCTCCCGCTTTGTTGTTGGGGTTGTTTCCCAAGCAGAGATGTTGTTGAAGACTCAGTTTCTTCTCCAGCAGTAACCTTCCCAGCATGGTTGTTCTCATTGTGGTAGATTCAGTGGTTGGTGGATTGATATCCCGGTACCTTACCGCTTTCCTCAGCATTTGTCGCAAGCAGAGCTGTTGATGGGGTTGTTCCCCAGTATAGTCGCAAGCAGAGATGTTGTTGAAGACTTCGCGTTCTTCTCCAGCAGTAGTCTCTCCCCAGAGCAGTCGCCAGCGGAGTTGTTGTGTCTCTCCTCAGCATGGTTGCTTTCCATTTTTCCCAGCTTAGTCTGCAGAATGGTTGTTGTGGCAGTTTCTGCCTGTTGAAAGTTATCTCAATCCCCAGTAAGGTCGGTTGATGGCTCTAGCATCCCAAAGATTAGAATGATTTCCTGATTACTTTTGATCCTCAGTAGAGTGGCTATTTGCAGAATCTACTTGTGTGATCCGTCAGATGTATGTTCTCCCCGAGTAGAGTGGCTTGTTGTAGAATCTACTTGTGTGGTGCTTTCTCCTTCAGTGGTTTGTGCTCCGAAAGGACAGATGACAGTGTTCCCCAGTAGAGTTGCTTGTGCAGTTAGATTCTACTCGGATGATTCTCCTGCAGTGGGTTGTTCCCCGGGGTTGTTTGGAGTTGCTTTTGCAGCAGTTCATGGTTGTGCCATAAACTCTTGTTTCTCAGTTGATGCTGATCCCCTGCAGATGTCCTCAGGATTCTCCTGATCCCCTGCAATACCCGCAGATCTTTGCTTTACAGCACGTGGATCTCTAAAAGATTGGCTTTCTAGTTGGTTTTTCCCCTGGAAGTATAGTACCGGGCGTTTGATTCCTGGGCCTGTTGTGTTAGGATTGTCTGTTTTGTTAGCATTCATCAAACATAAATCACGCATATTCATGCATAATCATAAAACATTCAGATATTCATGTTGCATTGTTTTCCATATATCTTTTGTTTGTTGTCTCCTGCTTTGGGTGATATAGATCTCTCCTATAGATCTTCCCAAGCAGATGTCGGGTGGTTAAATCTCTGCATATAGAGTCAGCCCCGTAAGCAGAAAGTGTCTGTATTTTCCTTCTGCAGTTCCCCACTGAGATTATCCTCGTGGATGGCGGTTTCTTCCATTTCCTCCCAACACATATATTGGGATGGATTTTCCTATTGAGTTATATCCTCATAGGACGTGTTTTGATTCAGTCTGTCTTTTCGGATCAATCCCGAATCGGCATTGTGTCAGCTATTTCTTGTGCTTCCCTGTGGAAGAAATGAATGGTTTGCCCAGTATCCGGCATCAATTCATTTATCTCCAGCGGAGTTTTGTTTGGCCTCTACCCAGTAACCGGTAGTTGTAAGTCCTATGTCCTTGCTTCTTGGCGGAATTTATGGTTATATACCTTTTATTCCTCAGCAAGAGTTGTTGGTCTTCTACCCAGTAGTCGGTAGTCGTAAATCCTATTTGCCTGCTCTCCAGCAGTTCGTGGTTTGTTATAAACCCTATTTTGTTTCCCGTGCGGATTTGTGATTCATTCCATCCCCACGCGGAGTTGTTGGTCTTCTACCCAGTATTCGGTAGATGTAAACCCTAATTTATGGTTATTCCCACCAGAGTATGGCTACTACCCCGTATTCGGTAGTTGTAAGTCCTATCTTTTTTCCCCTAGCCGAAGTAACCTTTGTGGTTCGCTCTGGTTGATGGTGGATTTTCTGTTGTTGTGGTTTTTATCCCAAATAGAGTTTACGTTTCCCGGTGGTATAAGTTGAATAAGTGCTCAGTATTTGGCCTTCATTCACCCGATCCCTAGGGGAGTTTGTGGTCTTCTACCCCGTATTCGGTAGTTATAAATCCCATGTTGTTTTGTTCTCCCCAGTGGAGTTTGTGCCTTGTGGTACAGTTGGATAATTGCCGGATGCTTGCAATTTTATCCTAGCTGAGTCGTTGGTTTCTACCCAGTAGTCGGTAGTGTTAACCTCTTGTTTCCTCAGCTAGATTTTTGGTATTCTACCCCGTATCCGGTAGTTGTAAACCCTAATTTCTCCTTTTGCAGAGTTAACCCTGTGGTTCATCCTAACCGATGACGGTTACTCTTTGTGGTTATCTTCATTCGTTGTTCGATGTTGATATTCCTCTTTGCTTGTGGATAATTGCCGGATGCTAGCAATTTATCCCCAGCAAGTTGTCTTCTGGATCATTGCCGTATGCTCGCAATGTTATCCCTTTTGAAGTCGCCAATGGGTCTTTTCACCGTTTGCTAGTGGTTTGTTCCCTGGATCATTGATCTTTTATCAATGTATCCCCAGCCAGTCCCTGTGAATAATTACCGGATGCTTGCAATTCATTCTCAGCGGATCGCCTTTCATTTACCCGTTTTCTCGGTAATGATTGTTGCTTCTTTGATTGGTCATCATTATATGCCTGGTTGGTATCCCGATGCCTTTCTTTTCGGTCGATTTATCCTTTGCTAACCCGGTCACCGGTTGTGGATAATCTTCCATGCGAGTGTGTTATCCATGTTCTGACGGTAATGGATAATATATCTCATGCACTCTTCAGTCGAAGCCTTTTGTGTTTCCCTAGTCGAGTAAGATTCGTTATTCCCTTTGCGGAGTCGAATATTTGTTGTTTGGATAATTGCCGGATGCTTGCAATTTATCCTCTTTGAGTTGTCTTTCGTTTACCCGGATGCTTGGTATCGATTGTCTCTCCTTTGGTTAGTCACCTATTATATACTTCGGCATCTCTGGTGTCTCTTCCATTTGAGTATATTATTCACGGTCTGCCGGTAATGAATAATATGTCTCCTGCGCTCTTTGGTTGGAATCCTTTGTTGATCTTCCCCAGCTGAGCAAGATTCGTATTCTTTGTAGAATCGAATATCCATCCTTTAACCAGTTTGTGTTTTGGATGATGAGTGTTTTGGCATGTATACCAATCCACGTTTTCGGTAGATCACCTATTATATACTTCGGTATCCCTGGTGTTTCTTATCATGCGAGTGTATTATCTACGGTCCGCCGGTAATAGATAATATATCTCATGCGAGTATTCTATCCACGTTCTGACGGTAATGGATATTGTATCTCATGCACTCTTTGGGTTTGTGTCCCCAGTTGAGTAAGATTCGTTTTTCCTGTTGTGGATTCGAATGTCCATCCTGTAAGTCGATTTGCTTTTTCAAGCCCTCCTTTCGGATGATGAGTGTCTTGGCATATATACCAATTCACGTCTTTGGTAGGTCACCTATTATATACCCCGGTATCTCTGGTGTCTCTTCCTTTTCGAGTATATTATTCACGGTCTGCCGGTAATGAATAATATGTCTCATGCACTCTTGGGTCAATCTGTTGATTGTTTTCTCCGCAGAGTAAGATTCATATTCCTTGTGGAATTGAATATCCATCCTATAAACGAGTCTGCTTTCCTAAATTCCTTTCGGATGATGAGTGTCTTGGCATATATACCAATTCACGTCTTTGGTAAGTCACCTATTATATACCTTGCTATCCTTGGTGTTCCTTCCTTTCTGCTCCCTATTATGACCTTGGTCCCCTGTGGAGTCAGATTTGCCTGAGTTGGTGTACCTTTTTCAGGTCTTTCTCAGATGTTTGGATTGATTGATATCTCTCACCCTTATACCGGTCTTAGATATTCATTCTTCCTGAGTTTGTTGCCCTTATACCGGTAACATTTCATCCTTGGCTTCCCCTGGAGAGTCTTTTTCTAGATTTCCCCAGCGGATTTGTGTTGTTGTATTGGCGTTCTCCCCAGTACGTGCATTGTGCGAGTCAGCTTGAGTCATTCCAATGGATGTGTTTCCTTTGGAATCGATTCTTATCCCCAGTGTGAGTCCTTTGCTTCCCCAGTGAGGTCTCCAGTCTGATTTCTGGTATCCCCTAATCAGAGTCGTGTCTTGCACATGTTATGTCAGTTTTGTTTTCCCCAACTCGGAGTCGTGTCCTGCTCACGCATTCTTTTTCTTTACTATCCCCCAATAAGAATCCCCATGAGAGTCCTGTTAGAGTCTTTGTTCCTGGTGAGTGTATTACTCCGATGGATCATCTTTTCTGCTGTGTGCATCATATCCCCGCAGAGTTTGTGTCTTTTGCATGCGTACATTTGCATCATGAGGTCTCTTAGGGACCAAAATTTGTCTCATTACTGTTATTTAAGCCCATTCTACCGTGTCGAGATGAAGATTTCTAAACTTCACTTCTCCGGCTAGAATGACCTTAAATAGGGGCATCTGTAAGACCCCAATTTTTGCCCTAAGATCCCTCATGGCATCATATCATATCATTCATAGCCTCAAGGATCTTTGTGCATCTTTGCTTGCCTTCTTGTGGATGGGTACCTTGTGAGTGTGGTTCTTGATCATGAAGCATGTATTGCATTTGTATATCATTGCTTTTCATTTGTTTACTAACCCAAAAGTACAAAGATATTGTCATCTAACTTTGTTACTTGCAGATGAAGCAAACTAGGTCAAAACAGCCAAATCAGTCATTGTACAATGGATGGTGGCCATTCTTGAAGAATTTGGGCACCATGATCATTCATAAGAGATTCATATGAGTTATGGTATCATCTGGAGTCAAGATCTCAAGAGAAAGAGGCTTGAAGTTCATCAAAGCATGGCTCAGTCAACCAAAACCCTAGCAAAGTCAACTATGGTCAACTGTGCATTTAATCAGGGATTGGAAGGTGTGAGATGGTTGGAAAGGTCTCATTCATATCCATACAAGCCTCAATTAACATGTCAAACATCCACAGTGAAGGATTTGAGGTCAGACAAAAAGTTTCCCAAAATAGTAATGATCTGTAATTTTCACCTGCCCAAAATGGAAAGTCATTATCCTCAAACTTACATGTCCAAGCAAGCTTCAAATCAAATTTTGTCCAACATGAAAGTTGAAGATCTTGCTCTTGCCTTTCCAAAAAGTCCAAGAACACTCATTTCTCATTTATGGTTAGCAAGTTATGATCAAATCATTTTCAAGGATTTTTGAATTTCAAAGTGGCATAACTTACAAACCATTTGGCCAAATTGGGTGATTCTTTTTTGAGCAAATCCCATTTGACATGTACTATCATAATGCATCATCACATTTCATCAAAAACCTTCACATAAAAAGGTCATTTTTCAAGTGAACCAATTAAAATTTGGTGGGAAAAATAGTGATTTTCAAAAATACATGGGATTTTCATGCCAAACCAATTCAATTCACTTCTAAACATGATTTGTGACTTGCTTCAAAGGAGAATTGACTGTTCCATTGGTTCTAAGTGCAAAAGGGCAATTTGGCCAAAATGCATAACATGTGCAACTTGCTAATCACTTCCAATTGGTGCTAATCATGATTAAGGCATTGGATTAACAAGACTATAAGAGCCTAATCATAACAGAAATTCCAGATCCACATTCACAATCTCAGATCAAACTCACAAATTTCTCAAATTCTCTCAATTCTCTCAATTTTCACTCACACTTTTTTTCAATTGTTCATCAAGAATTCTTCACTCTTTATGCTGTATCTTGTGTCGTTCATCATTAACAGGTGGAATTGAAGAACTGTTTGAAGCTAATTGTGGAAGAATCGTACAGAATCCCAACTGTTGCAACCTTGAGCATCAATGGCATTTTGAGATTTCTCCTTCATCAATCATTTCTGAGCTGAACAATCACTGGCATTCATCTTCTACAACATAATAGGCGATCTGTTTTGACAATTCCAAGCCAAATTCATACGGATTCCGCAGTAGCTTCATCATAAGGTAAGAATTCAACTCCTTCGATTCTTGAAATTGATATGTGGCTTAGGTAGATCGTGGAACATAGAGTAGACTGCAGCTTGAATCATGAATTTTCGTTGAGTATTGAATGAGATATCTTGATCTGAACATTTGAATATGAAACTTTCTTGGATCGATCCGTGAAGCATGATTAGATTTAAGTTAATTGCTTGTTAGATTAGGGATCCACATGATGAGACGTTTCGATTGGTATATGGCATGATAGTTTTTGTGAGAAAAAGTCATGATGATGTTGAACACCAAGATCGCGCGATGAACATTCGATTTTCACTTCAGTTTTCGCGTTTGATCCGTGTTGCCTGTGCCGTGCGTTCAAATTCCTGTTTCCCGCCTCCGCTGGCCATTCGCGTGATGACACCTCCGTTAATGAAACGGAGCGTTTTGTCCACGCCTCTCCGTAATTACGAAAATGCCACGGCCTTCATTTTAATTCATTTTAGTTCTAAATATTTATTTCATTTCATCAATTAACTTCAAAAATTCACAAATGATTCATCCTTGATCCAAATTGAGTAAGGATTTTTTCATTCATTTCCAATTTCTCTCTAGTTTTTTTTAGGTATGATAGCAAAAGTTGTGCTTGGTTGATTTTTAATTTTGTCTAAGGCCTTTGATCATGTGTGCTTTGTGTATAGGTTTCACCATTTTGATTGTAAAATAATGATGCCTTATTGGAAATGCTTGAAATTTTATATGCATGATCTAGACTCTTTCCTGGTGATTTTGATGTATAGTTTGCTATTTTTGAGTTTCTGGATTAGGAGATATGATGTGATCTTCATGAGTGTGACAATGTATGTCACACTAGGATTTGTTCATGTTCTTGAATTTTGTTTCCATGCTTATGTTATGCCAATTACTCTGAAATTTTGCATGTGTTTACTTATGTATGTCTAGTTTGAGCAGGAGTTTTTGTAGGATTTGTTGATCAATTTCCTATTTGATTGGGATTTTATTTTGCTGTTTGGTCATTTTTGGATTTTTCTTGAGTGATCAACTTCCATGCCTTGTGAAATTCTCATGCCTTATTATATGAGGCTGAAATTTTTTGGATTGATTCTTAACATGCTTAACTTCATTTTGGCTTTGGAGTGACTCATTTATCTTATGTCATTTCTGATTTACACTTGCCTAAAGTTGATTCATGATTTGTGGCCTAGTTTGAACTCATTTTTTGCATACCATGACTTCCTGATTTTAATTTCCTTACTTCCCACTATCCAAATGCCATGAAATTTGATATGCTGCTCATTGAATGTGTCCTTTTTAAGCTTGGATTTTTCTGGAATTTATTGAGCTATTTTGATATTGGTTTGATTGTGATCATTCTGTTTGCTCCAATGTGATTCCAAAGTATATAGTTTGACATGTTTTGTGTATGAAATGGATTTGGTGTATAGTTTTGACATGGGACCAATTAGATTTTGTTCTTATTTGATCAATCTTGGTTTTGTTTAATTTTTACTTGCTGTTTTGAATTTTTCCCCTCCTTTTGACCCTAGGCTTGTCCTAGTGGTCTTACTTCTCACATTTGAGTTGTTTTTTCAGGTTAAAGAAGCAATTGCTTTAAGGAATTTAATTCAAGTTGATTGAGTTTGGTTTAATTGATTGTGATGAACTAAATTGGTTTGTCTTGTAGGATGCTAACTCATTTGCTTTAAGTTTGTGCTTTGCACATGTGATTGATTGTATTGTCTGTTGGTTCTTAACTTGTCTGTTTTGACTTTGTGATTAGTATGCTGATTATATTTGATTGATTTCAGGTACCATAGTCGCTTTAGTTCCTTTGAGAACTTGCTATTGCTTTGCTTTTCTTAAGCATTGAGGTAGACTCTCTTGTCTCCATGTAGTCTGGAAGACCTGGCTTGTTATTTAGCCAGGCAACTGTCTGAAGTCCTCCTTAAGAGGCAATGTTTGTGATTGTTTAACTTTGTCCCCAAGCAGGTAAAGACCTCATATGAGGCAATTGGTAGACAAAAGAGATATGTAGCCTATCTCCTACTATTTTGTGAGTCACTCACCTTGCTCACACCACATGTGTTGATGCATAGTGAGTAAAAACCTAAGATCCATCGAGTCTAACTTGTGGAGAGAGTTCCATCTTTCTGAACTCCCACACCTTCTGATATTCAATGCTCTTCCTGACCAGGGATAAGAGTGATGAGGCACACCCCTCATATCCTTTCATCTGCTTCACCTTGGCTCTCAATGTCAAGGTTAAGAGCACCATTTGCCCTATTCCAGTTGACTTTTTAAGTCTAACCCTTTGATTGAGCCTAATTGTTTGGTTATAGTGAGTGCTAAATGACTTTGTTGATTGATTGCTTGTTGCATTTGTACATGTTTGCTTGCTTGCCTTTGTACACTTATCATCATTGATTGTTCATTATTGCATGGTCATCATTGCATATCTTGTGGTTTGTTTGGTTTACCCATTGAGGACAATTGTAAGACCATGTTCTTTGGCCATTGTTCCTAGGATTTGGAAGGGATAGAGTGTAAGACCATTTCATTTGGTCACTCATATCCTCTTTGCTTAAATGCTTGTTTGTTTGTTGTATGTGAGGGTACAATTATAAGTCCATGTTGTTGGCATTTGTATTCCTATGATCATCCTTTGGAGGTTGGTATAAGTCCAGATAGATTGGCGTCTGACATCCAAGTTTTGTTTTACCTTAGGAGATTGGTGTAAACCCATTTATTGGTCTCCGATATCCGCTTTTGCTTTGTGAGATTGGAGTAAGACCATTGATGGCATCCGGTATCATTGTTTTGTTTTAGGAGATTGGTGTAAACCCATTTATTGGTATCCGATATCCGCTTTTGTTTGTGAGATTGGTATAAGACCATTGATGGCATCCGGTATCACCTTGCCTTTATTTGCTTGCTTTGTTGCCTTATCCCTAAGGACACACTTGAATCATCTTCTATATGATCTCAAGAGGTGAACCTTTCTAAGAAGTTTTACATTCCATCATCCATACCCTCTTTGTCCTAAACCTTTTCACACTTTGCTTTCAAAAACTTTGACTTGTTGTGCAAACATTCTTATGTCTTTTCAAATTAGAAACTTGGACCATAAGTCCTTGACTTTTCAAACTTCACTTCTCATAACACTTCTTTGAATCGATCTTAATCATACCTGGACCATATTTTGTGAATAATCATAATCAATTAACTTCACCCATTCAATTGTTTTGGCTTTGTCCATTGTTAATATGTTTTCATGCATTAGCCTTAGGTTTCAATTACCATAGCGGTTGATGTAAATCTTACCTTATCCTTAGTGAGTTGATTGTAAGTCTTCCATACTTATTATAGGGTTAACCCCTCACTAGTATGTTGAAGTCGTCCTCGCATGGTGGATTGTTGATTCGGGTTGAGTTTTCTCCCATTGGTAATGAAAAGCCTTGGTGCTTGTGTTTTAAAATTGAACTCACTAATTTTTGGAAATCTTTTAGCCGAACTACGACGTTTTGATCCTTACCTTTGATGGAAGGTACGTAGGCAACGGGTTCATCCGTTCGAACACAAAAATAATTAACTTGTACATTCTTTTCTCATCATCCCATTCATGTTTGCACAATATGTCAAAACCAATAAACATTTTTTATACAACAAGTGTGAAAAGGGCTCCCTAGGAGTACCTAGGACGTGATGGGTGCCTAACACCTTCACATTGCGTAATTTACCCCTTACCCAGACTCTCTGATCTTTTTCATTAGTTTTCTACGTGTAAAACTTCTTAGGTTTTTGTTCACTTTTTAACCAGTCCTTAGGATAAATAAAAGTGCGGTGGCGACTCGATTCATTGTATGCTTTGCTTATGGTTTAATCGATAAATCATATAGCGACGAATACACCGCTACAGTGATTAATAAGTTTCTAGGAAGAGGAACAGAATGTGCATGTGAACTGGAAGCCATAGACAATGAGGTCTGTAGTGAAATAACTGCAAGACAGGTCAAGGAGTGGCCTAGTAAGAAGCATCTCCCTGTTGGGAAGCTGACTGTGAAATATGCTATTCTGCACAAGATAGGGTCATCAAATTGGGTGCCAACCAACCACATCTCTACAATTCCAAATGACATTGGAAGGTTCATCTTTGCTGTTGGAACCAAGCTGAAATTTGATTATGGTAGATTTATGTTTGAATAAATTGTCAAACATGCTTCTACAAATGCAGTTAAGCTGCCCATAGCTTTTCCCTCAATGATTTGTGGGATTATCCTGAGCCAGCAACCTGGAATTCTGAGCACAAATGATCTTCCTAGTAGAAGAAAACCTCCTCTATCAGTTCATTACAAGTTGTTTGAAGGCATGCATGTCGAAGACATTGTCATAACATCTGCTGCGAAGAAGCCAACCTCAAAAGATGGTCTTATTGCTGAACTGAAAGAAACTTGTAGAGAATTGGATACATGGATAAGGGTAGCTAAAGCCAGGAAGAAAGCTTTGGAGGCTCTGATTGAAAGCTTGGAGCAAGCTGATAGAGAGAATGTTGGACAGGCCAAGGAAACAGAAGCCCAAACCTCTAGTGAGAGGTCTGAATCTAAAGATAAAACAAGTGGCAATTCTGGTTCTGATGCTGATGAAGATGCAAGCTCCTCTGACTAGTTTTGTTGAAGTTGTCCCCTACTCTTCTGATGATATGCTGTGATGGATGTTCTGGTGTTTCTTTTGGTGCTCATGTTCTGCTACCTTGATGTATTTTTTTCTGGGTTCTTTTTGGTTTTTCTGGATTTTTATCTCAGCTTGTATAACTGTGTGTGTTCTGGGATCTGTAACACTTAACAATCTGCTTTGACATTCTGTGTGAGATTTTGTTTGACTAATAGACATTTATTTTGTCTCTTTGGTCTATTTTGGATAAAAAGGGGGAGAAGTAACTAAAGTAGCTATGTTATACTATAAACAGATGACAGATGATGTTGAAGGTGATGTTATATGAGGAGGTGTATGTTACAGGTGATGATAAAGAGGAGAAGTGTTCTATCTGTGTTGAGCAGACTAAGGGGGAGGTGGAACACAAGCGCATGTGTGTTTAATATGTGTTTACTAGTTTCTATCTTAGTTAGTAATGTGTGTTTTATTACTTTTGCTGCTAAAACTAATACTGTGATTATACTCTTGTGAAACAAATGATCTGATGTATGTTTTAGCCAAAATTTGCCAAATGGGGAGTTTGTTGGTTCTATGTGTTGGCATCAATTTTGGTAAAACCTAGAGTTTTCACAAGTTGTCACAAGTGTTGTCTTGACATGAGATAACAGGTTCTTGCAGGGTGTTTAAAATGTGAATGTGCAGGATTTAGCTGAGATGCCAGACCTGATGTCAAGACATCTGTATACAGAACATTCAGTTTGAATGTTATGTATTGTGTGATTGCGCTTTTTATGCTAATCTATGTGTAATTGATGTGATGATTGAACGCATCATTCAATCAGTAATTAAAACCAGAGTGATTTATTTTCCAACAAGATATGATCAGCTGTCATAAGAAGATACGAATGGAAAATAGTTTTAGGGTTTTATGATGTCCAAGCCCAGCCAAACACTTCTATATAAAGGGCATGGCAACCCTGGTTTTAACACACAAGAAATAACGAATAAAATAGTGAGAGAGAATAAGGGTTTTAGTCTTTTGTAGTCGTGTGTATTGTGAGCCATTCATTTATCCATTGATGATTGAATTGGACTGACTTTTGAGTTGTAATTTTTCCACTCTAAGCTTTGAAGCATGGGTGTGTGTTTACTTGGTTGAAGCTTTTAAGCAAGATCAAGTATGTGTTCTTGAAGAGTGTCTTCTTTCATTGTAATATTTGTTTTTACATCACTGCTGTGATTGAGGGGGAGTGAGTAGGATCTCTTATCTAAGAGTTCTTAGATAGAAGTCACACGGGTAGAGATTAGGTGAAAAGACTGTAAATTGAAGTTGTTTACTGAGAGTCTTTGAACTAATTTTGTTTAGTGGATTTCCTTCCTGGCTTGGTAGCCCCCAGACGTAGGTGAGTTTGCACCGAACTGGGTTAACAATTGCTTGTGTCACTTCTACTAATCTTCTTTATCTTTTATCCTGTTTATATTGTTCAGATATTAGTGTCGTGACATTACCTTCGACATCTCACTTGTACTACTCTTCTTTACCTTTGAACACTATGTACTTGTCATACTCATTCATGACTATACATTTGTTCTTATTTAATATAACTTCATAACCACTATCACAAAATTGATTGATGCTAAATAGGTTATGTTTTAATCCATCTACTCACCAAACATTATTAATAGAGACAGAGAAATTATCAATAGTACATGTACCAATGATCTTTCATGTCTAGTTTCCTCTAAATCCCACAATTCCACCCTCTTTCAAAGTTAGGGTTTGAAACATATGATTTTCTCTTGTCATATGTTGTGAGCACCCACTGTCCAAGTACCAAAGTTTATGCTTTGCTTCCCCCTTGAAGAAAATTTGATGCAAAAAACAATTTCAGATTTAGGTACCCATAGTCTTATGGGTCCTTTGGGGTTAGTTCTGGAAGGCTTCATCTTGTTTTGTATCTTTGGTTTCATACAATAAGGCTTAGGATTATTCAAGACTTTTGATTTAAAAGTTTGATGTCTTGAATAATTCTTATCATTTGGTTATAAACCTTTTAGAACTTTAGACTCTGATGTCTTAGGTTCTGGTTTCTTCAGAACATTTGACTTTATAGTTTTTGGTTTTGGTTTTTTCGGAACCTTTAACTTTGAAGTCTCAGGTTCTGATTTCTTCAGAACATTTGACTCTACAATTTTAGATTATGACTGGTTCAGAACCTCTGCTTTGTCAACAACAAATACAAAATAAGAATCTAGCCATTTCTAGACAAAGCTTGAAGAAAAAGATTATATTAGTTTAATCAAGTTTTCAAACCTTGGATTAAAAGGTTTTTGAGAATAACAAAGACCTTCTCCTTTGCTCCTACTTACACCATAAATCATGGATTTAAGTTTTGTCATGTTAAATCCAGTTATGATAAACTCTTGAAAAGCCATTTCATGTCCATCAAGAGGTTTATCAGACATTTCTTTTACTAGATTAATATGATCTCTTTCTAAAACTTCATTTTAATTTTGAGAATGTTTTAATTTATATTTCAATAGATCATAGTAATTTTTTAAGATTTTCATATGTCTTTCTTTTTCTTGACAATGACCCATAAGGTCTTGAACAAAAGTAATTAAATTAGCACGAGTTACTTTAGAGTATACCTCATCTTCTTCTTCAGACTTTGATTTAGAATTTGATTCAAATTATGTGTCTGAATATGTAAGAGCCATCAAAGCTAGTTGACTCATTCTTCATCTTTGTTAGAGTCTTGTTCATTGTCAAATTCTTCCCATGTTTCCATGAGACTCTTCTTGAACTTGTTTATGAAGTTGTCCTTCTGATAGCTTCATTTCTTTGACTTGCCCTTTTGCACCTCTGGGCAGTCAACAATGAAGTGACTAGGCTTCTTGTAGTTGAAGCATCTCTTCTGATCATCTTTCTTTTCTCTAGAGCTTGATCCTCTGAAGCCACTACTTCTTCTAGAGAGTGTTTTGTTCCTCTTGGCTAGATACTATAATCTTTGATTATGAGAGTCATTTCTTCATCATAAGAATCTTCTTCAGAAGTTTCTGCATGAGCTGTTTCTTTAGATTCCCATATTTTAGAAGACTTAGCAGGTTGAACAACAAACTTCAAAGTAAGAGACTTTTATTTCTTGGCAGGTTCATATCCATTGAAATCCATCTCATGACTTTGGATATTGCTTATTAGGCTTTCAAGACTTATAGTGTTTAAGTCTTTAGCTTTCTGAATAGTTGTCACCTTTTGTCTGTATCTGATAGGAAGACTCCTAAGAATATTCTTGACATGATCATAAGTTGTATATCTATTGTTCAAAACTTGAAGTATAAATACAAGAACTTGAAACCTTGTGAACATGATTTCAATGTCTTCATCTTTCTTCATTCTGAACAGTTCATACTGTTGAACCAAAAGGTTAACCTTTGCTTCTTTTAACTACTAATTGCCTTCGTAGGTAGCAACCAATGATTCAAAGACGGTTTTAGTAGTAGATTTTTCAATAATTTTGATGTACTCGGAGTGGGGTAGAGCATCTACCAAAATGCTTATAACTCTGTGATGTTTTCGACAAGTCTTCTTTTGAGCAGGTGTGAAACTTTTTCTATCAGTTACCATTCCTACTCCATTAAATGGAATATCAATGCCATCTTCAAGAATGTCCCCGAGCTCATCATCAAGACCTATGATATGAATTTATATCTTACTCTTCCACCATTCAAACTTTGTAGCGTCCCCACTAAAAGTTGGAGGTCTCTATAAATAGTTATTCTTTTTATAAGTACTATAATCATAGTTTACATCAGTAATATTTCTAGGACCACCATAGCTTTCAGACATATCAGTCATGTTTTTCTCTTAGGATCTTTTATGTACCACAATTAAGTGTTAAAAGCATAGATTGTACTCTGATGCCAACTGAAGGTGAGAAAAATATAAGAAGGGGGTTGAATTGTATTAGCTTTCTCTTTCTTTTCTGAAAATGTCTTATCAGATTCTGAACACAAGGTTTAGAATATGAATCATAGTTAAGTGTTTAGCAGCAAAATAAAATAGTTCAGAGGTAGAAAGGAAAGAAAGAGAGACACAATCAATTATACTGATTCCTCCCACAAATCGAGAGTAGTCCAGTTCCCTCGCAATTCCAATGGAGTTTTACTATAATCAAAACTAATTACAATTGCTCAAGCACAAAGCAAGAGACTTCAAATTCTCAAACATACAAGTAAGAGACTTTTATGCTCAAGCAAACAAGAAAGAGACTTCCAATGTCCAAACACATAGGTAAGATATTTCTAATGCTGAAGCACACAAGAAAGAGACTTCCAATACTCAAGCACTTAGCAAGAGATTTCTTAAACTCTAACTTACAGTTAAAAGATTGTAGAAAACTACACTTGATATACAATCAGATGTGTAGACAAAATACAACAGAGAAAGACTCTTTAAGACTTAAAAATTTCTAGAATATACAAGTGTTAAGAAATTCTAACTTAAACTTGTGCTTTTTATTTGACAGAGTAACAACTCTTTGAATGTTAATGGCTCAGTTAGTTTTGTTCAAGTATTTAGCTCCTTATATAGAGATAAAGAAAAAGAGTCGTTGAAGAGTTTGCATATGAGATTTTTTTAGAAGCTTGATTTAAAGACGTTGAGATGTTTCTTGATATGGTTAATACCGTTGAAAGTTCATTTGAAATCTCTTTGGTACAAAAGGAATTATACGTTGCATCCCAGATGTCTTATGCATATTCTTGCTTAAATCTTCATGTGATCAAAAGAAGACAAAATATCCTCAGACTCTAATAATGACCTATCAGAATCTCCTCGATCCTTGCGTTGACTGGATCTTCAGAGTCTGAATCTCTAGAGTCTGAATCTTTAGAGATTGATTTAATTCAGAGTCTGATCTTCAACTTCTGATCTTTCAGAATCTGAATCTTTAACTTCTCTTTAAGTGTCCATTTTCAGTACTAGTATTAAGCTCTTTTCATAAATTTAATCTATAATCCTGCACACTGAACATTTGATAGTATACTCTATTGTTCTTAAAATACTTTGTTATTATCAAAACCTTAGACATATGATACAAACAGACACTTTTTCTATCCAAATCTTTCTCATTCACATTCATACATTGTTTTCGGCCAAAGAAACTCTTGCCGCCATCATATTTTCCTTATATCATATAGAAACTAATTGTCCATTTTATAAATGTTTTTTTGAATATGTATTAACTAATTAAAAAAATTATGATTTTTTTTTTTTGTCTCTACCACCAAATATTTTTAGATCCGCTTATTGAGTAGAGATGATAACCTATGAAAATAAAAATGTGAAGTCACCGAAATATTTGCTATTGATTTCGCCGAGGTTTTTTTTTTTTCCAAATATTTCCTATAAAAATGTATATACCAAATTTTGACATGATCTTCCACCAAAAGTTACTTACCACATTAATGCAACAAAGTATTTAGTATTTTTAAATCTAATATATTTATCTCACACGAGGGTTAGTTTTGTAATGATGTCAACCACTGGTACCATGCACAGTTTGTACAACAAGAAGCAAAGCTAGCTGTTTCTTTTTAAACTATCAACCAAACACTTAAATTACATTTAAGAACTTAATAAATTAACAAACATGAAACATGTCTTTGTATTCTTATATCAACGTGGCACATTCTTAAGCATATACAAGATACTGCTATCCTTCCCCTCTTGATTATTGGAAAAGGGGAGGTGCATCATGAAAATGTCCTTAAGAACTTCTCATTCAGAGATACTCCTCCATGTGCTAAGATAGTGTTAATCTTTTACTTAAGACCCTACTCATTTCAATTGAAAGTGTAGTTTAGGCCTCTTTAATTATTTTAAAGAAACTCTTGTCTTTCTTTTTAGGTGTGTCTATTTTTAATATAAATTTTATCTCAAAAAATTATCATGTTATTAAGACGGTTGAATGTCTAAGACTGGATTCAAATCTTTATCTTTTGATTTAACTAAAAAAATATTCTTAGTGTTGTTCAACTAATTTGGTGTGATTTAATTTGTTAATAAGTCATGAAAGATTCTTAAAATGAATTATTATGATATATACATTTTCAAATTTTATTTAAATATGTTATTTTTTAAAAAACAATTTTTTTATTTTTTTTTTAAATTATATATTTCTCATAATATTATTAATGGAAATAAGTTGTTTGAGATTTATAATTCAACAATTTTTTTTTGGAATTTAATAAAAAAAATTATTTACAAAAAAATATAAATACAAACCTTAACTTTTGGTTTAAGCAATCACTTAAAAAAACTATTTTAAAAATATTAAAATGAATAATCAAATTTGGTATTTAAGCTATCACTTTTTCACAAATTAAATTTATAAATTATATAAATATAATAAATAATTATTCAAATGTATGAAATCCGTCACTTTGTTTTTTAAAATATTGTATAGTTTAAGAATTAAATTGAAAAGATAATTACGATAATAATTTGAGGATTAAATTAATAACTAATAGATTATTTTATTATTGAAACTCTTAACACCAAGTACTAGTTAATCATTCACAAGTTCTTATCCAATTATTATCCCTTATAAATAAGTTGAAAAAAAAATATAAAACTATAGCCATCAAATGATATTGACGTTGGTCTATAAAGTTAGGAAGAAAAATGCATGTGCAATAGTATGGCCCACAATATTAGCGGTTGGGAAGCCCAATCAAAACAAAAGCATGTGCAATTGATTTGTCACTTGTTATGTGGTTTTAGGAAGAAAAGAACACATGAACATGTTCATCTTGAGTACAAATTGTTTGCTTATAAATAGAGCTCCCTTTAACCTTATCACATCACAACACAACACAATAACAATACAACATAGCAAACAAAGTGCAACTTCCTCTGTTTTTTCTTCAAAATGGCTCAAAAGCTTAGAATGGGAGAACAAGAATTTTCTATTGCTATGGTGATTCTATTTGTTTTGCTAATTAATATGAATATGTTAAGTGTTGAAGGTGATTATGGTGGTTGGGAGGGTGCTCATGCTACTTTCTACGGTGGCGGCGATGCTTCTGGCACAATGGGTGAGTTTAACTGACTCATGCAGCAATGCAGACAAAGCTTATTGTTTGTGTTCTATTTCTGTATAATCTTTATTAAATATATAAAAATATATTTTATATTTATAATTTCGAACATTATCATATATAAGTGTTGTATTTTTTTTTTTATAGGTGGAGCATGTGGATATGGAAATTTGTATAGTCAAGGATATGGAACAAACACAGCAGCATTAAGCACTGCTTTATTCAACAATGGCTTAAGCTGTGGATCTTGCTATGAAATGAGATGCAATGATGATCCAAGATGGTGCAAACCTGGTTCTATTATTGTAACTGCTACAAATTTTTGTCCACCAAATCCAGCTCAAGCTAACAATGATGGTGGTTGGTGTAATCCTCCTTTGCAACATTTTGATATGGCTGAACCTGCTTTCCTTCAAATTGCTGAATACAGGGCTGGAATTGTTCCTGTCTCCTTTAGAAGGTTAGTGTGAAACCTTAAATTTGACTATGTTCTTGTCATACTTAATGCTACAATGATAATTGGAAAATTTAGGTTGCTTCTACTAAACCTTAATTTCTCTTTTTCATATGAAAATTTTCTTGAGTGAAGAGATTTTAGTAGGATAATTATATTTATAGAAAGGTTTTAAAACGCTAAGTCTTCAATTTTTGTTGTGCACGTTTACAGAATTGTGATGTCGTCGGTAAATTCTATCTAAATTGATAAAAGTCGATATTGTTAAGTTGGATGTCAACACCAGAATTCGAACCTTGAATCTCACGTTTTTATGAACTTTTAGTGATTATTATTAGTTCGTATAAAGATAAAAAAAAATCATGACATCATATTTTAAACAAGATATCTTTTTCAAAAAATTTAATTTATATATTATTTGGTCACTATTATCGAATAGCTCAAATATCAAGACTATATATAAATCAAATTCGTGTGTAGGTCTGAATTAGTAATGGTTATTAACGTGTCTAACAAGTTATTATTTTTGTGATGATGATAGGGTGCCATGTATGAAAAAGGGAGGAGTGAGATTCACAATAAATGGCCACTCTTACTTCAACCTAGTTTTGGTCACCAATGTGGGTGGTGCTGGTGATGTTCATTCAATTTCCATCAAAGGCTCAAGAACTTCATGGCAACCAATGTCAAGAAATTGGGGCCAAAATTGGCAGAGCAACTCTTACCTTAATGGACAAAGCCTCTCATTTCAAGTCACCACAAGTGATGGTAGAACTATGACAAGCTATAATGTGGCACCAGCAGATTGGCAATTTGGCCAAACCTTTCAAGGAGCTCAATTTTAGAGTTTGCAAAATATGAAAAAGTTTGTATACTTAGTAAGTTCATTCATCAACTTGAAAGACCTAAAGAAGTTTCATAAGAGGTATTTGATGTGATTTTGAGAGACTAGTGTTTTATTTTATTGGTCTGTAAAATAGCTGAGGTGGTTATGTAGCACCCGCTGGTCACTTCATAAAATATATTATAATATACATGATGGAGAGTTTTATGTCTTTTTGTTTTTGTATTGTGAGAGAGTTCTTTTCAATTGATATTAGTATAATTGATGAGAGAAATGTTGTTATTTGATCTCAATATTTGATTATCTCATAAATAATGAATAGATGATACAAATATTTGCTTATTTTATAAATATGTGGTTTATGGTTGATGAGAGGAATGTTGTTTGAACTCAATTTATACTTATATGTCATAAATATGTGGTTGCTCACTTCAACCATAATCTAGGTGATATTTCATAGTTGGGTGTTGTTCTGAATGATTGCAAGGTTATTGTTGAGCTGTTAGTAATTTACAAACAACTAATTGAAGACAGAGATAAAAAAGAGTAGAAGAATGATAAAAAGAGTAAAAGACAAAGTTCAACCTAAAAAATGCCTATATTTTTTAGAGAGGAACTCTCCAATCTAATGTAGTGAGACTTTATGAAAGTTACTAAAAGTTCACAAGAAAATAATGTCAATTGCTAGAGATGAACAATTCTAAAATTTTCTTTTTTCCTCTCAATTCTCAATGACATTCACTCTATAATTTAATAGAGAAAGATTGAATTTTCTCAATGATTCTGACTACCCAAATTTTTTATAATGTATTTTCCAAATTTATAAAGCTTTCAAATCCCAAGAATCATATTCACTAGTTAATTTTACTTAGTCGGAAAAGAGTGGAAAATGGTATTTTCTAGTAGTTGTATTAAGTTTCTTATAGTCAACCCGCGACCGTCCTAGTAGCTACTTGTTCTTCTTTCTCATCCTTAATATTGGAAAAAAATAGATAAAAGTTGTTATATTTTATTCGTCAGTCTTAGGCTGGTTTATATAGTGAAGATACAATTATTACAATTGAGTTTCTCCTTAATGGAGAATAAAGAAAAATAAAGGTAGTATTAAAGGCAATAATAAAATCGGAAATAACATATTTTCCAACACCCCTCCTCAAGTTGGTCCATAGATATCTATCATGCTCAACTTGTTTATCAAATACTCAAAAGTAGGTCTGGCCAAACTTTTGGTCAGGATATCCGCAGTTTGTTGACTTGAAGTCACGAAAGGTAGACATATGATTCCCGCATCTAACTTATCCTTTATGAAGTGTTGACCAATCTCGATATGCTTGATTCTGTCATGTTGAACTGGGTTATGAGCTATGCTAATAGCAACTTTACTGTTAGAGTACAATTTCAATGGAAGCTCAATTTTCATCTTAAGTTCTTCTAGGACTCTAAGGATCCATAATCCTTCAAAAATTACCTTGAGACATAGCTCTAAACTCGACCTCTACACTACTCCTTGCTACAACTTCTTGTTTCTTCCTCCTCCATGTCACAAGATTACCCCAAACATAGGTACAATATCCAGAGGTTGATCTTCTATCTTGGACTGAACCTACCAAATCCACATCGATGAAGATAAACACATTTCTTTCACTAATCTTCTTAAAAAATAATCATTTTCTAGAATTTCCCTTCAAATATCTCAGTATCCTATAGACTGCCTCAAGATGTTCCTCGAAAGGATAATGCATAAACTGACTCACTACACTAACTGAGAAAGAAATATCAGGTCGGGTGTGTGATAAATAAATCAGTTTCCCAATCAATCTCTGATATCTACCAGTATCAACAGAAACATTACCTTCTCCCCAAAGTTTAGCATTAGGATCCATAAGGGTATTTGCAGGACGACATTCACTCATTCTTGTTTCTTTCAACAAGTCTATAATGTATTTGTGTTGTGAAACCACAATACCATTTTTTGACCGAGCAACCTCCATACCTAAAAAATATCTCATGAATCCCAGGTCCTTGATTTCAAAGTCTACTGTCAATTTCTCTTTTACTCTTGCCATTTCCACTGTATCGTCTCCAGTAAGGACAATATCATCAACATAAACAATCAGGACAACAACTTTCCCATCATGGGAGAATTTTGTGAACAAGGTGTGATCATCCTGTCCTTGGATGTACCCTTGTTTCTTCATGCACTGGGTGAATTTTTCAAACCAAGCTATAGGGGACTGATTTAATCCATACAAAGACTTATTTAGGTTGCACACATTTGATCCATTTTTTTTTCAAATCCAGGAGGAATGCCCACATATACTTCTTCTTCTAGATCACCATTAAGAAATGCATTCTTAACATCTAACTGATGCAAAGGCCAATTCGTGTTAGCAACAAGAGACAAAAGAATTCTGACAGTGTTCAATTTTACAACAGGAGAAATGTCTCTGAGTAATTTATACCATAGGTCTGAGTAAAGCCTTTAGCCCCCAAGCGAGCCTTGTACCTTTCAATTGATCCATCTGAATTATACTTAAACACCCATTTACATCCAACTGTCTTCTTGCCATCTGGTAGTGACGTAACACTTCAAGTTTTGTTCTTTTCAAGAGTTTTCATCTCCTCAAATACAGTTTCCTTCCACTTTGAAATTTCTAGAACAACCTGTACACTTTTTGAAATTTCTACACTAGACAATTTTGAAGTGAAGGTAGACATAGATGAAGACAAATTTGAATATGATATAAAATTCGACATGGGATGTTTAGTGCAAGACCTGACAGGTTTTCTAATGGAAACAGGATCATCTATATCAGGATATAAAATAGGACTCTCAGAAACAGAGATAGACTTACCTTTTCTTATGTTAGGAAATTGATCATTCCCCGGTTCAGATTCCTGGAAGTGTTAAGATATGGACCGATCCTTTCCTTTATGGTGCTTTTTCACAAAAACCTTTCCTTTTCAAGTCCTGTTTCCTAATTCAAATTTATTTTGTTGAAGTGACTCATTATTTTGTGGCATTTCAATTAGATCATCATTATCATCGTTTTCAGGATTCTCATTGTTTTCTACAAGAGAAAATGTAGGCTTGAATTCACAAAGTTCCTTACTCGTAACAGGAGTAGGATCAGATAAAAAATCATGGTCATTTCCTGTTGGTGCAGGTGTAAAAATCTCAGAATTTTGTGATAATGGCAAAGATAAGTTATTTAAAAAACCCATGTCCTCAATTTGAAACGAGTCTTCGTTTATCTCCCCCTTGAAGATGAGTGTCATAAAAGAAATTTTTTATTTTCAAAGAATGTAACATCCATACTGACAAACATTTTCTTATTTTTTGGATCAAAACATTTATATCCTTTTGGGTTAGGGAGTATCCAACAAAGACACATTTTATAGCACGTGGGTCAAGTTTTCCAACATTTTTATGTTCATAAACAAAGGTTGTGCAACCAAAGATTTTAAAGTAAAATCAATTAAAACACGAGTATTAGGAAAACATCCTTTGAAGACATTAATAGGAGTTTGAAAATTGAGAATTTTGGAGGGCATTCTGTTAATTAAATACTCAGTTGTTAAAACAGTTTTGCCCCACAAATAATTTGGTATATTATTTGAAAAAATTAGAGCTCTAACAACCTCTAGTAAATGTATATTTTTCCTTTCGGCCACTCCATTTTGTTGAGGAGTATTAGGACATGACTTTGATGTACAATCCCATTTTTTAGAAAAAAATCACCCAGGATAGTGTTAAAATATTCTTTGCCATTATCACTTCTAAAGACTTAGATATTTGTTTGAAATTGGTTCTGCACCATTGAAATTGGTGCTGCCTTTGATCAGAATTACTAGCCTGTAATGCACGACCATTTTTCTTCTTCTAGTTAGGAGTTTTCCGTTGAGCTTCCTACAAGTTTCATGTGTATGCCATTCGCGTTTACAGTGGTCACACCAAGGAACTTTGTATGATCTTCTTCCATTGTCAATGTTCCTAGTTGCCAGAGTTGAGCCTTCAGATTCAGAATTTTGTGGTGTCTTGCCCATCATAGTTCCTTGTCGTGCCTCTTCCCTTCTTATTTCTGCAAAAGTTTCACAAAGAGTTGTCAATGGTACTTTTCCTAAAACTCTACCTCTTACCTTATCAAGGTCTTTATTGAGCCCATCGAGAAACATGAATACACAATCATTTTCTTGCCTCTTGAGAAACAAAACATTGTCTTCTGTACACCTTCAATTGTCATCATAACAGAGATCCAACTCTTGCCACAGTGTCAACAGCTCATTGTAATAAGCAATTACACTCCTGTCACCTTGTTTCGTACGCCATAACTTTGATTTTAAACCAAAAATTTGATAGGATTTTTGAATATCATAGTATGTTTCCTTAACAACTTCCCACACATCCTTTGCGGAAGGTAAAAACATGTAAGGCTTACATATTCCAGTTTCTATAGAGCTTACCAGCCACACAATAATCAAGGAGTTTTCTGACTTCTATTGTTTGTAACGAGGGTCTCCTGTTGCCGATTCAGCTATTGCTCCTGTTAAGAAACCAAGTTTTCCTTTGCTATCCAATACCAACCAAACGGTTTGAGCCCATTCATTATAGTTATTCCCATTCATTTTAGGGATATTGACCTTGAGGGAGTATGAGGAACCCTCTTGATCATTACCGCCTATGTTGGAATAACTGTCACCAAAACCAATTTTGTTCCTATTTCCATTATTGTCGTCATTACTGTCATTGTTTATGACCACCGGCGGTTCCTCTCGTATGCCATTTCCACGACCACCGCCGTTTCCGCGGCCGATGCCCGACTCAGGTTGTGATTGTTTGTCATGGTTGGATCCAGTGTAGGCCTGTGATGGGGAAGTCCGTCTATTGTTTTATTCGCCATAGGAGGCTAAACGGGTATTTGAATCGGGTCGGGTAACAAAGCGGGTCGAACAAAAGTATGTTGAGGAAAGCTTTATGGTAATCCCTAACCCAACAAAAATAGGTTGAAGAAATTTTTACGGTAACCCCTAACCCAGTGCTCTTAACCCAATAACAATAGGTTGAGGAAAGCTTTACGGTAACCCCTAACCCAATGCTTTTGATACCATATTGAAAAAAATAGGTAAACCTATTATATTTTATTCGTCAGCCTTAGACTGGTTTATATAGTGAAGATACAATTATTACAATTGATTTTCTCCTTAATGAAGAATAAAGAAAAATAAAGGTAGTATTAAAGGCAATAATAAAACCGAAAATAATATATTTTCTAACACTTAATTACCGTTACCCCCCCCCCCCCCTTCTTTATCAGAGATAGGATAAATCACCCATGTCTCAATAAGTTTTAGCACCTCCTTTTTAACTACTTCTTTCATGTTGGAATTTAGCCTCCTCTGATGTTTTCTAGAGGGCTTATAATCATCCTCTAACAAAATCTTATTCATACAAACCAAGGGGCTAATAAACTTCAAATCATAATTACCAAAAATGTATCAAATCTTCAAACAAAGGATTCATTCATATCATTTTCATAAGATAACATCATTGGTTCAAAAAATTCATGATTTCAACTAGATTGTCTCAATATTGGGGATATTGAGTATTTGATCAAATGACTATAATAGGTGCTCTTATTGGTACTTATGGAACAAGATATTATGAATTTAGTTGGATGCTATTAGACCAAAGCTTCATTCTATGGAAAGTCTCCAAGATTAGGTTCCTGGTGCGTTTACTTAGAAAAGAAGATATTATGGTACAATTGACTTTTTGGTCAAAGTCAACTTTGAAAGTTGGATTTTTGGCCTAACTCTTGGAAGTCTCTCAATTTCATATTCAAGCTATGGCTATTAAATTGATTCACATCATGAAAAAGAAAGATCTAAAAGCTATTCATGACATGGTTGACTTTTGGTCAAAATAGTTGACCATGTCTTGTGGAGTTCTTACTTTGACTTGGGTTATCAATTTTTGATCAAAGTGCTTCATTCAATTGAACTATTTCAAAGTTCAAAATTCAAAGCATTCAAATTTAAATTCAAATCGGAAGGAAATCTTTTTGCATTGCTTAAAGAACAAGTTACAATAGAAAGTCAACCATAAGGCTAAAGTATATCTAAATATTCCAAAGATACAAAGAAAAAGGACATCAGAATGGAAAGTTATATGAAAAACCTAAATTTGACCAATTGTTGACTTTTGGTCAACTGTTGACTTTTGGTCAAACAGTAGACCAAGCCAAGATCATACCTCTAACCCTAAAACTATTCTTATTCATCCTCATGTCCATAATTTCACCAATCTTCATCATGATCATGGCATCATGTACCTTCTAATCTTCTAGGCCATGCATCAAAAGCTACCAAGTTACACAATCATGCCAAAGCCAACAACTACATCAACACTGCACCAAACATGTAACATCAAGACAATGTCATCATCATCATGATAAAATAGATTCATCCCATATAAACATAAACATACATATTACAGCATACCATTCAACTGTCATTATAGCCATACACACAATTCTCACACATTCATTTCACCTTTATAACCAACTATCAATTTTAGTTAGCTAACCATCTAACTAACTTATTCACTAGCTATCATAATTCACAACCAACCTAATTTCCAATAAAATTCAAAACCAACATAGACTTCTAACTAACCTTGAAACAAACCTACTAACCAACTAACAAGTTCATAACTGACTCTAACAGTTAGTTGCCACGTGTTTAGGGTCAAATGACCTAAATTCTCTTAAATCCAATTTCCCTCCAAAACCTTCTAACTAACTTTTAAACCCTAATTAATTCCTAACTACCAAAAAAACACACCTTCCTATCATATTTTGCGTTGAACTTAGGCCTAAAGAAACATATTTCACTTAAGTTCCTTCACTCAACAAAAACAAAAACCTAGTTAACTCATCAACCACTCTTAACCCTTGATAAAATCTCCCATTGGATCACTATCCAACGGTTCACATTCAATCTCTCTTTTAACTGAATTAACCAATCTTCCCTCCAAATTTCCCTCCACATATCTATTTAAACCCTGACATTACTTACTTCACCATCAAGTATCAATCACCCTAACAAAACTCTGCACAAATCATTCCCTAACCTCACAAAATCTCACCAAAGCTCTATAATTTTTTAATTATAAGAGCTTCAACATCTAAGGCTCTTAGCAATCGAGATATGCTTAAACACTGATATTTTCCCTATGGTTCATCATCAATCCTAAGTCTCATAATTTCATCATCCTAGTCTCTACTCTACCTTACTTCTACTCAACAACAAACAACAATCACATTGAGAAAGAAAAATAAAAAAGAAGAAGAAAGAAGGAGAATGAGATTGAGTAACAAGGAATTGTAAGAAAACGCTTACCTGATCACGTGGTGTTATGCCTTTGGGTTTCTATCAATATCTTCATCAACTTCTACTTCGACTAGGGCCAATCTCTGTCCTGTTGGTAAGCATTGACCTCTATTCTCCATCTTTTCGCAGCTTTCTCCTTACCATGATGTAAAGTTAGCTTGTGTGAGAAAAAAGCCTAAGCTAATGGCTTGATACCAGGCTTCAATGCTATTTAATTTAAGTTCTAAGTTTTTAGGATTTTATTGTTAGGCTTAGATTTGTTTGCATACAAGGGTTTAGTGAACAAACGAGTTATATAGATGAAGAGAGGATGGAGAAATGAAGAGATCGGTGATGATTAAGAGTTATTCTAGGTCGCGCCTCCGCCAAAGGCAATTTCTGGCGCGGTAGCGACGATTTCAGGATGCCAGGGAGATAGTGGAGGGAGAAAGAGATTGGGTGAGAGTAGAAACTCGGGTACCTTTACCCCTTTCCCCTTATGAGTGAGTGTAATGGGCTTAGAATCCAAGCCCACTGCTCTTTTACTTAGCATCCCCCATCTTTTCCATTTACACCCTAACTGTGAAAAAATACTAACAAAAAAGCTAACTTGGGTCAGGCATCCGTAGGCCCAGCGCCTCAATTGCTTACACACCCCCTTTCTCATTTTTACACCCCTGGTAGAGTTTCTTCTTCTTTTTTATTTTAGAAGATTGTTCTAATCTCTTTTTAACACACCAAAATTGAGTTCTAATGGTAATTAATTCTAGGCTTAATTAAATTTAGGATTTAATATTCCTAATTACATCTTGGGTCAGACATTATATTAGGAAATAAGATTCATCTTAATCTTTGTTTTCCTCTTCTTCTTTTTTTATAGTTTTAATTCATGATGAATTGCTTGAAAAAATTCTTGCTTGATTGCTTGATGAACAATATGACCTATAATCTCTTACATGTTCTCTTAGGTTTTTAGTTAAGGTCATTTGGTTAATATTCTAAATTAGAAAGATCCTAGGACTTGTATTATGTATGATCCCTTAGGTCAATTACAATTCTATTCATATTCAAAACCCTAGAAAAAGAGGCTAATATTTGCATAACAACATTAGGCTTTATTTCCCATTTTTGATACCCTAATTCATTTAATCCCTGTCATTTTCTCATCCATTTAAGACTTGTGTGTATGATGATTGATTGTGTGGAAACATTAGAGATCTAATTGTTCATTTGAAGTGTGAAGTTCTGTCAAGTAGGAATTTGATCTTGGAGAATTTTTCAAAGGTTTGAAAGTTCTTGAAGGAAAAAGAAGAAGAAGGTTATCTCCATTGTTGTGAAGTTTTTCTATGGATTTGTCAACTTGTATATGAGAAGAATTCGAGACTTAAATTCAAGATTGAGTGTAGATCTTTGAATTGTCAAGATTTAAGACCATCCAAGGTTGAAGATAAATATCTTGGTAAAGATCAAAGTTTTAATGGTGGTAGCTAGTTGCAAACAAGTTCCATCAAGAAGCAACGAAGAAGATAGATTGGATTGTTATAGTTTATCATTTGCTTATCTGAATTGTTGTAACACGAACCGAACTTAAATATCATATTAATGAAAGAAACAATTTTTTGGTAGTTTACCATCGGAGACTAGACGTAACTGCATGCGAGGATGATAGAACCAAACTAGTATAAACTCTCTCTCTCTCTCTCTCTCTCTCTCTCTCTCTCTCTAATTTTAATTGTATGCTTGCTTTAAATGTTTAGATTTTTCACATTCTTACTCTAAGTATGTGTAAGCTTATGTTTGATTAGAATTGGTTTTTCGAAATAATCTTGCCACTGATTTGTCTACGAGAATTGTAATTAGATTTGCTTCAAATTGAAAAATAGTTAAAGGCTTAAACATCTTGTTTGATGTTTTAAACATTAGTCATTACATTGTCTATTATCTCATTATAAATCATTGGTGTGTGTATAGTATCAATCTTCTTCCAATATCTAAAAAACCTTTTAAATTAACGTTTCCATCATATTTACTTCTGCTCACTAAATCTGATTTTTAAAGTCGAAAAAAAGGAAAATTTTCTTTCTATTCAAACTCGCACCCCTTCTAGACAGTTAACAGTTTTTCAAACCAACAAGAACTTCCACACAACTCTACCAACATAATCTTGAAGATAAAAACCTCCTTCTCTTTGTGTTGGATTTGTCAATTCCATCCATAACCAGACACGAATGCCAACCCTTAAATCATCAAAAATTATTTATAAAATGTTAATCACTAAACAATCCTCCTTACACAGGTCTCACACCCAAAGATGAGAACTTAACCCAAACAACAATGGAAGATGAAAGAGGTTGAAGATGAAGAGATATTTTAGTTGAAAATTCAAAACAAAAATCAAAACCCTTTTTAAAGTTTTGAGAGAAAATGTGTGTTGTGACTTCTAAATCATAGAGTGGTTATTAGAAATTTTGGAAAAATGATTTATATGTGTTGGAGATAAGGCACAAAAATGAGAGAAAATACCCATTTGATTCGAGTCACAAGTAAAAGAGTGAATGATGTGAATAAATATCCAAGAGCAAAAAAAACTACCCCCATGATTCAAATCAACCATTTTATGAATCAAGTCAACCAGATTTGTGATTCGAATATCGATCATAAAAGAAAAATCCAAAATTTGCTGCCAGACTTTGATTCGAGTCAAGCATATATATGAGTCATATCAAACCTCTCTAATTTGAGTCATGAATTATTGTGATTCAAGTCAAACTTAATGAGTAAAAATCATGTCTTTGGAACAATGTTTGATTCAAGTTAGGTAAGTCTTATGCTTTAATCACACTTCAAAATTTTCAAATTTTCAAAAAACAAATGAAGTGTTTTTCTGAATTGAGACTTTACATGACTTAAACCATTCTTAAATATCTTTCTTTATTCAAACCTTCGACTATTTGACTAGAAACATATGCATTAACCTTAATCAAATAGTTCGATTTATGCATGCGTAAAAACGATGAAACACTCAACCCTAGAATGAACAACTATGAGAGGAGACTCAATTATGACAAATAAACAAAAAAACATAAGTTTATAAGAAAGAAAACATAAATTAGTAAACCCTAGGAGGAAGAGGCAACTTTAGAGGTTCTACGAGCGAATCTAGAGCGAAGCTTCATGTGAAAGAACTGGCAGTAACATTGAAAGTTACAAATGAAACGAAGAAGAAAAATGTTATGAACTCTGTAAGTGACCAAAAGTTAGAAAGTGCCAAATTATAAAAATATTATGGGTATCCCCACTATAGAGAACATCACGATCTTATACAGTAAAAAGTAAGATTTGTGCTACCAATGGTCCATGTCTCCTTGAAGATCACTCCAAACACTTGTGTATCCTAGGATAAATCGATTATCATTACTAACAATGGAAGGGACACACATTAAGAGATTCATATGAAGCAACATCCAATGTAGAGAATAAATTTAATGCGCTTATTACCAAAGTTGGTGACGTCCCATAAAAAACCTTCATTTGCTTTAAGTGATAGCCTATAGGAGCATGCGCGAAAAAAGCCTCTCCCTGCAAAGTAGCAATAATGGCTTAAGAGGGAACTATTCTGGGAAGCCCAAAAGGCCCAATATAGGAACAGGTGAACCCTTACTATGAACAAGGGTGGGAATTTTGACCTCATACACATCATACATTGTCCATATCAATCAGACGACCAACTGCGTTACACATCACTTCCCATGTGAGCAATTCTAGTTGCCCCTAATATATAAGAAATAACGCACACCTTTCCCATGTAATTCAAATTAATTTTCCACTTTACCACACTTTTCATTCTCTCACTGACTTGGACGTTGAAGTGTTAATCTTGCAGGTACACAACCACGTTGTTGTAGAAAGTCTAGTGCATCGTTCATAGGATTAATTCCACCATTTTATAAACAATTATGATTCCACTATGGAACAATTATTAAATTAAAAAAGTAATTTTTAATGTAATCATCACATTATTCTCAATATTTTTAATTTATGAAATTTATTTTTTCACTCTATCTTTTATTTTCAATAGACATATAGAAAGTAAATAAATAAATTGTTCTTTTATAGTTTCATGTTTATAAATATTTGAAAACACAACCATGTTGAAATTTAGAAATTTTTTTCATAATAACCATGTTTTTCAATTTTATTCCCCCGATAATCGTATTTCCCCATAATATACCAAAATACTCATGTTTCAAACAAAATAATTTTGCAGCAAAGAGGAGGCACCACACATACTGGCACACGCACTCAAAAATATACCTAAAAACCACACGCACTGGTGGGTGCACCACCAATGCACCAGATCCATTGGCACCAATGTTGTAGAACAAAGGAGAGGTATCAATTGATCTCACGCATATGCGCGTTTTCATTTTTTATAAATAGGTCCTTCATTACCCACCATTTTCACACCTATTCTAATTTTCTTCTTAAGTTTTTCTAAAATGATTATTAAAAGAGATATGTATGTTTGTTATTTGATTCTTAAGCCTACGATGTAAATTCATTTTTGAAACATCCGGACTTTCAAGAATCTTGAGAGGAGCTTGATCTATTGGTTAGACGGAGAGATTAAAGACAATGAGAAAATTAGAAGAATTGATAGGCTTGTTTCAGTGTTCAACATTGCGAATGAGAATAATTAAGCACATCATGCGTGGGAATCAGTTAAAACGGACACTGATGTCCGTGTTATGATGTATGGACCAGATGTTATTATTTTCATGGCTGTAATCTCTTAAATATGATGCAATGTTAATTCCTTTTATTTGTTCTCTATGTTATTGTTTTAGGAGTGTTTATTTTTGTTTGTTTTAATTGAAAATTGTATTCAATATTAAATTTCATCGTTACAAAAACTAAATTACATATAAAAAATGCATACAATAATTATGTTGTGGAGCTTGATTAAAGATTGTGACAATGTTTCCCTGTGTATCCGGGATGATGGCATATACCACATGATCTTACCATTTTTTCAGTCGAATCCATTTTGGTTCTAATACGCTTGCTATTAGGGAGACCCTTTTTCTTCCTTCTCATTTTTTCGTTGTTCCAAATTATTTCCCCTTGATATGTAGGTAAATATTCATCCTTTTCTACCACCGGGAAGCTATAGTTGTACACATTTAATACATTTATGACTTTGTAAAAGGAATATAGATTCTTGGAAGGGTTCTGACGAGCAAATGAACATGTCGTAATAACATGGGAACAAGACATATGAAAGGCTTGAAACTTTCTATAATCGCACCTACCTCTAATTAGTTCAACCTGATAGTTTCCCTTTGGCCTCCTCTTATAAGGGTTTATTGTCTCATCCATACTAAAGTGTGTCAATGATAGTCAGAGATTGTAATCCCGTGAGTGTTAGATTTGGCAAATTCCTCCTTAATAAATTTCATACAACTTTCACTGAACAACTGCCCTGATTCTAACATTGAACTCCATTTTGAACCTCTGGTTCAAACTGTAATCCTAACCTAAAATTGGTTTCTCTCACCAACATGGTTATGGGTTGGTTTCTAAATGCCTTTGAAGACCGAATTAATTGATTCCACGTGATTTATTTTCATGTGGCCCCATCGTTGACCATTGTCAAAGGCCCTGGTCCACTTCTCCATTATTATATTATTGATCCACCTTAACATTTCTACATTTGACAATCTTATCTCTCCGCGATAGTGTTGGAATGATGGTTGAGTTAATGCATTTGTTCATAGCATTTTTCCAAAGCCTCTTGTCTTTGATCTCCTGCATGAAGTTTTGCGCAACATGTCTTATCCAGTAGACTTGCGTAGAAGGAGGATCTTTCCAACCATTATCAGAGTTATTGTATGCACTCTCAACATATGCATGTCTGTCTGAAATCAAAAAGAGGTTTGGTGCTGATTTCTTTGAAAAAGCGGTGAAGGGCCAAGGTATTAAACGAAAATTCATTATAGAAATTTTGTATTAAACGAAAATTCGACCAAGGACGAAAAAATAATTAAAACTAGATGTTACATTAGGATACTATTTTGTCACTTTATCTATTTCCTGAAACTACTGGTAATACTATAAATATTATGTATTTACCTTTGTTAAGAGACATAAATAAAATAAGAACATATAATTGGAGTTCATTTATTTTGTCCTATCTGTATAGTTCTTGTGTAAAAATGCACACAAAGGTATATATTCATTTTATTCTTGCGCTCTTTTTCTCCAAGAATGAGTTTGGTCGAGAATGTCGTCCCTAGCCCCCATTAACAACAATGACTACACATTCCTCTACACGACAAAGTAAGTTTATAAAATTATTTCCATTTACTTGATTTATAATATAAATAACTCTAAATATATTATTTTTACTATTTTGGTTTAGGTGGGCCACTTAAGGGATGAATTACAACAAATGTCTTAAACATTGTATAATTGTAAGAACAAATTCAGTATCTACAATTCATCTCTAAGATTTTGATGATAACAAAGGATGAAACAAAATGGTACCCTAACAAAATTTATCTAAGTGTGTAGGACTCTAATCAAAAAGAAGTCAGACAGACATTCATCAGATACATACACAAGTTCGAAATGACCACTTAGAAGGTACTCAAGCAGAAGCTCTGACTCTAATTAAAGGAAATGTACAAAGAGCAACAAACAAAAGAGACATCAGATACTCTGAAGCGGAAGAGCGCACTCTAGGATCTGAAGCTTTTAGACTCTGATGTAATCAATCAGGAAGACATCAAGAACCTATGGAGACAGTCAACTGCAAGCAACTATCTGAAGATATACTTGCAGAACAGAAACTCGGATATCTAAACCTTCTGATTCAGAAATGATTTCCAAAGACTTAGGTATGAAGACTTCCACTTATGGAAAGAATCTAATTTTGGAAGAAAGTTATAGCGCCCCAAAATTACTTTGGAAAGAACATAGAGATTAATGACATTAATCAACCATCATTGCCAAAGATCCTTTCATTCAACGGTCTCCTCATCACTCCTATATATAGGATGGATCACTTCACTAAGTATACAACGGAAACACATGAGAATACAAAACTACTTTCACATCTTTTACTCATTCTCTTTTTCACACGAGTTGCTATTCTAAAGTGTGAATATTTATTTTTCTCTTACTTTGTGTAATTTCTACTTACCTAGAAGCACTAAGCATTACTCTAATTCTAATTAATTGCTGAATTCTCCTCAAGTGGCTTGTGAAGTCTGTAAACTTGAGTGGGCTAAGATATCTTTATCCTCTTAGACGATCATTATTGTAATCTTTCAAGATTAGTGGATTAAGTCCTTATTGAAGGCGAAATCACCTTGGCCGGGTGGACTGGAGTAGCTTTGAATTTCAAGTGAACCAGTATAAAAATTCCGTTTTGATATCCTTTATTTTTCGCGTGTATTTATTTCCCAATTTTTTTTTATTATAAGTTAAAACAATTCAAACCCCCCCTTTCTTGTTTTTCTCTACCTTCAATTGGTATCAGAGCTTCGGCTCTGTTATTGATTTTCTAATCAAACACTTAAAAGTGTAGAGAGATCAAGCGTGAGAAAAACATTACGGCCAACACCAATGAAAGAGAGAGTTACAATGCCAAGCCTCCAATCTTTGATGGAGAAAAATTTGATTACTGGAAAGAAAAAATCGAAAGTTTCTTTTTGGGTTATAACGCTGATCTATGGGACATAGTTACTATTGGCTATATACCCCATGTATCTGATGTTGGTATTGCTATTTCCAAAAACAAGATGACAGATGATCAGAAGCGTGACTTCAAGAATCATCACAAAGCCATAGCAATATTGTTGAATGCCATTTCCTACAATGAATATCAAAAGATCACCAACAGAGAAACTGCCAAAGAGATACTTGACTCCCTGAGAATGACTCACGAAGGAAATTCACAAGTCAAAGAGATAAATTCTCTGGCTCTAATTCAGAAGTATGAAGCTTTCAAGATGGAGGACGACGAAGCTATAGAGGTAATGTTTTCTAGATTTCAAACTTTGATTGCAGGACTCAAGGTTCTGGACAAAGGCTACACAACTGCAGATCATGTCAAAAAGATTGTCAGAAGCCTTCCAAAGAAGTGGAGACCCATGGTCACTGCATTAAAATTATCAAAGGATCTGAACAACATAAGCCTAAAAGAACTCGTCAGCTCCCTCAAGAGTCACGAGATAGAACTTGAGGAAGATGAGCCCCAAAAGAAGAACAAATTTGTAGCCCTAAAATCCAGATCTGAGAGACGTAAATCAGAAAGGAACAAGGCCCTCCAAGCTGAAGAAGAAGACAATGACAACTCTAAAAAGGAAAACTATGACGATGAAGAAGAGTTATCCCTTCTGACCATAAGAGTGAAACAACTCTGGAGAAAAAGGAACAACAACTTCAGAAGACCAAGACCCAAGGGAGATCGCTCAGAATTAACTTCAAGAAGAAAATCAAACAAAGAGGTAACATGCTATGAATGTAAAGAAATAGGTCATTACATAAACGAATGTCCAAAGCTCAAGAAAGAAAGCTCCAAAAGAGAAAGCTTCAAGAAAAAATCCTTCAAAACCATGAAGGGACTCATGGCCACCTAGGACAACACTGAATCTGATTCCTCTGAACCAGACTCTGAAGAATAGGTAAATGTGGCATTCATGGCTATCACATCTAGAAACTCATCCGAAAGAGAATCTGATCCTGAAGAGGTATTTTCTTATCTTTCTCGCTCTGACCTTGAATCATGCCTCTCTGAATCTCTAAAATCATATCGAAACTTAAACAAAAATTTAAAGCATTAAAAAGGGTCATTGAATGAACCATTGAAGAATGTGATAAGCTTGAGATAACAGTTTCTGAGTTAAAGGATGATATTCTGATTCTGACAAGAGAAAAAGAATCCACACATAAACAATGTTTAAAACTTGAAGAAGCTTTATCTCAATCCCCACAAACTTCCAACATAATTATATATGAATATGAAAAAGCTTTTCAAAAGTTTCTGAAAAATGGGATAGAAAGAAGCAGAATGGCTTCTATAATTTATGGAGTCAGTCAGAATAAGAAAAGAGGAATAGGATATGATTCTAATGAAGACAAACACATATCTTCTGCATATGAAAAACCTAAATCCCCATTTTCTTATCATTACACACATGCAAAAACACAAAGTTTTACTAATGCTAGAAAACCCAAACTCTTAAGAAACTCTGGGAGAACTAATCACAAAGGACCCAAAATATTCTGGGTACCAAAGGATAAGATAATCTATGTTGCAAATACCCTATGCAGCAGAGTTAAGACACCAATCATGGTACCTGGACTCTGGGTGCTCGTGACACATGACGGGAAGAAAGAATATGTTCCAAAGCCTGGAACTTAAGGATGTTGGCTTCGTATGTGTAAGACCCTAATTTTGACCCTAAGATCCCTCATGGCATCATATCATTTGCTCATTGCATTTTCTCAAGGATCATAGCATGTGTGGCTCCTTTACCCTAAGGTTGGGACTTGTGTGAGTGGTTTGAGACCACCAAGCATGCTTGAATCTTATATTATCGCTTTTCTTATTTTTTTATTAACCAAAATCACAAAAATATGTCACTAACTCTTTTTGTTTTGAAGCTCAAGTGATCATGTGCTCCCTTGCTCCTATGAGGCTCCTAAACTCAATGAAGTGGCTAGATGAAGATGAGAACAAGCACGAAAATGGTCTACAAAGTTCCTAATCATCATATATGTATACCAAGTATCTCAATTTGCCAATTTGATCAAGATAACCCAAAGGGCTTGAGGTTTGTTTCCCAAGGAAACCCTAATTCAACTGTACATTGGTTGTGCCTTGCTCATGAAGCAACCTCAACTTCTGATCAAATTCAATCAAGGGAAGTTCTTTCATTCATTATTTTATGCATATATTATCCTATGTGAGTATCCTCAATCATTCATTCATCAAGATTTGAAGTTTGGCCTTGAGAAGTTGACTAGTCAAGTCATTTGACTAAACTAAGGATCCTTGAGACCTAACTTGTGATGTGTTTGCAAACTGAAGATCACCCCAAGATAAAAAATGTTCTTAAGAACAGTATGAACAACTTTCATGTTCATCAAAAATTCATTTTAAATTTGGAAGGTCATCATTCATTTCAAAACATTATAGGTCATTTTGACTGAAACCCTAATTTTAGGTCAACTTCCCAAGGACCTAACTTTTTTATTTTTTATGAATTTTAGGTGAGACCAATTGCATTGGAAATCTTAAGATGTATAATTAAATTGTTATGTTGGACAAAATTTCATAATCCTAAAAGAAACACATGTGATAATACAAAACATTATAGGTCACTTTGGACCAAAACCATTGAATTTGAAAAATGTCCAACTTCAAGTGCCCATAACTTTCTCATCAAAAATCCAAATGGTGCAAAATTTAAGTCTACATTGATCACCTTGAAAAGATCTACAACGTTTATGTTGGAGGTGTTTCCTTTTGAGGCTTTCATCATTGAAACATAAGGGCTTGAAGTTGCTCACTTTTGGCAAAAAAATTCAAAGGGAACCTAGACATGTTTTGTACCTCAAACTTCAAAGCCAGTTTTCATAAATTTCCAAACTCCAAATAGATTTTTCCTAACATAACTTTTATTCCTTATGTCAAGAGCTTTCTAACCATTACTCATATGACCATTTTTGGATTCTCCATGTGGGACTTTTGAAGAGGTGAATGGTTATGTTCAATTTTGCAATTCACATTATAACTTGATGTACAAGCTAATGCCAAGCCAGCTGCATGTCGAAATCATTTCTACTTGAGCTCAGCTTGCATTTCCATTCACTTTTGGGCTTCACATGCGCCTGTACAGGCCCATGCATGGAGGACCCAAAATTCATGCACACGAGCATTGCACCTCATTGCCTCAAGCTCAGCTATAAATAAAAGTGTTAGCTCATTCAAATTTCAACCTCAAGGTGATCTGAAACTCTGCTGAATTGAAACCTCACCCTCACTCACAGGAATTTCAATTTTCATTTCTCAACTTCAAGCTTGAATTTCAACATCCTTATTTGATCCTCAATTCTTAATTCCTTAGCCTTGCATCATCACCACATCTCTAGATCAAAATTGGATCAAGAACCTGAGCAAATCGTGTTGTTCAAAGCTGCATTTTAGAGGTATATCACTAAACTATTTGAATCTGGATCTTGCTATACAATGTGAATTGCTTGAGTTTGAACTGTTTTCTGAAGTCCTCGTGCAAGAGGCAGGCCAGTGGTGGTCTTAATTTCATGAATTGTGCCATTTCAGTTTGTGTACCTTGATCTTCAAGCTCTAATTTCTCATTAAATAGAAACATTGAGGAAGATCCAACGTTACAGGGGTGATGTACATCACCCCAACTTCATTTTGGTAACCTACTTGTTTATTTTCATTAAGTTTCAAAAAACCTGCGCGTGGTGGCCGGAGTTGGTTCTCTGACCGGAGAAGATGGTGGTTTCCACCACCATCCCCACGTGGATGCTTCAGATCCCTTGGATCTCTTTCAAATGTTATAATCTTGGCCGTGCGTTTGTTTGACTTCTTTTAATTCCATGTGTGATGCGCTTGACTCATGAACACCATATGATCGCGCCTCTGAGTCGTGTGATGGTGCCACGTCAATTAATGAGACGGATCCAATGGACGCTGATTTTTGCTATTTTCTATTTTCTGTTTTAATTTCATTAATTCCTTTTATTTTCAAAAATTCATAAATATTTTATTTGAAGTCACAAAAATATGAGACCAATGGCAAAAAATTTCTTTAAAAAGCTAGTTTCATATTTTGATTTTTAATTATTTTTAATTACACCTAAAGTCCATACAAGGCCTTTCTCTTTTCTTTTGGCATGGCAAGTTGTAGGAGCTTGGCTTACTAGTCATGATCTCTAACTTATTTTTATTGCCTATAGTTTTATTGACCGGCCTCAAATAGGTGTGACTACTACATTAGTCCACTTACGATTGCTTAACATAGCGCTAAATTGTCGTAACATAACCACTAATTACTAATTTTAATTTGAGAATTTAATTTCTTGCAATTTACTTTAATGCAATTTACTTCCTTGCTCATTTATTCATATTTCTTTTCCCTTTTCTCACTTGAGCACATATTTTAGGTTTATGTCATTTTCCTGTTGCTCATTTGAGCTCATTATTATATATAAATATACTGTTGCCTTGTGGTTGTTTTGCCTTTGTTTGTGTGAACCCAATGCGTAAAGGAGAAAAGACTTAGAATTAGGACCTTACCCATGCTTAAAGGAGTCCAAGAGCAACTAGGCCTCATGCCTTTAGAATGCTAAATTTGTTGAAGAGCAACTATGCCTCATGCCTTTAGAATGCTAAATCTTAAAGTTGACTTCAAAGGATCCCTAATCTAAACTCATTCTTTGTCCATTCCTCTTATTGTGTTGTGAACTTTTTTATGTTTGTTCTTGTGATAGGGATTCCATCTTGAGATAGTAAGAAAGACCATTTTCATGAGTAGCCAAGTTAAGAGAGACAAGCCAAATGGAGATCCTAGGAGCTTGAATATAATATTTGTTTGATTGCTTGAGTGATTGCTAAGTCCAAAGGAAATGAGCATCTTGAATCATCTTTATGATTTCAAGAAAAGGAACTCCAAGGGTTTTATCTCTTCTCTTATCTTTGTATGCTTTAGGACTAGCCCTTCTCTTCTTCTTCTCACTCTAACCCAAGCCAAACTACTTTATATGCAAACTTTGACATTGTTTTCAAACTAGAAACCTAGGCCTTATGCCTTTGACTTTTCAAAATCTTTTCATCAATACTCATTGTGAATGAACCTTAATTTCACTTTAACCTCACTTTGCAAATACATTTAACTTGTAAATACAACTCACTTCAAGTTGTTTTTGTGGTTTCAATTGCCACTTTTGCTAAAACGTTTCAAAACATTAGTCATAGGTTTGAGTTATCATAGTGGTTGATGTAAATCTCACCTCATCCTAGTGATTGGATTATAAGTCTTCCATACTTATTATAGGGTAACCCCTCACTAGTATGTTGAAGCTCTCCTCACATGGTGTATTGTTGGTTTAGGTTGAGTTTTCTCCCTTTGATAACAAAAGAACTTAAGGCTTTTGATCAAATCAATTCACCAATCTTTGAAATTTTTACCCCGAACTACGAGGTTTTGATCCTACCTTTGTGATGGTACGTAGGCAATGGGTTCATCCATTCAAACAACAAAATTGTAAGTATAATTTATTCTCTTCTCATCCCCCTAATATTTTGCACACATTTTCACAAATACCAACCTACAACACACATTTGCAAAAAGAGGTTCCCTTAGAGTACTAAGGATGTTTTGGGTGCGTAACACCTTCCCATTTCATAACCAACCCCCTTACCTAGATCTCTGACATTTTTATTAGTTTTTTATTTGATAAAACTTCTTACTTGGCTTTTGTTCTCTTTTTAGCCTTTCCTTTGGACAAATAAAAGTGTGGTGGCGACTTGAATTGTATGTTTACTTTTGGTTTAGTCAATAAACCATAAGGTAACGAATACCCCGCTACAGAAAAGTGGCGACTCTGCTGGGGAGGGAAATAAGGTAATGAATATTTATTGGTGACATATTTTTTTGTAAAAATTTGGGATGACTGTATTGTTTGTAATGTATGAATTGCTTGATATATCAATTGCTCGTATGCTTGGTGGTTTCTTGTGAGATGAGTTCTATACCCGAACTCGAGTGCACTTATGATAGGAGAATGGCATAGTCTTGTTGACTTGTATGGAGTTATTCCTTAACAAGTTGACTTGCAAGCCCATTCACTTGGTGGAGGTCTTGTTGGGATCAATAATGTCACACGAGTAGTCGTGGTTAGGCATTACTCTTTCCAATATAAACCTTAGAAGCCAAGGACCTTAGATACCTAGCCCATCTTGGCCTATTTTAGGACGTAGTGCGAAGGTCGTTCAATTGTAAGATTTGATACGATTGTTACGTGATACTACACTCATAAGAGTCTCTCTTGAGAATATTCTTGGAATACGAGTAGTCGTTTTATCCGATAATATCCGAAAGATGAGATGATGACTATGGGGACCTTTTTTTTAGAACATGATTGTCAGGTTTAACCATAGTACACTCCCATTGGGTGGTTCTTAACCGAGACTCCATGCTCGTGACTTACAACAAGCCCTTGATTCGCGGGTGATCCGTTCTCGTATATCCTCAATATCAGTGGAACTTGGGTGTTGATAAGGTGTAAACCATAATCCACCAAAATGGATGATTGATATTGAAGATGACTTGAGCCATCCCGTGAACTTTGTGTGGTGTTACTTGCTTGATCCTTGAGTGTGATTGTTGCATCCATGCATCCATGCATTCATACACATCCATATCATCAACAATGAAAATCTTCAAGGAACTTAAGAGGTCTATTTGCAAATTTTCAAACATGGATAAGCAAAGAAGGAATACGAAGAAGTACAGTTTCAGACAACCCGACTTGAAAGAGTTAAGGAGTTTGAAATCTTATGTATTAGAGCCTTTGGAGTTCAAAGCTCACCATGGGAAGCTTCTGTCTATTCTTTCTACTCAGGTGGATGAAGGTCTGACGTGTGTGTTGGCGCAGTTCTACGATCCTCTGTACCGTTGCTTCACTTTTCTGGATTTCCAGCTTTTGCCTACACTTGAGGAGTATGCCTATCATGTGGGTATACCTATCTTGGATCAGTTGCCATTCAGTGGTCTGGAGAGGGTTCCTTATTCCCAAGAGATTGTTGACATGCTTCATATAGATGTATATGACATTGTTGCTCATATGACTACCAAAGGTGGAATTCAGGGTCTCCCATCTGATTTTCTCATTGCCCAAGCTACTTTGTTTGGGAAGGCCATGAGTGAGGATGCCTTTGAGGCCATATTCATGCTTCTCATCTAAGGGCTAGTGTTATTCCCCAACATCAACAATTTTATGGATGTGAACGCTATTAGGATTTTCTCTACTCTTAATCCCGTTCCGACTCTGTTGGGTGACACTTATTTCTCTTTGCATATGAGGAATGCAAAGGGTGGTGGATCCATTGTGTGTTGTTTGCCTCTGTTGTACAAGTGGTTTATTTCGCACTTGCCTCAGACGCTCGCCTTCAAAGAGAACAAGGGATGTCTACGGTGGTCCATGAGACTTATGTCTCTCACTAATGATGATATCTTTTGGTATAACCGTGTGTATGATGGCGTCCAAATTATTGATTATTGTGGTGAATTATCCAATGTGCCTCTTGTTGGTACATGTGGTAGGATTAACTACAACACTGATTTGGCTCGCCGTCAGCTTGGGTTCCCCTTAAAGGATAAACCTAACAACATTTCATTGGAAGGCCTATTCTTTCAAGAGGGTAGAGATCCCCAAAATTTGAAGGAGAGGATGGTCCGCGCCTGGCGCGAAGTTCATAGGAAGGGAAGGAAGGAGCTTGGTCTGAAGAATTGCATTGCTTTGGAACCTTATACCGCTTGGGTGAGGAAGAGAGCTCTCGAGTACCGCATTGCTTATGATTATTCGAGACCTACCCCTATGGTTATGGTTGGGCCTTTAACCCTCCCTAACCAAGGAGTAGAGGAGTTGAGAGATGAAGACCGGTCGCGCGCTCGGGTTCGTGAACGAGAGGAACTTCTTCAGCAGTTTAGAGATAAGGATGCAGTGATAGAGTTTCTGGAGCATCAGGTTATTGATGAGCCTGATGATGTGGTTACTTCTCTTCTTCCTCAGTCATCCAGGTTTTGGAAGAGGAAGTATGATCGACTTGCTAAGGAGAAGGCTAATATGGAAGCAGCTTATGAGAGAGAAGTGAAGAGGCTTCGTGCAACTTATCTTCCGATCTCGAGAGCATTGGACGATTATTTCTAGGGTTCCATAGGATGTTCATTCTCCTTTCCTTTTGTATTGTATTTGGTTACTAAAACTGTACAACTTCTTTGGTGTAAATTGTTTTCCAAATATTATTGCTATGAGTATTCCATGTATGTCTTAAAAGATTAATATTTTCAAATATTTGCGAATAGATCTCTATAAAGTTCCTCAAAACAAATCATATGCAAAAACATTGCATGCATCATATGCATAAGCAGGTTTTGTTCAGCTCAATGGTCTAACTCTTTGCTCTTTATTTAATTTGAAGACAAGTTGACGCACCGGTATAACACAAGAGCTAATCATCTCAGGATCATGGAGCATTTAGAGCAAGAGAACTGGGATCTGAAAGAAGAGATTGCTAGGCTGACTGCCATGATGGAGTCAGTGTTGGCCACTTAGAGCCAAGCTTCGCCCACTCCTGCAACTCCTCCTCAGAGGACTGTCATTTCTGAGGTGGCTACCTCAATTGTGCCTGCTGCAACGACCCATTTTGCTCCTTCTATGCCAGTCAGGTTCCCATGGGGAATGCCCTCCAACTTTGTGCCAGAGGGTTTTGCTCCTACTCTCGCTTCTCTGCCGGCATCTAGCCCAGTCCTTTATGTGCCACCTCCGTTGTGCACACCTTACCAAGAGTTGAAGACACCATCTGTCATTCTGAGCCATCTGAGGGCCCAGACGTCTATGAAAAGATAGATGAAATGAAAGACCAATTCCTTGAGCTACGCAAGGAGCTGAAGACTCTGAGGGGTAAGGACCTCTTTGATAAAAGTGCTGCTGAGTTATGCCTCGTGCCCAACGTCAAAATCCCTATTAAATTTGAAGTACCTGACTTTGAGAAATATAAGGGAAACACATGCCCTCTCAGCCATCTTGTGATGTATGCTCGCAAGATGTCAACATAAACAGACAAAAACCAGCTTCTTATCCATTACTTCCAGGACAGTCTGTCTGGTGCCACACTCCGGTGGTACATGGGTTTGGAGAGTTCGAACATTCGCTCCTTCAACGATCTTGGCGAGGCCTTCGTCAAGAAATACAAATATAATGTGGATATGGCTCCTGATAGGGACCAGTTAAGGGCAATGTCCTAGAAAGAGAAAGAGACCTTTAAGGAGTATGCCCAAAGATGGCGCGAATTGGCAGCTCAGATAGTGTCACCCCTTGAAGAGAAAGAAATGACAAAGATATTTTTGAAGACTTTGAGTTCTTTCTACTATGAGAAGATGATCGCCAGTGCTCCCTCAGACTTCACCGAAATGGTAAGTATGGGAATGAGGCTGGAGGAAGGAGTCCGAGAATGATGTTTCTCCAGAGAAGACAACTCTTCAGCAAAGAGATATGGGAGCTTTGCGAAGAAGAAGGAGGGAGAGGCACATGCTGTGTCCTCCCATATTAAGAAAAGACCCTCTATGAAGAGGAAGAACGTGCACTCTGCCGTTAGCCAACACCATGTGGCTCATATAGCACCTGCTTTTCGAGAAGTTCAACAACAACAACAACAACGTCCATAACAGCAGGCCTACCAGCCTCAAAATAACAATAACACCAGCACCAGCTACGAGAGAAAGAGGGTCACTTTTGATCCGATTCCGATGACATATGTTGAACTCTATCCTTCTCTGATTGATAGAAAATTGATCACTCCACGAGACCCACCTGCTGTACCAACCAATCCTCAGTGGTGGTACAAGCCTAAGCTACACTGTGTATATCATTCCGGTGCTCCCGGACATGACGTGGAAAATTGTTACCCGTTGAAGACCAAGGTGCAAGACCTTGTGAGAAGCGGTATATTGTTTTTCAAGGACGTAGGTTCTAATGTGAAGAAGAACCCATTGCCCGAGCATGGGAAAGCTGCTGTTAATATGGTCCAAGGATGCCCTGGAAAATATAAAGTCCTGTATGTCAATGACGTAAGGAAATCTCTGGTCAAGATGCATAAGCTGCTGTGTGAACACAACCACTATGAGCATGACCATGATAGGTGCCAGGTGTGCACTATCAATGAAAGAGGATACCGACAAGTTAGAAAGGACATCCAAGAGATGCTAGATCAGGGTATGATCGAAATACTTCAGAATCGTGATGAGGACAAAGTCGACGTTATCACCCCAGTGTTTTAACTTCTAGAGCTTGTTGTCGTCAAGTATGATGGCAACAAGAAGAAGGTTTCTCCAGCTCTTGTAATCAAGCCAACAGGCCCTGTCCCGTATTCATCAGACAAAGTTGTTCCCTACAGGTACAATGCTGTGATGCTAGAAGATGGAAAGGAGGTGCATTTTCCCTCAACCTCTATTGTGAGCATCTCAGATGTCAGTGGTGTGACCCGTAGCAGTTGTGTTTTCTCGGTGCAGCCGAAACCCCATGAAGATGTCGTGAGAAGAGCAGTTGTTAATCCTACCGGTCCTGTGGGGACTTCTTCTTCAAATAATACTGTTGTGAAGGGTGTTAACCCTGTTGTTGATAAATCTGTAAAAACTCCTGTCCTAGTTGGCCAGTCTGGCGCTTTGAGAGAGGATTGTGATGAGATGCTAAGGCTCATCAAAAGGAGTGAATATAATGTTGTTGATCAGCTGCTACAAACTCCATCAAAGATATTTGTCTTATCTCTGTTGATGAATTCAGAGCCACACCGCGAAGCTTTACAGAGGGTGTTGGATGTGGCATACGTGGACCACGATGTCACAATTGAACAGTTTGATAGTATTGTTGCAAATATAACCGCTTGCAACAATTTGAGCTTCTGTGATGCTAATCTTCCCGAGGAGGGAAAAGACCAAAATTTGGCTTTACATATCTCTATGAATTGTAAAGACGATGCTCTGTCCAATGTGTTGGTGGACACAGGGTCATCACTCAATGTATTGCCAAAGTCCACTCTTGCCAAACTTTTATATCAGGGGCCTCCCATGAGGCAGAGTAGAGTGGTAGTGAAACCGTTTGATGGATCGCGTAAAACTGTGATCGACGAAGTAGAACTTCCGATCAAGATTGAACCTAGTGATTTCTAGAACACTTTCCAGGTCATGGATATCCATCCGTATTACAGCTATTTGTTGGGCAGACCATGGATTCACGAGGCAAGTGCCGTGACATCCACCCTACACCATAAGTTGAAATTCGTTAAGAATAAGAAGTTGGTGGTGATAGGGGGAGAGAAGGCTCTCTTGGTCAGTCATTTATCTTCCTTCTCCTACATTGATGTTGAGGATGAGGTTGGGACTCCATTCCAAGCCTTGCCTATTGTTGAGCCTTCTAGGAAAGGACTTTCTTCATTTGTCTCCTACAACGATGCAAAGTTGGCCATTGAGCATGGTCCAACCACTGGTTTGGGGAAAATGATTAAGTTGGAAGATAATAAATCCCGAGCTGGCATAGGTTACTCTTCCGGTGTTTCTAATGAGTGTGGGTTGTTCCAGAGTGGAGGGTTTATCCACACTGTTGAAGATCAAGAGGCTGCTGCCATAGTGGAAGATGATGGAGAGGAAGACCTTAGCAACTTTGTCATCCCTGGAGGAATCTGCAATAATTTGGTCGTTGTTGATGTTCCAACAATTATCCACAAGTCCACTTAATGTGTTCATTTTGTTCGAAAACCCTTCTCCCATGCCAAACGGAGAAGTGATGACATTGTTGGCACATTTTGATTAATATAATGATATTCATTCAATAATCACATGTTAAACGTTTGTTTTTCCAAATTATTTTTCCTTTTTGCTTTTTGCATGAAATTGGTGATCACCATAAAACCCTAAAAAGAGAATAAAATCAATCTTTTCATCTGCATAATGTTTTGCCTTGTTTGAATTCTGAAATCTCTTTTATACTCAAAATCATTATGCAGGTTGATCAAACCCATTGAACATAATGATCCAACACCATCTCCCAACTTTGAGTTCCCTGTATTTGAGGCCGAAGAAGAGGATGTTGAAGAGATTCCTGATGAGATTATCCGTCTGCTTGAGCACGAGGAGAAGATCATTAAGCCACATCTTGAGAATTTGTAAACAGTCAACTTGGGATCTGAAGACTGCATTTGTGAAGTGAAGATTGGGGCACTCCTGGAAGATTCTGTGAAGAAGGGGTTGATTGAGTTGCTACGAGAATATGTTGACGTCTTTGCCTGGTCGTATGAAGACGTGCCTGGTCTAGATATTGATATTATGCAACATTTCTTGCCGTTGAAGCCTGAGTGTGTGCCTGTGAAGCAAAAGCTCAAAAGAACTCATCCAGATATGGCAGTGAAGATTAAAGAAGAAGTTCAGAAGGAAATTGATGTGGGGTTTCTGGTGACTTCTACATATCCTCAATGGGTGGCCAATATTGTGTCTGTGCCTAAGAAAGATGGAAAAGTCCGAATGTGTGTGGACTACCGTGACTTGAATAAAGCTAGTCGGAAAGATGATTTTCCTCTACCACATATTGATATGTTGGTAGATAATACAACTAAATTTAATGTCTTCTCATTCATGGATGGATTTTCCGGTTATAACCAGATTAAAATGGCACCCGAAGATATGGAGAAGACAACATTCATCACACCTTGGGGAAAATACTGTTATCGCGTGATGCCCTTCGGTTTGAAGAACTCCGAAGCCACGTATCAACGAGCTATGACTACCTTGTTTCATGATATGATGCACAAGAAGATCGATGTGTATGTTGATGATATGATTGCAAAGTCGAAAACAGAAGTTGAACATGTAGAGCACTTGTTGAAGCTTTTCCAGCTTTTGAGGAAGTACAAACTCCGCCAGAATCCGAACAAGTGTACATTTGGAGTCCGTTCCGGCAAGTTATTAGGCTTTATTGTCAGTGAAAGAGGTATTGAAGTTGATCCTGCCAAGGTCAAAGCAATACAAGAGATGCTTGCGCCCAAAACTGAGAAGCAAGTCCGAGGTTTTCTTGGTCGCTTGAATTATATTTCGAGATTTATATCACACATGGCTGCCACATAAGTGCCTATATTCAAGCTCCTCCGAAAAGATCAGCGTCATGATTGGACCGAGGATTTCCAGAAGGCCTTTGACAGTTTCAAAGAGTATCTGTCTGAGCCTCCGATTTTGTCTTCGCCTGTTGAAGGGAGACCATTGATTATGTACTTGACGGTGCTTGATGATTCCATGGGTTGTGTCCTTGGTCAGCAAGATGAATCAGGGAAGAAAGAATATGTAATATACTACTTGAGTAAGAAGTTCACCGATTGTGAGTCTCGGTACTCAACTCTTTAGAAGACATGTTGTGCTTTGGCTTGGGCCACTAAGCGTTTACGCCAGTATATGTTGAATCATACGACTTGGTTGATATCCAAAATGGATCCAATCAAGTATATCTTTGAGAAGCCTGCTTTAATTGGGAGGATTGCCCGTTGGCAGATGTTGTTATCTGAGTATGATATTGAGTATCAAGCTCAGAAAGCTATTAAAGGTAGTATCTTGGCTGACCATTTGGCACATCAACCCATTGAAGATTATCATTATGTTCAGTATGACTTCCCTAATGAGGAGATTCTGTATTTGAAGATGCCAAATTGCGATTAGACTACACTCGATGAAGGGTCAGAGCCTGGTTCCCGATGGGGCATGATGTTCGATGGTGATGTTAATCAATATGGAAATGGTATTGGGGCAGTGATTATTACTCCTCAGGGCACATATTTTCCTTTCACAGCAAGGCTAACTTTCAAATGCACGAATAACATGGCAGAGTATGAGGCCTGTATTATGGGTTTGGAAGAGTGTATTGATCTTAGGATCAAACATCTTGATGTTTATGGTGATTCGGCCCTTGTTGTTAATCAGATTAAGGGTGAATAGGAGACGAATCAGCCTGGTCTCATCCCATACAGAGATTATGCGAGGAGGATTTCAACTTTCTTTACTGAGGTTGACTTCCATCATATTCCTCGAGATGAGAATCGGAAGGCAAATGCTTTTGCTACACTTGCTTCTATGATTGTAGTGAAATATTGGAATGAAGTCCCCAATATCACTGTGATGCACTTGGATAGACCAACTCATGTATTTGCAGTTGAAGAAGTGAAAGATGATAAGCCATGGTACTATGCTATCAAGTGCTTTCTCCAAAGTCAGACTTACCCGCCTGGGGCATCTGTTAAAGATAAGAAGACTTTGAGGAGGTTATCTGGCAGTTTCTACTTTAATGGTGATGTGATTTATAAGAGAAATTTTGACATGGTTTTGCTTAGATGCATGGATAGACACGAAGCAGACTTGTTAATGACTGAAGTCCATGAGGGTTCATTTGGTACTCATTCCAATGGACATGCTATGGAAAAGAAGATATTGAGAGCAGGATACTATTGGCTGACAATGGAGTCTGACTGCTGCAAATATGTGAAGAAATGCCACAAGTGTCAGATTTATGCGGATAAGATTCATATTCCCCCGACACTTCTTAATGTTATTTCCTCACCATGGCCTTTCTCCATGTGGGGAATTGACATGATTGGCATGATAGAGCCAAAGGCCTCTAATGGTCACTGTTTTATTCTCGTAGCTATTGATTACTTCACCAAGTGGGTTAAAGGGGCATCATATGCAAATGTGACCAGGAAGGTGGTCGTGAAGTTTATCAAGAATCAACTTATATGTCGATATGGTGTGCCAGACAAAATCATTACTGATAATGGATCTAACTTGAACAACAAAATGATGAAAGAGCTGTGTAGCGAGTTCAAGATTGCACATCATAATTCTTCTCCTTATAGACCCAAGATGAATGGGGCTGTTGAATCCGCTAATAAAAACATCAAGAAGATTATTCAGAAGATGGTTGTTACATACAAAGATTGGCATGAGATGTTGCCATTTTCTTTGCATGGTTATCGTAAATCCGTTAGTACTTTAACAGGGGCAACCCCTTTCTCTCTTGTATATGGCATGGAGGTTGTACTTCCCGTGGAAGTTGAGATCCCTTCAATGAGAGTCTTGATGGAAGCCAAGTTGACTGAGGTTGAATGGGTCCAGAGTCGTTATGACCAGTTGAACTTGATTGAAGAGAAGAGATTAACTGCCATGTGCCATGGTTAGTTATATCAGCAAAGGATGAAGAAAGCTTTCAATAAGAAGGTTAAGCCTCGTGTGTTCAGAGAAGGTGACCTCGTGCTCAAGAAAGTTTTGTCTTTCGCGCCCGATTCCAGGGGAAAGTGGACTCCAAAATATGAAGGTTCATATGTTGTTAAGAGAGCCTTTTCAGGAGGTGCTTTGATACTTACAACTATGGATGGGGAGGATTTCACTCGTCCTGTGAATTCAGATGCAGTCAAGAAATACTTCGCCTAAAATAAAAACAGAATAGCTCGATAAGTTGAAAACCCGAAAGGGCGACTTAGGCAAAAATGAGCGTCTCGGTGGATTGAAAACCCGAAAGGGCGGTCCATGCAAAAGTTAGAGACATGAAAAAGAATAATATATATATCCCGCTAGATTGAGTACCTCACCATGGGGCAATCTAGGCAAAAATTATGGATTTGGAAAGTAACTGCATCCTGACAAGACTTTGTTTTTCAATTGTCGCTCAGTCATCATCAACTGAAGCATCGAATACATTGGATTCAGAGTTGGTGGAGAAATGATCATTATGTTCAATGTAGCCCTTTTTCTAATATATATCACCAATTTCAAATTTTGTAAAGATCCATGGAGTTTTGCCATTTGCAGACTACCATTCTATCAAATAAATTCAAGCTTTTATCCTATTTTTTGCGCTCTCATTTGTTTCTGTTTAACAAATGTTTGCATGTTTTAACTGATAAATATCATTGTTTTAAACAAATACAGTTTTATAAACTGTTTTAAACAAAGTGAACATTCACAATGACTAAGAGGATAGCTGGAGTGTCTTCAGTGCTCTCCCAAGGATAGTACGATCTCCAAAAGGTAAGACATTTGTTCATACTTCTGACATGTTTGTATCCTCTTCATCATCTTTCAGGTTGTCTCCCTAGCGAGCGCAGAAAAGATTGATATATCAACTCCCAGAGAGTCTGGAGTTTTGGCCTCGATCTTTTAGAGTTGTGTACACCTCTATATCAGGTGCTGGCATTTATGTTTTATCAATTATATGATTTTCATCCTTTGTGTGGGCTGACCTAAAATCCCTTATAGATTGATAAAAGTTGATATGTTATCTATTCACGAGGAAGTTTGTCTTTCCCCAGTACGAGCAGAAGTCCTCGGTGGAGTAGGCATGTGTTCCCGGCATGGCTATCTTTCAAGATATCTCCCCAGCAGGTTGGCTTATAGCTCATCCCCAGTAGGGGTGCTTGCAGCAGACTATCCCCAGTATAGTCTCCTACAACTCATCCCCAGTGGAGTTTCCTGATCCTAGCTTGGCATCTGTATCCCCTCCATGGTTGAGGATTTCTTCCAGTATTGGACGGTGATGAGGAAGATGTGTTATTTCCTTCCCCAGCGGAGCAATGGTTCTTTCTTCCCTCAACAAAGTTGGTTTCTCTAGCAGTTGGAAGGGAGTGTTTGATTGATGAGTCTGTTTGGTGGTTGTTCCCCACATAATTTCATATCATCCCTTGATAAGATCCCCAGTGGAGTTTTTCTATGACAGATCTTATTGATATCTCTGCATGTTCCCCAGCTAAGACTTTTCCCTCCCCAACGATGGTCCATGACTCTTGGTATTTGATTGCATTCCCACCAGAATTGATTTCTCCTGTGGGCCTGGCCTGTCTCTTTTGAGATGTTATACCGGATGTCTGTCCATTGATCATCGGACCTGTTTGTGTTAGATATGTCTGTCTGTCAGCATTGATCATACATAAACCACGCATATACATGCATAATCATAGCATTTAGATATTCATGTTGCGTTCTTTGCCATATATCTTTGCTTGTTATCTCCTGTTGTTGGTGAAATATGTTCTTCTCTAAGCAGATGTTTGCCTCTGATCTCTCCATATAGAGTCAGCCTCATAAGTAGAAAGTGTTTATCTTTCCTTCTTTATTCCCCACTGAGTTATGTCCTCGTGGATGATTATTGTTTCAGTTTCCTCCTCAAGTGTGTATTGGGATGGAATTACTCCCCTGAGTTATATCCTCATTACGTTGAGTCTTGTTTTATCGTGTCTTTCTAGTTTGTTCCTAGGTTAACTCCTTTCTTGTTATTTCCCTGCAGTACTATGTGGTTTAGTTGATCAATTTCTCAGTAACCAACAATTCTTCATCCTTTTCCCCAGTGGAACTCTGTGGCCTTCTACCCAGTAACCGGTAGTTGTAAGTCCTATTTTCTGTGGTTTTCTACCCAGTAGCCGGTAGATGTAATCCCCTTTTTGTTGGTTATCTTTATCCAATATCCGGTATTGATATTCCTTCACTTTTGAGTATACCACCCAGTAACCGGTGATATATCTCTAGATAACTGCTTTTTTCAAGCAAGTTATCCCCCTGAGTCATCTTTCATTTACCCTTGTTTGGTAATGAGTGTTTCTCCTTTTGATTGGTCATCATTTCATGCCCAGTACCCGGTATATCGATGTCCTTTCTTTTCGGTCGATTTATCCTTTATTAACCCAGTAACCGGTTGTGGATAATCTTCCATGCGAGTATGTTATCTATGTTATGAAGGTAATAGATAATATATCTCATGCACTTTTCAGTCGAAGTCTTTGTTCTTCCCCAGTCGAGTAAGATTCGTATTTCTTTATGGAATTGAATGCCCATCCTGTAAGTCGAGTTTGCTTTTTCAGCCCTCCTTTCGGATGATGAGTGTCTTGGATTTGTTCCCAATTCACGCCTGGTTGGTCACCTATTATATGCCCAGTAACCGATATCCCTGGTGTTCCTTCCTTCTTCTCCCTATTATGACTTTTTGTCCCCTATGGAGTCAGATTTTCCTGAGTTAAGATGTGCCTTTTGGATCCTCCTCAGATGTTTCGGATGATTGATACCTCTCACCCTTATACCGGTGTTAGATATTCTTTCTCCCTGAGCGTGTTGTTCTCTCACCCAGTAATCGGTGTTTTGATAACATGTCTCTCTTTGAGTTTATTACCTAGTAACCGGTAATATCTCATTGTTTCTTTCTCAGCTGAGTCTTGTGTGGACATCCCCGTCTGAGTCCAGATATTTTATCCGATGTATCCTTTATGGATAGTTTTGCTGTATAGGCATATTCCCCAATACATGCATCTTTGCGTCAACTCGAGTCTTTCCATCGAATTACTTTCGTGGAATCCCTTCGTGTATCCCAGCAAATTTTAAGTCGTGACCTGTTCATGCATTTTACCCTATTGTCCCCTCAGAGTCTCTGTCTCCCTAGTGAGTCTGTTACTCCTATGGATTTTTCAGTTTCTTCTGATTTCTTTTCCTTCGTGGCAGTTATTCACCATGAATATTTTATTTTGCATGCATACATCTGCATCATGAGGTATCTTAGGGACCAAAATTCGTCTCTTTGTTGTTATTTAAGCCCATTCTACCTCGTCGAGACGAAGATTTTAACCTTCATATCTCCGGCTAGAATGACCTTAAATAGGGGCATCTATAAGACCCTAATTTTGACCCTAAGATCCCTCATGGCGTCATATCATTTGCTCATTGCATTCCCTCAAGGATCATAGCATGTGTGGCTCTTTTACCCTAGAGTTGGGACTTATGTGAGTGGTTTGAGACCACCAAGCATGCTTAAATTGTATATTATTGCTTTTCTTATTTTGTTTATTAACCAAAAGCACAAAAATATGTCACTAACTCTTTTTGTTTTGAAGCTCAAGTGATCATGTGCTCCCTTGCTCCTAGGAGGCTCCTAAACTCAATGAAGTGGCTAGATGAAGATGAGAACAAGCATGACAATGGTCCACAAAGTTCCTAATCATCATTTATGTCTCCCAAGTATCTCAATTTTCCAATTTGATCAAGATAACCCAAAGGGCTTGAGGTTTGTTTCCCAAGGAAACCCTAATTCAACTGTACATTGACTGTGCCTTGCTCATGAAGCAACCTTAACTTATGATCAAATTAAATCAAGGGAATTTATTTAATTTATTATTTTATGCATATATGAGCCTATGTGAGTATCCTCAATCATTCATTCATCAAGATTTGAAGTTTGACCTTGAGAAGTTGACCAGTCAAGCCATATAACTAAACTAAGGATCCCTGAGACCTAACTTGTGATGTGTTTATCATATTAAGATGACCCCAAGATAAAAAATGTTCTTAAGAACCATATGAACAACTTTAATGTTCATCAAAAATTCATTTGAAATTTGGAAGGTCATCATTCATTTCAAAACATTATAGGACATTTTGACTGAAACCCTAATTTTGGGTCAACTTCCCAAGGACCTAACTTATTTATTTTTTATGATTTTAAGGTGATACCAATTTCATTGGAAATATTAAGATTTATTCTTAAATTTTTATTTTGGACAAAATTTCATAATACTAAAAGAAACACATGTGATAATACAAAACATTATAGGTCACTTTGGACCAAAACCATGGAATTTGAAAAATGTCCAACTTCAAGTGCCCATAACTTTCTCATCAAAAATACAAATGATGCAAAATTTAAGTCTAAATTGATCACCTTGGAACGATCTACAACTTTTATGTTGGAGGTGTTTCCATTTTAGGCTTGCATCATTGACATAGAAGGGTTTGAAGTTGCTCACTTTTGGCAAAAAAATTCAAAGGGAACCTAGACATGTTTTGTACCCCAAACTTCAAAGCTAGTTTTCATAAATTTCCAAACTCCAAATGAATTTTTCCCCAACATAACTTTTATTCCTTATGTCAATAGCTTTCCAACCATTACTCACATGACCATTTTTGGATTCTCCATGTGGGACTTTCGAAGAGGTGAATGTTTATGTTCAATTTTGCGATTCACAATATAACTTGATGTACAAGCTAATGCCAAGCCAGTTTCACGTCCAAATCATTTTTACTTAAGCTCAGCTTGAATTTCCATTCACTTTTGGGCCTCACATGCGCCTGTACAGGCCCATGCATGGAGGACCCAACATTCATGCACACGAGTATTGCACCTCATTGCCTCAAGCTCAGCTATAAATAGAAGTGTTAGCTCATTCAAATTTCAACCTCAAGGTGATCTGAAACCCTGATGAATTGAAACGTCACCCTCACTCAAAGGAATTTCAGTTTTCATTTCTCAATTTCAAGCTTGAATTTCAACATCCTTAGTTGATCCTCAAGTCTTAATTCCTTAGCCTTGCATCATCACCACATCTCCAGATCAAAATTGGATCAAGAACCTGAGCAAATCGTGTTGTTCAAAGCTGCATTTCAGAGGTATATCACTAAACTATTTAGATCTGGATCTTGCTACACAATGTGAATTGCTTGAGTTTGAACTATTTTCTAAAGTCCTCGAGCAAGAGGCAGGCCAGTGCTGGTCTTAATTTCATGAATTATGCCATTTCAGTTTCTGTACCTTGATTTTCAAGCTCTGATTTCTCATTAAATAGAAACATTGAGGAAGATCCAAGGTTACAAGGGTGATGTACATCACCCCAACTTCATTTTGGTAACCTACTTGTTAATTTTCATTAAGTTTCAAAAAACCTGCGCGTGGTGGCCGGAGTTGGTTCTCTGACCGGAGAAGATGGTGGTTTCCACCACCATCCCCACACGGATGCTTCAGATCCCTTGGATCTCTTTCAAATGTTATAATCTTGGCCGTGCGTTTGTTTGACTTCTTTTAATTCCATGTGTGATGCGCTTGACTCATGAACACCATATGATCACGCCTCTGAGCCGTGTGATGGTGCCACGTCAATTAATGAGATGGATCCACTGGGCGCTGATTTTTGCTATTTTCTATTTTCTGTTTTAATTTCATTAATTCATTTTATTTTCAAAAATTCATAAATATTTTATTTGAAGTCACAAAAATATGAGACCAATGGCAAAAAATTTCTTAAAAAATCTAGTCTCATGTTATGATTTTTAATTTTTTTGTGACTTCATTTAATATTTTTTGTGAATTATTTTGTTTTTAATAGTTTTTAATTCATTTTAAATACTTTTTGATATCTAAAAAATTCAAAAATATTTTCCTAACATATATGGATCATGATAAGTCAATGAAAAATAGTCTCATCAATTTCTTAATTGATTTGAGATTTATTTGAGATTTTAATTCATAAAGTGTTAATTTTAATGTTTTTAATTGATTTAAAATTGTTTTTGATTTCAAAAATTGCTAAAAAAAATTGTCAAATCGTGTTTGACCGTGTTAGACCTGTGAGAATTTAATTAGACTTATTCAAGTTGATTTGAATTGAATTTGAGGTTCGACCATATTTTGTCCATTTTATTTTACATTTTATTTTAATTCCAAAAAATACCAAAAAAAATATGTTTGACTTGTTGACTTCTAATCTTCATTTCTCTTCTGTTTAACATTGACTGATGATGATTTGATTCACTTTTGACCAATTGTGTTTGACCTTTGAATTTTCTTTCTATTCCATTTCATATTCATCTCATTTCTTTTTATTTTTGGCCAATGAGTTAATGTCTTATAGTTGGTTTTGACATATGAGAGGTTTAACCTTCTTTGATCCAAATCAAACTCAACTTGATCCATGATCAAGTGAGTTGCTTTGTGTCCAAGATAGGTTGCTTCTTGGTCAAGCAAAAAACCTAAAGTCCATACAAGGCCTTTCTCTTTTCTTTTGGCATGGAAAGTTGTAGGAGCTTGGCTTACTAGTCATGATCTCTAACTTGTGTTTATTTGCCTATAGTTTTATTAACCGGCCTCAGATAGGTGTGACTACTACATTAGTCCACTTACGATTGCTTAACATAACGCTAAATTGTCTTATGACACACTAACATAACCACTAATTACTAATTTTAATTTGAGCATTTAATTTCTTGCAATTTACTTTAATGCAATTTACTTCCTTGCTCTTTTATTCATATTGCTTTTCCCTTTGCTCACTTGAGCACATATTTTATGTTTATGTCATTTTCCTTTTGCTCATTTGAGCTCATTATTATATATAAATATATTGTTGCCTTGTGTTTGTTTTGCCTTTGTTTGTGTGAACCCAATGCATAAAGGAGAAAGGACTTAGAATTAGGACCTTACCCATGCTTAAAGGAGTCCAAGAGCAACTAGGCCTCATGCCTTTAGAATGCTAAATTTGTTGAAGAGCAACTAGGCCTCATGCCTTTAGAATGCTAAATCTTAAAGTTGACTTCAAAGAACCCCTAATCTAAACTCATTCTTTGTCCATTCCTCTTATTGTGTTGTGAACTTTTTGATGTTTGTTCTTGTGATAGGGATTCCATCTTGAGATAGTAAGAAAGACCATTGTGATGAGTAACCAAGTTAAGAGAGACAAGCCAAATGGAGATCCTAGGAGCTTGAATATAATATTTGTTTGATTGCTTGAGTGATTGCTAAGTCCAAAGGAAAGGAGCATCTTGAATCATCTTTATGATTTCAAGAAAAGGAACTCCAAGGGTTTTATCTCTTATCTTATCTTTGTATGCTTTAGGACTAGCCCTTCTCTTCTTCTCCTCACTCTAACCCAAGCCAAACTACTTTATATGCAAACTTTGACATTGTTTTCAAACTAGAAACCTAGGCCTTATGCCTTTGACTTTTCAAAATCTTTTCATTAATACTCATTGTAAATGAACCTTAATTTCACTTTAACCTCACTTTGCAAATACATTTAACTTGTAAATACAACTCACTTCAAGTTGTTTTTGTGGTTTCAATGGCCATTTTTGCTAAAACTTTTCAAAAACATTAGTCATAGGTTTGAGTTATCATAGTGGTTGATGTAAATCTCACCTCATCCTTAGTGATTGGATTATAAGTCTTCCATACTTATTATAGGGTTAACCCCTCACTAGTATGTTGAAGCTCTCCTCACATGGTGTATTGTTGGTTTAGGTTGAGTTTTCTCCCTTTGATAACAAAAGATCTTAAGGCTTTTGATTAAATCAATTCACCAATCTTTGAAATTTTTACCCCGAACTACGAGGTTTTAATCCTACCTTTGTGATGGTACGTAGGCAATGGGTTCATCCATTCAAACAACAAAATTGTAAGTATAATCTATTCTCTTCTCATCCCCCCAATCTTTTGCACACATTTTCACAAATACCAACCTACAACACACATTTGCAAAAAGAGGTTCCCTTAGAGTACTAAGGATGTTTTGGGTGTGTAAAACCTTCCCATTTCATAACCAACCCCCTTACCTAGATCTCTGACATTTTTATTAGTTTTTTATTTGATAAAACTTCTTACTTGGCTTTTGTTCGCTTTTTAGCCTTTCCTTTGGACAAATAAAAGGGCGGTGGCGACTCGAATTGTATGTTTACTTTTGGTTTAGTCAATAAACCATAAGGTAATGAATACCCCACTACAGTATGTTTAGGAGGAAATTAGAAAGGAAGAATCAGAGGCTCCATAACTATTGGTAATGGATCTCTTCCCTCTATATCTGATGTTCTCTATGTATAAGGATTAATGCATAACCTGTTATCAATAAGTCAATTAAGTGATAACGATTATGATATAATCTTTAATCGAAAAACATGTAAAGCAATAAATCAGAATAGTGGAACAATTATATTCACTAGAAAGAGGAAAAACAACATTTACAAAATAAATATTTCAGATCTAAAAGATCAAAATGTAAAATGTTTAATGTCTATAAACGAAGAGCAATGGGTATGACATAAACGCTTGGGCCACATTAGCATGAGAAGACTCTCCCAGCTAAATAAACTCGAGTTAGTCAGAGGTCTACCTAAGCTGGAGTTTTCTTCAGATGCTCTATGTGAGACATGTCAGAAAGGAAAATTTTCAAAAATATCTTTTGAAAAGAAAAATGATGTTTCCACCTCTAAGCCTCTGGAACTTCTTCACATTGACCTTTTTGGACCTGTTAAGACAGCTTCAGTCAATGGAAAGAAGAATGGACTGGTCATTGTTGATGGTTTTAGTCGTTGGACATGGGTAGAATTTCTAAAGCACAAGAGTGAGTCTCACTCTATATTCACTAGCTTCTGTTCTAAAGTGCAAAACGAATTTGACTCTAAAATCATAAGAGTCATAAGTGATCATGGTGGCGAATTCGAAACTAAGTTCTTTAAAGAACTGTTTGATTCAAATGGAATATCCCATGGTTTTTCCTGCCCTAGAACTCCACAACAAAATGGAGTTGTAAAGAGGAAAAATAGGACACTCCAAGAAATATCCAGAACCATGATCAATGAAACAAGTGTGGCTAAGCACTTTTGGGATGAAGCAGTAAATACAATGTGTTATATTCATAATAGAATCTCTGTAAGACCTATTATGGAGAAGACTCCTTATGAACTGTGCAAGGGAAGAAAACCCAACATTTCTTACTTCCATCCTTTTGGATGCTCATGCTTTATTCTTAACACTAAAGAACATCTGAACAAGTTTGATTCAAAAGCACAAAAATGTATTATGTTAGGATACTCATAACGCTCTAGAGGCTACAGAGTATACAACACAGAAACCAAAATTGTGGAAGAATCAATACATTTCAAATTTGATGATAAGCTTGAACCTGAAAAGTCAAAGCTAGTTGAAAAACTTGCAGATTTGGAGATAACTCTTGCAGGATCTGACAAAAAGACTAAAGCATCAGAGGAAGCTGAGAAGCAAAGTCTAGAAGCAACTAAAATCTCAACTATCCAGAAAAGATCAAGAAATCGTCCAAACATCTCTGAAGAATTGATTCAGGGAAACAAGGATGAACCTGTCAGAACAAGGTCGACATTCAAAGTATCTGAAGAAACTCCTATGGGATTAATATCTCTGATTGAGCATACTTCCTGTGATGAGGCACTTCAATACAATGACTGGATTCTGGCAATGAAAGAAGAACTTGATCAATTTTCAAAGAATGACGTATGGGATCTTGTCCCAAAGCCTAAAGGAACTCATATTATTGGAACAAGATGGGTATTCATAAACAAATTGAACGAAAAGGGAGAAGTAGTCAGAAATAAAGCACGGCTGGTGGCACAAGGTTACAGTCAACAAGAAGGCATTGACTACAACAAAACCTTTTCTCCAGTCGCCAGGTTAGAATCCATTCATTTACTTGTATCATTCGCTGTAAATCACTCCATTGAATTATACCAGATGGATGTCAAGAGCGCATTTCTTAATGGTTATATATCAGAAGAAGTGTATGTTCATCAACCCCCAGGTTTTGAAAACCCTAAATGTCCAGAACATGTTTTTAAATTGAAAAAATCACTGTATGGTCTAAAACAAGCTCCTAGAACTTGGTATGAAAGACTAAGCAACCTTCTCCTGGAACATGACTTTATTAGGGGAAAGGTTGACTCTACACTCTTCTGTAAAAACATTAGAAATGATCTCATGATATGTCAGATGTATGTTGATGATATAATTTTTGGTTCAGCTAACCCCTCTGTTTGTCAAGAATTTTCTGAGCTAATGCAGGCAGAATTTGAAATGAGTTTAATACAAGAACTAAAACTCTTTATGGGAATACAAATTAATCAAGCTTCAGAAGCTACATATGTATATCAAAGTAAATACATAAAAGACATTCTGAAGAAATTTGAAATGTCAGAATGCAAACCAGCAAAGACACGCATGCATCCAACCTGCATTCTGGAGAAAGAAGAAGTAAGTCACAAGGCTTGTCAGAAGCTCTATTGTGGTATGATAAGCTCTCTTTTCTATCTGACGGCTACTCGTCTTGATATTCTTTGTAGTGTATGTCTTTGTGCCAGATTCCAATTAGATCCAATGGAATCTCATTTAACAGTAGTTAAAAGAATCTTAAGGTATTTGAAAGGAACCCCTAACCTTGGCCTGATGTATGAGAAAACATCAGAGTATAAGCCCTCTAGATATTGTGATACACATTATGCAGGGGACATAATGGAACAAAAAAGCACATATGGGAACTATCAGTTCTTGGGAAACAATCTCATGTCTTGAGCTAGCAAAAGATAGTCAACCATCGCTCTGTCTACTGCAGAAACAGAATATATATCAGCTTCACTATGCACTACTCGAATGCTCTGGATGAAAAATAAACTATAAGACCTTCAGATATTTGAGAATAACGTTCTTATCTTCTTTGATAATACTGATGCCATATGTTTAAGTAAGAACCCTATTTTTCATTCCAGAGCGAAGCACATAAAAATAAAACATCATTTTATCAGAGACTATGTTCAAAAAGGGGTAATATCTTTGAAATTTATAGATCCAGACCATCAATGGGCTGGCATCTTCACAAAACCCCTCGCTGAAGATAAATTCTCATTCATTCTGAAACACTTAAAAATTGAAAATTGCCTAGAATGAATCTAACGTGCTTATCTGAAATAGCAAAATAAGGCTCTGAAAATAACACCTGGTATCTGGATCTAAATCTGATACTTCTACCAGTTAGGAGTCATCTGAATCAGAAATCCTCAGGATCCAAACCCTTTGCATTCCTGAAGATCAGATAGATCAACACGTGGGCTATCTTGCGTCTGACCTTGGATCTTCTAGACAACTATCTAGCAGAAATCAAGAGACAGGCCCTTGAGATCTCCTCAAGCATTTTGCTGATTTGGGGATTAGACTTTCATCATTAGCTATAATCATGTCTCTCCTAAGCGTGTCAACTCGTTTATTGTGCCATCATTAATTTTTTAACTTTCAACTGCTCTTAACGTTGTCGTTTTGCATGTTTTCTATGTGTATTTATAATTTTCACAATTCACAATTTCACACTTTACACTCACAACCTACACAAACCTCTCTTCCTCTCCAAGTTCCTAAAAGTTCTTCAACCTTCATCAACTTCATTAACTTCCTCATGGATTCCCAGCAACAATCCATCTACAACTACTCCCAGCAAATGGAATCAACGGAATAACCTCCCAGTTCCTCTCAGCAAACAACTGCAATAACTGGTGTTGTCTCCACCCCCATTTATAAAGAACCACATATTTTGGAACGTGAACCATGTAACACCCCGATAAAAATAAGATAAGTATTTAATTTAAGTTAATATTATATTTATTAATTTAATTAAATAATTGGAATTTGCTGGATTATTATTATTATTATTATTGGAATAATAATTATTGGAAAATATATATAAGTTGGAAATAAGAAAAAGAGTTCCATTTTTTGGTAAAAAGGGTTTCACGTGAAAAGCAGAGAAGCGGCTGAAAAGAGGAAAAGGGCAAAGAGACAGAGCAAGAGGAAGAAGGTTGGAGAAGAGAAAAGCTTGAAGCTTAAAGATTCGCCGGATTAACTCAGGTAAGGGGGGTTTATCGTCGTTTAATGGGTATTATGGGTTAACATGTGATGGGTAGTGATAAACCGTTGAATTGACCCTAATTGGGATGTTGAATGCTGAAAAATTTTGTTGGATGAGTTGTGTTAAAACTGAAATTGAATCTGTAATTGGATGGGTAGTGATTTCCCGAACGTATAGCTTTTTACGGAATCGGAATCGGAGGTCCGGAAGTCTTCCAACGGCGAAAAATGCGGAGAATTCTGCATTCTGCTTCGTGTTAGCGCAGGAACAGCTTTCTGTCTTGCGTTAACCGGTTAACCCAGGGTGTTAACCGGTTAACACTGTTAGGAATTGTGAAGTATTGTTGTTTTGCTTGCGTTAACCGGTTAACCCAGGGCGTTAACCGGTTAACACTGTTGTAATTTCTGAGAAATTGCTGTTCTGTCTGTGTTAACCGGTTAACCCAGGGCGTTAACCGGTTAACACTGTTGAATTTTGCCAGAAAGCGTGTTCTGTGTTGCATTAACCGGTTAACCCAGGGCGTTAACCGGTTAACACTGTTGGAAATTGGAAAAATTGATATTTTAATGTTGTGAACATTATTGGTGATTGGCCTATATCGGTGTGTGATATAGTAGGGATTATTTCTCGTTGTTTTGAGTAGGATAGGTATTAGTAGAGTGTGCTAATACTGTGATTGAATTATTTGGCATGACATGATATGATTATGTGATAAATATGCTGCTGATGTGTGAAAAAATGCATAATGTTGTGAATGTATATATTATGTATGTAATTGTGGATGGACTGTTTTATGGCTTAGAGTGTGAGCATATGTCCATTGTGGATTGTTGTTGATGTTGCATGCTAGGTGATTGGCATAGCATAATGTGGCCTTTATGGTGGTAGCTAATTCCCATAGTGAGGAATTAGTGATGTTAGTCATTTTGGACTGTTGTTGATGTTTGCATGCTAGGTGATTAGCGTGCATAGCATGGCCCTTGGGGTGGTAGCTAATTCCCATGGTGAGGAATTAGTGATGTGAGTCACTAGGTCTCAAATGAGTGGGACTAGTGAGCTTGGTAGCCGTACCTGGATTTGGTCGGTGAAGTTGAACTATATGTTCACGAATAGTCGGTACCGCATGCATGGAGTCTCATTGCATAGTGTATGTATGGCGTATAATATGAATGGATGTATTCCAATATTATATGTGTGTTTTGTGTTGGTGTTGAGTGTGAATTGAGATTATACGTGTGCCTTATATTGGTGTTGAGTATGATGTTTGAGTTGATGTGCCGTTACTGAATGTGTGTTATGATTAGGGTGATGAAATGTGTTAAATTACTTAACATTGCATGATATTTTATAATGCTTATTATATCGATTGAGGAACTCACCCTTACAACTATTTTTCAGGTAACGAGCAGTGATTGAGTAGGAGCTAGTGCTTGGAGTCTAGTGTAGTTCCTTAGTGGGTCATGCTCTGGTAGATGTAACATCGGGATGGGATGTTTTAAATGTTTTATTGTTGGTTGTGAACCAGTTTACATGTAATGTGTTACATGTTTTGCAAGATTGATTTGATTCCTATCCGCTGCGTATTGTGCAAATGTTTTATGTTTTGAATTAATAAAAGAGCATGACAGTTATTATGGTGAATGGTGTGAAGTGATTGTGTGACACCCTTAATTGCATATTTACTCTGATTGATATATGTTGTTATTTTAATTAAATATTTGGGGTAATTTAGAAGGGTGTTACATTAGTGGTATCAGAGCATAGTCGGTCGAGTCGAGTCGTAATTATTCTGTTTCCCTGTACGTGATAGGTGTTGCGCAACCCTATCAGTACTTATTGTTTTAGCTTGTTGGGTTTTCAGAGTAGAGATGGCTGGAAGAGGTAGAGATGATGCTGCGATTGCTGAGGCTCTGGGTATGCTAGCTGGAGTACTTGGAGGGAATCCGAATGTTGTGGGAATGGGAGCTGCTCGTCAACTGAGTGAGTTCCAGAAGAACAATCCTCCAATGTTTAAGGGAGCATACGATCCAGATGGCGCTCAGAAGTGGTTAAAGGAGATCGAGAGAATCTTCTGAGTGACTGAGTGTGCCGAGAACCAGAAGGTCAGGTTCGGTACGCATATGCTGTCGGAAGAAGCAGATGATTGGTGGGTTGCTACCCGCACTGAGTTGGAATCTGCTGGGAATGCTGAGATCACTTGGGCTGTGTTTAGAGAGAGATTCCTGAGGAAGTACTTTCCAGAGGATGTTAGAGGAAAGAAAGAGATAGAGTTCTTAGAATTGAAGCAGGGCAATCGGTCTGTTACTGAGTATGCTGCTAAGTTCACAGAGCTGTCGAAGTATTACACTCCCTATGATGAGGCTACTGGGGAATTTTCAAAATGTGTGAAGTTTGAGAACGGGTTGCGTCCCGAGATCAAGCAGGCTATTGGATATCAGCGGATTAGAGTGTTTTCTGATTTGGTTGACTGTTGCAGGATTTTTGAACAGGATACCAAGGCCAGAGCGGAGAGCTATCAGCAGAGGGTTGATAGGAAAGGCAAGAATCAGAATGATCGTGGGAAACCGTATGCAGCTGGCAAAGGTTTCCAGAGACAGAGTGGGATGAAGAGGCCTAGTGGGGGAGACTCTAGTGCCCCTGCTAAGTGTTACAGAAGTGGTCAGGCTGGACATCGTTTCCATGAGTGTACCAGTGCTGAGAAGAAGTGTTTCAAGTGTGGCAAAGGTGGTCACTTGGCTGCAGAGTGCCGGTTGAAGACTATGACTTGTTTCAACTGTGGAGAGGTGGGTCATATTAGCCCACAGTGTCCTAAGCCGAAGAAAGAGAACCAGTCAGGAGGCAAGGTCTTTGCTTTATCGGGTTCTGAGACTTTTGCAGATGATCGTTTGATCCGAGGTACGTGTTATATTAATGGCTTTCCTCTTGTAGCTATTATTGACACAGGTGCGACTCATTCCTTTATATCTTTGGATTGTGCTGTGAAACTTAAGTTAGAGATATCTGAGATGCATGGAAGTATGGTGATTGATACTCCTGCGAAGGGTTCAGTGACTACTACTTCAGTTTGTTTAAATTGTCCTTTGAGTATTTTTGGTAGAGACTTTGGGATGGACCTAGTGTGTCTTCCACTAGTGCAGATTGATGTTATTCTGGGTATGAACTGGTTGGTGTGTAACCGAGTTTATATCAACTGTTTTGATAAGACTGTGATCTTTCCTGAGATTGAGGAAGGGAAGAGTTTGTTTCTATCAGCAAGGCAGGTGAATGAGGCAGTAGCAGATGGGGCAGAGTTGTTTATGCTGTTAGCGACTTTGGAGGCTAAAGATAAACTCGTGATTTGCGATCTAGCTGTGGTGTGTGATTTTCCTGATGTGTTTCCGGAAGAAGTGAATGAATTACCGCCAGAGCGTGAAGTTGAGTTCTCGATTGATTTGGTACCTGGTACTAGGCCGGTGTCGATGGCTCCGTACCGTATGTCTGCTGTTGAGTTAACGGAATTGAAGAGCCAGTTGGAAGATCTGTTGGATAAGAAATTTATTCGTCCGAGTGTGTCACCGTGGGGTGCACCAGTGTTATTGGTTAAGAAGAAAGAAGGTACTATGAGGTTGTGTGTGGACTACAGGCAACTGAATAAAGTGACAATCAAGAATCGGTATCCTTTGCCGAGGATTGATGATTTGATGGATCAGTTGGTTAGTGCGAGTGTGTTCAGCAAAATAGATTTGAGATCGGGGTATCATCAGATACGTGTGAAGACTGAGGATATTCAGAAGACTGCTTTCAGAACGAGGTATGGACATTATGAGTATTCTGTAATGCCTTTTGGTGTGACTAATGCGCCTGGAGTGTTTATGGAGTATATGAATAGGATTTTCCATCCGTACCTAGATCAGTTTGTTGTGGTGTTTATTGACGATATTTTGGTATATTCGAAATCTGAAGAAGAGCATGCTGAACATTTGAGAGTGGTTTGGGGAGTTCTGCGGGAAAAGAAGTTATTTGCGAAACTGTCAAAGTGTGAATTTTGGTTAGAAGAGGTTAGTTTTCTTGGCCATGTGATTTCAAGAGATGGTGTTGCTGTTGATCCTTCTAAGATAGAAGCGGTATCTAAGTGGGAAGCTCCGAAGTCAGTTTCTGAGATAAGGAGTTTTCTTGGACTTGCAGGTTATTATAGGAAATTCATTGAGGGATTTTCTAAGTTGGCGTTACCGTTGACGATGTTGACTAGAAAGGGGCAAGCGTTTGTTTGGGACTCAAAGTGTGAAGAAGGTTTCCAAGAGTTAAAGAGAAGATTAACTACTGCTCCTATTCTGATATTACCAAGTCCGTCGGAACCATTTGAGGTTTACTGTGATGCTTCATTGTTGGGCTTGGGTGGTGTTTTGATGCAGAATCAGCAGGTTATAGCTTATGCTTCGAGACAGCTGAGGGTTCATGAGAGGAACTATCCGACACACGATTTAGAGTTGGCAGCTGTGGTTTTTGTTCTGAAGTTATGGAGGCATTACTTGTACGGGTCAAGATTTGAGGTTTTCAGTGACCATAAAAGTTTAAAGTATTTGTTTGATCAGAAAGAACTGAATATGAGACAGAGGAGATGGTTAGAGTTTCTGAAGGATTATGACTTTGGTTTGAATTACCATCCGGGTAAAGCAAACGTAGTGGCTGATGCATTGAGTCGGAAATCATTGCATATGTCGATGTTAATGGTTAAAGAATTGGATTTAATTGAACAGTTTAGAGACATGAGTTTGGTGTGTGAGAGTACTCACAATAGTGTTAAATTGGGAATGTTGAAGTTAACGAGTGGTATTCTGGATGAGATTAGAGAGGGTCAGAAATCCGATGTGCTTTTGGTTGATAAGTTGACTCTAGTGAATCAAGGTCAAGGTGGTGAATTCAGAGTTGATGAGAATGGTGTTTTGAAATTTGGTAATCGGGTGTGTATTCCGGATGTTACCGAACTTAAGAAGAGTATTCTTGAGGAAGGACATCGTAGTGGCCTGAGTATTCATCCTGGGGCTACGAAGATGTATCATGACTTGAAAAAGTTATTTTGGTGGCCGGGAATGAAAAGAGAAATTGCGAGTTTTGTTTATTCTTGTTTGACTTGTCAGAAGTCAAAGATTGAGCATCAGAAGCCGTCTGGGCTAATGCAACCGTTGACTATTCCAGAGTGGAAGTGGGATAATATCAGTATGGATTTTGTTTCTGGTTTACCGAGGACAATTAAGAATTTTGAAGCTATTTGGGTGATTGTCGACAGATTGACGAAATCGGCTCATTTCATTCCAATCAGAATGGATTATCCGTTAGAGAGATTAGCTGAGTTGTATATTGAGAAAATTGTAAGTTTGCATGGTATTCCGTCGAGTATTGTTTCGGACAGAGATCCTAGATTTACATCTAAGTTCTGGGAAGGTTTGCAGAGGGCTTTGGGAACTAAGCTGAGATTGAGTTCTGCATATCATCCGCAGACTGATGGTCAGACTGAGAGGACGATTCAGTCACTGGAGGATCTTTTGAGAGCTTGTGTTTTGGAAAAGGGAGGTGCTTGGGATTGTTACTTACCTTTGATTGAGTTTACCTACAATAATAGTTTTCATTCGAGCATTGGTATGGCACCGTTTGAAGCTTTGTATGGTAGGAGATGTCGGACGCCTTTATGTTGGTATGAGTCCGGTGAGAGTGCTGTGGTTGGACCGGAGATTGTTCAACAGACTACGGAAAAGATTAAGATGATTCAGGAGAAGATGAGAATTGCTCAGAGTCGTCAGAAGAGTTATCACGACAAGAGAAGGAAGTCACTTGAGTTTCAAGAGGGAGATCATGTGTTCCTCCATGTTACTCTGATAACTGGGGTTGGTCGAGCTTTGAAGTCGAAGAAGTTGACACCTCGATTTATTGGTCCTTATCAGATTTTGGAGAGGGTAGGGGAGGTAGCCTATCGTATCGCTTTACCGCCGTCGCTTGCGAATTTGCATGAGGTTTTTCATGTGTCTCAGTTGAGGAGGTACATTCATGATCCGTCGCATGTAGTCCAAATAGATGATGTACAGGTGAGAGATAACCTGACTGTTGACACATCACCTATGAGGATCGAGGATCGAGAGTTGAAGCAGTTGCGGGGTAAAGAGATTGCTTTGGTGAAGGTAGCTTGGGGAGGACCAGCAGGTGGAAATGTGACTTGGGAACTTGAGAGTCAGATGAAGGAGTCCTATCCAGAGTTATTCGCTTAAGATATGTTTTCGAGGACGAAAACTCTTTTAGTGGGGGAGAGTTGTAACACCCCGATAAAAATAAGATAAGTATTTAATTTAAGTTAATATTATATTTATTAATTTAATTAAATAATTGGAATTTGCTGGATTATTATTATTATTATTATTGGAATAATAATTATTGGAAAATATATATAAGTTGGAAATAAGAAAAAGAGTTCCATTTTTTGGTAAAAAGGGTTTCACGTGAAAAGCAGAGAAGCGGCTGAAAAGAGGAAAAGGGCAAAGAGACAGAGCAAGAGGAAGAAGGTTGGAGAAGAGAAAAGCTTGAAGCTTAAAGATTCGCCGGATTAACTCAGGTAAGGGGGTTTATCATCGTTTAATGGGTATTATGGGTTAACATGTGATGGGTAGTGATAAACCGTTGAATTGACCCTAATTGGGATGTTGAATGCTGAAAAATTTTGTTGGATGAGTTGTGTTAAAACTGAAATTGAATCTGTAATTGGATGGGTAGTGATTTCCCGAACGTATAGCTTTTTACGGAATCGGAATCGGAGGTCCGGAAGTCCTCCAACGGCGGAAAATGCGGAGAATTCTGCATTCTGCTTCGTGTTAGCGCAGGAACAGCTTTCTGTCTTGCGTTAACCGGTTAACCCAGGGTGTTAACCGGTTAACACTGTTAGGAATTGTGAAGTATTGCTGTTTTGCTTGCGTTAACCGGTTAACCCAGGGCGTTAACCGGTTAACACTGTTGTGATTTCTGAGAAATTGCTGTTCTGTCTGCGTTAACCGGTTAACCCAGGGCGTTAACCGGTTAACACTGTTGAATTTTGCCAGAAAGTGTGTTCTGTGTTGCGTTAACCGGTTAACCCAGGGCGTTAACCGGTTAACACTGTTGGAAATTGGAAAAATTGATATTTTAATGTTGTGAACATTATTGGTGATTGGCCTATATCGGTGTGTGATATAGTAGGGATTATTTCCCGTTGTTTTGAGTAGGATAGGTATTAGTAGAGTGTGCTAATACTGTGATTGAATTATTTGGCATGACATGATATGATTATGTGATAAATATGCTGCTGATGTGTGAAAAAATGCATAATGTTGTGAATGTATATATTATGTATGTAATTGTGGATGGACTGTTTTATGGCTTAGAGTGTGAGCATATGTCCATTGTGGATTGTTGTTGATGTTGCATGCTAGGTGATTGGCATAGCATAATGTGGCCTTTATGGTGGTAGCTAATTCCCATGGTGAGGAATTAGTGATGTTAGTCATTTTGGACTGTTGTTGATGTTTGCATGCTAGGTGATTAGCGTGCATAGCATGGCCCTTGGGGTGGTAGCTAATTCCCATGGTGAGGAATTAGTGATGTGAGTCACTAGGTCTCAAATGAGTGGGACTAGTGAGCTTGGTAGCCGTACCTGGATTTGGTCGGTGAAGTTGAACTATATGTTCACGAATTGTCGGTACCGCATGCATGGAGTCTCATTGCATAGTGTATGTATGGCGTATAATATGAATGGATGTATTCCAATATTATATGTGTGTTTTGTGTTGGTGTTGAGTGTGAATTGAGATTATACGTGTGCCTTATGTTGGTGTTGAGTATGATGTTTGAGTTGATGTGCCGTTACTGAATGTGTGTTATGATTAGGGTGATGAAATGTGTTAAATTACTTAACATTGCATGATATTTTATAATGCTTATTATATCGATTGAGGAACTCACCCTTACAACTATTTTTCAGGTAACGAGCAGTGATTGAGTAGGAGCTAGTGCTTGGAGTCTAGTGTAGTTCCTTAGTGGGTCATGCTCTGGTAGATGTAACATCGGGATGGGATGTTTTAAATGTTTTATTGTTGGTTGTGAACCAGTTTACATGTAATGTGTTACATGTTTTGCAAGATTGATTTGATTCCTATCCGCTGCGTATTGTGCAAATGTTTTATGTTTTGAATTAATAAAAGAGCATGACAGTTATTATGGTGAATGGTGTGAAGTGATTGTGTGACACCCTTAATTGCACATTTACTCTGATTGATATATGTTGTTATTTTAATTAAATATTTGGGGTAATTTAGAAGGGTGTTACAAACCACACATCCATCTTGCTACTCCCTTTGACAAGCTTGAGGTCTTGTGTGAATCCTTGGTGGACTTTGAGAACATGAAGCAAAATGGAATAGACCTTACTGAAGAACTCAGAAAGCAAGGGTGGGAAAACTACTTTCAAAGGCTCTATGGTCCTGTCTACAACTATCTGGTAAAAGAATTCTAGCGGTTTGCAGACTCACATGATCATTATATAGTGTCATATGTTCTGGGGGTAAAAATTGTCATCACTGAGAAGTCCATCGTCTCCCTTCTGAACATGAAGAAGACATGGGAAAGAAGGATTTACAATATCAACCCTAGGGCAAAGTACACGTCCCAGGAAATTGCCCCAACCATTTTCCAACAGAACGTTGAAGACAACTCCTCCAAGAACAAGGAACTTCACCAGAACCTCCGAGTCTGGCTAAAGATCATCCTGGGAAGCATTCATTACCTCCCAGCCTCCAACTCTTATGACTACATCAACACGGATCAGAAGTGCATACTCTACTGCTTCCACAAAGGGCTCAAGCTGAATCTGTCAGCGCTGCTATTCTAATACCTGAGAGACTCTGTAAGAGACACCAGGAACAATATGAAGCCCAAAACCTACATCCATTTGGGAAGGCTAATCTATGACATTCTGATCGAGAGCGGGCTGATGGATCACCTGATTCATCACAATTTGATGGAGGATGTCACCGTGGACACTGGAAGGCCTCTGAACGCTCACAATCTGAAGAGCATGGGGGTGATTGAGCAAATTAGGGTGAAACCCTCGTTGGACACCTCCTGGGAAGCCCTCAAAGATCAGAGGAAGATTCCAAATGGCCTCTACCTCTTCTCTAAAATCGATCCTCCAGAGGTTGCTACACACTATCTGCAGGATCTCGCAAGACAAGGAGTTGACATCTCAGAGTTCTCTGTGGATTGGCTGCCTGAGCATCCACCCAACTTCATGAAGAGACAACGAGAACCTTCTGGGAATTTAAAGAAAGCCAAGAAAGCAAAGCTGGGGGAAACTTCTATATCAAGACCTCTGGTCCCTCTGATCGAATCTCCCAGTAAGTCTCCGCCTCCTCCTTCTCGCCCTGTAAATTTAAAGCAAATTGCCTCTTCTCTTACCCAGACCATACCCATCTACACTTACTTTGAACCCTCTCCCTCTATCACTAAACCATCTAATACTCCCATCTCTAATCCACCATCACCTCAATTTCAGAAATTTAATCTCTCCACAACAACTCTACCAATCTCTGAAGCTGAAATGCTTAAAGAACCTATTTCACCAATCTCTTCAACACCATCCTCTCCACCTTACTACATTCTCTCGTCTGAATCAGAACCCTCTGACCCCCAATCCCTCACCTTGGCTTAACTTCAGGCTCATACTCTTGCCTCACAACAACAACCTGAACCAGAAGCCAACACTCATACACCACCTGAACAACCAATTCCACCACCATCCAAACAACCACAAATACCAACACCTGAACAACCCACAACAACACCATCTGAACAACCACCAACTCCACCACTTGAACAACAAACAACACCACCATCTGAAACTCCCATCGTACCACCCTTTAAACACATTACTATCCCTACCTCTCAACCTCCCGCTGACACTACCCAAACACCACCAGAATCTCCATCCCCCAACTCTAAACCAGAACCTATCTTCCCCACCCTGGAAGAAGCAATCTCTTTATTTGTTGAGTCTTCAGTGGAGAAGATCAAACCTCTATCTGAGAACTCTGGTATCAGTGGCGATCCCTCTGCAGTGAGGATTCACTGGAACAAAGTGATCAGATGCATGACCTCTGAGGCCTTCAAACTGAAAAGCCTCTCTGAACAAGTCCGCAATGACTTTATCAGAGAAGCTGGAGAAAGGCTGCAGGCACGACTGTTCAGAGAGGCAGAGGAAAAGGCCAGAAGAGAAGGAGAAGAGAAGGCTCGTGTGGAAGAAGAGCAAATGGTTAGAGAAGCTACAAAGAAGGTTGCTGCTAAAGCTGCTGCTGCTGAAGCTGAGGCAAAAGTAAAAGCTGACGCTGAAGAGGCAGCACACATAGCTGTAGAAGAAGCTGCAAAGGCAAGCAATGATGCTCTGGCTCAGGGGGAGCAATCAAACTCTGATTTTCCTCCTCTAGTACTGAAGACTCTGGAAGAGCTGCAGAAGGAACAACAAATTGTGAGAGCCAAATTGGATCAACAGGACTCCATCAACAACAATATTCAGAACCTGCTGACTCAGCTGCTCCAGATGATGCCTCCGCCTCCAAACCCTTAGGCACTTAGGTTTCTCTTGTTTTATTTATGTTTTCTGCTGTGTATTATGTGTTCTTTTTTTTTTGAATTGTTGCTTACCTGTACCTGTCTTTATCATATATGAACTTTTTCTTTTGCCTACTCTTTTATGTGCTAAGTTTTTTTTGAGTCTGACAAAAAGGGGGAGAATAAAAGCAGCTCTGATGAAAATATATCTAAGCCTCTTGCTGCACTGCGCACATTAATCTTGTATGAAAACTAAGTTATGCAGGATAACAACTAAGGTAAAAATTAGCTGCCACACAAGGAAAATCTGGTAAGAACTTCTGAGAAATCCTTATGCTTCATCTCAGGGGGAGTCATCTCTCATCTGACCCTAAGATATTATTCTATATTCTTACTGACAGTATATTGTTTCATCATCACTATGAATATTTTTTGTCATCATCAAAAAGGGGGAGATTGTAAGAACAAATTCAGTATCTACAATTCATCTCTAAGATTTTGATTATAACAAAGGATGAAACAAAATGGTATCCTAACAAAATTTATCTAAGTGTGCAAGACTCTAATAAAAAAGAAGTCAAGCAAACACTCATCAGATACAAACATAATTTCGGAATAACCACTTAGAAGGTACTCAAGCAGAAGCTCTGACTCTGATTAAAGGACATGTACAAAGAGCAACAAATAAAAGATCAACATCGGACATTGTATCAATGACAAGCTCTTCAAATTGAAGAGGTTTAGGTTACACGTGAATAAGACTTGCAATTGTTTGCAGCGGATGATGATCAGCTTCTCTAAACTCATGAGAGAATCAAAGGAAAGGGGACCATTGCACAATTCTACCAAACTTTCCATTTCATCCAAATATAGTATAACTAATTTGGAGAACACAATTGTTACTTGAGAATTACCATGCTTAGTGTCAATGAGACACTTAAGCTTTGGAATGCAACTCAATCTAAGCTCGACTAGATCATTCATACCATGATCCATAGGAACAATCTCAGGTATGATATTTATCCATCCCCGCCAGATTCCTCTTAGTACAAGAACCTCTGCTGCTTGAATACAATCCTTGAGTTTTTTTTCAGAGAGTAAATGTTCATTTTTTTGATGTAAAAGAGACACACATTTTGATAGTGAATCATCCACAAATCTCCCATTATCATCCACTATAAATCTTTGTAACATTGGGAAGGATATTTCTCGGCAACAATCATTAAAACTGGTTATGAAATACAACTCTTCAAGTGAGGAGCATCCTCCAATCACTTTAAATGGATTATTCCTTCTAATTTCACAAAATCTCAAATTCAATAATCTAAGATTCGGTAGTTTTTCCATTCCTTCTGGAAATTCATTAATTTCACACATATCCAAATCAAGTGTCTAAAGACTTTGCAGATTTCCCAAAATAGAGATATCACCTAAATCAACACCATTAAAAAGAAGAGATCGAATATTCTTCCACAACAGAATTGATTGATCTAATGATAGATTTGTTGGATAAATATAACTAAAGAAATGAAAAACACAAAGGCCACTAATATTTTCAAAAAATGAATTTGGGACTTCGATTTTCTCCTTGTGCCAATAATCATCATCACTGTCGATATGGACAATTAGAATTTGGAGCTTTGAACTCTCAAGCTTGCACAATATCACGTCTTTTAGCTTTCCTTCGCATAACAAATATTTAATACTCTTCTCCCTTTCAACCATTGTTTTTTTATTTTTATCATACAACTTTACTGTTTGAATCTCTTTGTTTGCTATCCATTGGGCTGCATCACGAACCAAGTCATGCATTTTCACTGTATCATCATCGACCTCCAACAATAAACAAGAATCTAGGAGTTTATTTTTGGATATAACTACTTGACTTCGAGCATCTTCGTAGCTGCCATAATCTTCCCCGAAAAGGCCAGCTCTTATGCCAAGTCTGATTAAACTTTCAGTAGGAATTTTTTCATCTTCTCGAAATACAGAACACAGCAGGAATAGTCTCTTTGCCTTTCCATCGTTCATATTATCATAGCTAAACTTCAAGCATTCATATATTTTAACCAAATCATCATCATCATCAATATCATGCATTGAAGCATATTTCTGCAAGGATTTTAAGGCAACATCCCATTCTTCCCGATGTTGTTTTCCCCTCAAACTACTTGCGATAACAGCAATTGCAATTGGTAATCCTTTGCATTCGTCTGCAATTTTACGACCCTTGTCTAGCAAAAGCTCTGACTCTGATTAAAGGAAGTGTACAAAGAGCAACAACCAAAAGAGCGCACTCCAGGATCTGAAACTTTTAGACTCTGATGTAATCAATCAGGAAGACATCAAGAACCTCTGAAGACAGTCAACTGCAAGCAACTATCTGAAGATATACTCGCAGAACAGAAACTCGGATATCTGAACCTTATGATTCAGAAACGATTTCCAAAGACTTAGGTATGAAGACTTCCGCTTATGGCAAGAATCTAATTTTGGAAGAAAGTTATAGCGCCCCAAAACTGCTTTGGAAAGAACATAGAGATTAATGACATTAATCAACCATCATTGCTAAAGATCCTTTCATTATACGGTCTCCTCATCACTCCTATATATAGGATGGATCATTTCACTAAGTATACAACAGAAACACACGAGAATACAAAACTACTTTCATATATTTTACTCATTCTCTTTTTCACACGAATTGCTGCTTTAAAGTGTGAATATTTCGTTTGCTCTTACTTTGTGTAATTTCTGCTTACCTAGAAGCACTAAGCATTACTGCAATTCTAATTAATTGTTGAATTCTCCTCAAGTGGCTTGTGAAGTCTGTAAACTTGAGAGGGATAAGAGATCTTTATCCTCTTAGATGATCATTGTTGTAATCTTTCAAGATTAATAGATTAAGTCCTTATTGAAGGCGAAATCACCTTGGTCGGGTGGACTGGAGTAGCTTTGAATTTCTAACGAACCAGTATAAAAATTCCGTGTTGATATCCTTTATTTTTCGCGTGTGTTTATTTCCCAAATTTTTTTATTATCAGTTAAAACAATTCAAACCCTCTTTCTTGTTTTTCTCTACCTTCAATATGACCTATCAAAGTCTTTTAGATCACCTTGGACCAGACGATGTATTACAACTAAACTATTCATCATCTCAGTAATTTATTTTTAATATTAACCATTTAATAATATATTTTTCCACTACAGTTTATTTGGAGGCAACATCTGAGTATGGAACATGAAATTAACCATGAAGATGTTGCTGTTTGGACTGCAAAAACAACAATAATCAGGTTCACTAGTGTGGAGATGCACCATATTGAACGTGTCAAACTACAACTCGACATGCATCAACAAATCCTAGATTCCCAAACGTGTTTGGGACAATGGCATCAACTTAGTGTCGATGCCCAGTGGAACTTCTCTGATTGGAAAAACTTCGCCAAAGATGTGTGTCGTCATTGGAAGTGTCGTCATCAATGGGTCATAAACAAAGTTGTCGTGCCATTCGAATATAAACCAACTCATAATTATATAAATTTGTATACATCAGTTACAATAACTTAGTTTGTCGGAACCGAGGTATTTGATCGATCCACGCCAACGAGCTTCATCATCAAACGCCCAACATGATTACCAACACACCTACACCCAACAACAAACCAAACTATATTACCAACCCAACTACACCTAACAACCAACCCAACAACATTACTAATTCACATGCACCTAACAAATAACCGAACATGATTACTAACCCACCTACACCCAAACTTGCGACCAATACATGTCACACCCAAACACAAAACCAAGAACATGACTCATACCACCGACAAACATATGCTTCCACCATATCTTACCATAGCACCGAAGAAGCATGTGATACCACAATGTCTACCATTGCATCCAACCAACGTACAACCAAACATCATCCCATCAAAGCACTCAAACATCACACCACAAAAGCACCCAACCAACACATGTCTATCAAACATTGCGACAACCATTGCTTCGTTTCCAAAACGAATCAATGTCTCAATTCAACCGACCATCCCGCTCACCCATAACCCAACCAACACGACCAAACTATGATGACATTGACACCAAACTCGAATACGACAATGCGTCCTAACTAAGCTGGGAAAAGATGCTAGATTTAATGGATAACACTAATATCCTAGGGACCTCGCACCAAATACCTCAAGTGAATCCTGGGAGGCACCAAACACCTCAGGTGAATCATGGGAGACCTCAACAGCGAAGGGCGTTGTCTGGGTGTGGAACTGATGGTCATTATGATCAAGCGAGTCGTCAAAATGTGTGTACCAAATTTTCCCGCATGTCATTATATTTAAACTAATTAACAATAGTAATAATTTTTTTTTATTTCCCAAAATTTTTATCATTATTTAATTGTAAATTTAATTTTAAAAAATAAAATAAAAATGAATACACATTGGCGCCAGACCAATTGGTGCATGCGTATAGCAGTTGCTCATAGATGCCAATGGGTTTGGCGCATTAGTGGTGAAGGCGTAACAAGTGTGTGTGTGTCGTCTAGGTGTATTTTTGAGTGCATACGCACATATGTGTGGCATCTTTTCTTTGTTGCAAAATTATTTTGTTTAAAACATGAGTATTTTGGTATATTTGGGGAAAAGATGATTATTGTGGTAAGAAAGTTAAAAAAAAAATCATGAAAAAAATTTCTAAAATTTATAGTTAGAGGTGATTTTTTAAAAATATTTTTCATTTCTTCCTGACAACTTATAATCTTTTAGTTGAATTTGAAAATATTTTTTCTTCAAAATAACATTTTATAATTAAAAATGAAATTAAGAAATTAAAAAAAAAAGTAAAACTTTCTCACCTCTATGTATAAATCTCCACTTAATTGTATTTTTAAATATCTATAAATCTCCATTTAATTTAAGATATTTTATTTATTTTTGTTTATAGAAATATAATAATTTATATTATTATAAAAATAAAAAATAATTATAAATGATATTTTTTGTTATTTAATTTTTATTTATTTATTATTGTTTTTATAGGTTTAATATCTATTTTAGTTCTGTATGTTAATCTAAAAATTTTAATCCTAATTTATAAAAAAAGATTGTATTGGTTATTTAAAGACACATAATGTTATTTTTTCCGAACAATTATTGATTAATTTACCAATCAAAGTAAACTTGAAACTTTTTACAATTTGTAGGGATTTATACATAATAGTAGGTTTTACTAAAAAATTCTTCTAGGGATTTATACATAATAGTAGGTTTTACTAAAACTTTTTTGATTCTTTTCTTCTCCAAAAAGAAATAAGAAGAAAGTTCAAGTTATGCCTTGCTTAACTCGTTTTCATCACTCAATGAATGCACTTTACGTGTTTGTAATAATGTTTCTTCTAAACATGTATATGAGTTGTAAGAAACCAAAAGAGAGAAAGAAGAACTTGAATTGCATTGAACACTAGAAGATTGTTCATACTACTTCGCTCAAAGTTGGGAATACGGTAAATCACAATCATATGATTTTTTATTTTATTTTTTAATTTTTAGAATTAGCTTTTCTTCATAACCTATATGATCAATGTCACCTTAGAATGTTTTCAATTTTATTTCATGTTTTCATAAATAACACTAGCATGTACAATACCCTTTCATGATTAAACTATTATGAATTATGATTAATCTATGATGTAATCTCTGCTGCTCTTTGTTTGCTGTAGAACTTGAACTGAAGTGTGCACTACATATTGGAGAAAGAAGATTAATTGTTCATTCAACTTGAGCTTGCATTGAAAGTGGTGAAAATAAAAATAAGGTAAAAAAATAGCATATGGTTGCCTTTCTTTTTAATATTTTGTTGTTGCTCATAACCCAGAATTATTATATCACCATAGACAACTTATGTTCATAAACAATTACCTCAAATATATAATAATTATTACATGATTCCTTTTTATATTGTTGGATATTCTATGGATATTTTATTTTTTCTATAATGCATATATCATGGGATGCTGAGAAATATTTTACTTTGAGGGGTGCATGTAAGTGGACGAGCTCACAGGAGAGAGATTGTTGTGATAGAAGTGTGAGTTAGAAGTTCCACATCATTTGAAAAAGTGGAGATAAAGAAATATATAACTGAGAGGATCCATAATGAAATTCTAGTTATCAGACTTTAGATGTCACACGGGTTGTTATGACATCCAATTCTGCACAGACAAGAATTAAGCAGAACTTAAAAGTAAGTGCAGTAAATAACCCAAGTAATTGTTTACCCAGTTCAGTTCAACATGACCTACATCTGGGGGCTACCAAGCCAGAGAGGAAATCAACTATCAGTAGTATTAATTCAAAGCTAAACTCACCCATTTACAACTTGTCACTTAATCCCTACCCAATGCAATTTCAATCTTACTCTAAGATCAGAGTTCCTACTCACTCCCCCTCAATCACCTCAGTGATTACTTCCTTTAATCAATATTAAAGACAACTTTGAAGTCACACTTCAAACAACTCTTGATTGTGCTTAACAGCTTTAATCAAGATACACAGCACTCACGCTTAAAAGCTTTGAGCGACACAACACTTACAACTCAATGAACACCCTATGCCAAAGCAATCATCAACGTGATAATGGCTTGGCTTACAAGATATGTCTAATACAAGACTCACAAAAATACAGCAGTGAAGTATGATGGACACACTAAATCTTCACGCCTCAAAATCCCCAAAATCTGAATGAAGGAACGACTTCCTTTTATATTGCAGTACCTGGGCTTTTGCACTTGTATTCTCCTGAATTTAAGGTCACGCGAGTTCACATAAATTCAACATCTAGGTTACTAACAAATAGGCTATTTGTTAGGTTCATTAAATGTAGCTTGGTTGTTGATTTCCTGGATTTTCTCTAAGTTGTTGAATCCCTGAAGAATAGCCTGAGAAAAAGCTGAAACAGAAAACTGAACAACCTACAATATAGCATATGCTGTCAGGAATGAATGTCACGACATTCAGCTTGACATCAAGGATCATATGCTGAGTCTGTTTTTCCAGAAAACAGACTGTACAATTTTGCTGACCTGTATATGACCAAAATGACCATACTACAGTAACAGCTTACATTAATAGATGTCAAAGTATCCAATTTGACATTTACACATTTGGCCTTAAGTCAGTTCTGTTATCCTCTTGAAGAACAGACTAAGTAACATGCTGAAGTATAGCAGAACACCACTCTGTCTAATGTTCAGTATATGCTGTCAATGATGAATGTCATAACATCCATTTTGACATTCAGTCAGTAGGCCTTATGCCAGGTCTGGTCTTTCCTTGATAACCAGACTGGAAATAAATACTAAGTTCTAACAGAACACCAGCTGTTCTATTCCTTAGTATCTGCTGACAGGTATGAATGTCACAGCATCCAGTTTGACATTCAATAAATCCTATATTAGCTAATCCTGCAGTAACTACTCAAGTGTGTCATGACATCAGTCAAGACATCAGAGTACAGTTAGTTATTCTAACCTACAACGCAGTCACACATACACACCATGTCATGACATCAGTCAAGACATTAGTAACCAGCTAGTGTTTTACCATATAATGCAGCCAATTAAACACCTACAAACTCCCCCTTTGGCAAATTTTTGACTAAAACACTTTGATCCCCATAACAGAGTTCATAGCAGCGGAATCACACATCTAGCAGGAAATAAACCTAGCTAACACACTCAAAGTGGCAGCACACTCACACACATGGAAGTTAAATAAAAACTTCACATAACAGCACACATACAGAAGTTAAATAAAAACTTCTAATTGCAGCACACATACAGAGGAACAGAAGTTAAATACAACACTTCAACACACATCAGCTGCAGGGGAAGGAAGTTAAATAAAAACTTCACACACACATCAGCATACAACCAGAAGTTAAATAAAAACTTCATCACACACCAGCTGCAGGAGGGAAAGTAGAGTCTGTCATGGATATCTGTTTAGCAAGATACTCTGTTGTCTTGGGGTATCACCTGTTACTCCCCCTTTTTGTCAAAAATGTTGCCAAAGCAACACTTTAAATTACAAGCCAACACCATAAACAGAATTAAAAAAATGACAGAATTACAGACAATGATTTATTCCTCAGCCTCATCATCAGCCTCCTCTTCAGAACTGGCCTCCTCCTCATCCTCAGAACTTTGCCTAGCAGCTTCATTCGTATCCTCAGCAGACGTCTCCAATTGAAAGATCAGCTTTTCCAACGCAAGCTTCCTAGACTCCAGCTCTTTGCAAGTCTCTCTGAGCACTGCAATGACAGCAGCTTTATCTGGTTGGTTGCTAGCTTTGGATGCTTCTTCCGATGTCATGACAATGTCAGGAACATGCTTGCCCTGGAACAGTTTGTAGCTGAAGGCCAATGGACTCACTCTTCTTTTCACAAAGTCATTGTCTGTCAGGATGTGTGGGAATTGATTCAGCACAATACCACATATGAGAGATGGAAAGGCTATAGGTCCCTTCACACTGAAACTCCCAGCATGTTTCATGGTCTGATCAAAGATGTAGGTGCCATAATCCACCTTTGCCTTGGTTCCCACAACATATATGAACTTTCCCAACATCACAGACACAGTTGACTTGTGATTTGTGGGTACCCAGTTGGCTGCTCCAACTTTGTGTAACATGGCATACTTCACACTGAGTTGGCTGGCCACCAGCTTCCCTTTGAGAGGCCATTTCCGGACTTGCTTTGTTGTGATGACTTGACATATTCTGTTGTCAGTCACTTCAAGCTCTGGTTGCACTTCATCTGCTCTTCCCAAGTACAGATTGATTACTGAGGGGGAAAAGGTCACACACTTGCCACGCACATAGACCTTTCTAAATTCTCTGGACTTCCCATCAGCACACTCCTCAGATAGATTGACAATGAACTCCTTCACCAAAGTCTCATAGCACTTAGGGAGTTGAGTCACAGTTCTCATCAGCCCTGCCTCTTTAATGAGGTCCACAATCTCCTTGCACTCTAAGGCGTTCTGAGCCAGTTCCCTCTCCAAGGCCAGCCTCTTGTGGTAGACATACTTCCACCTGTTCACACTAGAGGCAAAGTGGAAGGACACATTGTCTATAGGTACCTCTGGAACACTAGCAGCCAACTTGCTAGAGGTTGGCTTTTTCCTGGACAGGGATGTTGTGACATCACAGGGAACATCCGAGTCAGATTCCACCACAACAACCTTGGTCTTCAGTTTCTTGGGCACCTCTTTGCTCCAAGGTTTTGCAGGTCCATGTCCTTTTCTCTTGCGTGCACTCTCTGTCACTGTTTGCTTGGGAGAGGTTGTCTCATCAACTTCCTTGGTTGGGGACTTTTGCACAACTGTCTTTTTCTCTCTCCTAGTCATGACCCTCTTGGCTATGCTAGGGATGACTGAGGCCAACAGTTCATTATCAGAGAACTCTTCCAGGTTGACTGTGTCAGCTCTAGGGTTGGCATCAACAGCTTGAGTGACACTAACCTTCTCACCTCTCACTTTGCTCACAGGTTTATCATTCTTAGGACCCTCTTCAGGTAGTCCAGACACATTCTCTCTTAACACAACTGCGGTTTCACGACATGCACCATCATCGGGTATGATAGTGGTCAAGGGAACGGAAACCCTGATTACCGGACAAAATCTTTGTGACAATAGAGGCAATGGCATTATGCACATACCTCGATCCTTCCTTGGAAGGTTTGTCCAGAGCGATAGCTGAGGAGTTTCTGGAGACCGTTTCTTTTGGTCTTCTTGCATGGGAAGACGTTGCAGCGTTGACACCAACTTCCTCCCGGTTAGGGTTGCCAAACTCCGTGCTGTGTGAATCGGACACGGTAGTGTAGGAGGTGGTATCGGATTGATGTGCCATGCTGAATATCTCAGAGGGAAGTTGAACCGTTTCTTTGGAAGAAGGTTTGCACGAATGAGGGTTTAAGCAACGGAATGTGAAACGCTTGATGCAAGAGTAAGGTCTGTTAGCTTTTGACCACTCAGAGCGCACTATTTGTTGTTTAATAATTTGACTTACTAAACAATAGCTACTTAACTTCATTAGTTGCTATAAGTTATCAGACGTACACATTCCCTCTTTGCCCTTACTATTGTCAAACTGAGTAACGTACAATGTCATGACATTCCGGGTGACATTGTACTCAGTCTGCATCAGGTTCCTCCATACTAGGGTTGACCACCTGCTACCAGACGCTAGGTAATCAGTTTCTGCAGACGACAATAGTACACACCTCTGTTTATCCCTTGCTGTCATATCATTTGAATGATGACCAATAGGTGCGAATGACTCATGACTTTCAATCAGGCATTTTCCACAGTCTGTCCTTTTATCTAAAGACAGATATGGGACTCCTCTCATAGTTCCCTTGGAAGGGCTCTTCTTCATTCCTTTTACATGAAGTTGATCAAGTCTTCCATGTCCCAGCTTCCCTTCCTGATCTCCCTTGATTAAGGGGCACTTGGGAAAGTAGAGTGAGTCTTTGGATTTCCATAGATAGCAATTATCTTTGGATCTGTCTCCTCTCATCACTTCCTGATTGCAACCATCCAACACCACACATCCTCCCTTAGTAAATTCCACCTTGCATCCTTGGTCACATAGCTGACTTATGCTTATGAGGTTTACAGTCAGTCCTTTTACTAACAGTACATCACTCAGTTTTGGAGCTTCAGGACAGTCCAGCTTACCAACACCCTTGACTTCTCCTTTAGTTACATCACCAAATGTCACAAACTTGGTGGTAGGAGGTTGTAGATTCACCACTAGGTTGCTCATCCCAGTCATATGCCTTGAGCAGCCGCTATCAAGGTACCAGTCTTGTCTGATAGGTGCCCTTGGAGATGTGTGAGCAAGGTTAGCAACACATTGTTAATTCTCAGGAGAGGAATGAAGCTTAGTTGCCTGCTGCTTAGGATTGACCAGAAGTGTCTGTTTAGCCGCCCATGTTTGTTTCTTAATGGGGACATTATGCTTAGACACCTTCTTCTTAGGCCTACCTTGCGAGGTCTGGTTTGGGTAACCATGCAGCCTATAGCAAAAGGGTTTTATGTGACCAAATCTACCACAGTAATGACATCTCCATCTCTTAAATTTCTTCTTCTGATGATTGCTCATTCTGGTTCTCCGATGTTGAGACATTGGATGTGACTTCTGTTTGAATTTCTGAACTTCAGCCTTAGATGTTTTGAGTTCAGATGAAGAATTCTTAGTGAATCCTAAACCAGACATGGCTCCTGACTTCTGTCTCACCTTTAGGATTTCTTCCAAGGTGTCAGATCCTTTATTCAACACTTTGATGGATTTGGTCAATTTGTCTAGCTTAGAAGTTAGCAGAGAAATCTCACCATTCAGACCCTCTATGACTTTCAGCTGCTCCTGTTTCTCAGCTTCTAGCTCTTTGATGAGTTTCTTCTGCTTTTCTCCTTGGATACATACTTCTGCACTTTTAACACATAGTTCTTTATATGAGGCAGCAAGTTCATCCAAGGTGAGCTCATCTCCACTTGAGTCATCCTCTGAGGCACAGACACTGGTCAGAGCTGTGACATGTTTAGCAGATTCTCCTTCAGATTCACTCTCAGTGTCTTCTTCTGACCAGGTGGCAGATAGCCCTTTCCTTTGCATATTGAGAAAGGTAGGGCATTCAGCCTTAATATGACCATATCCTTCACATCCATGGCACTGGATTCCCTTGCCTTGGTTACACTTTTCTTCAGAAGTTGATCTTTTCTTTATGTCAGACGGAATGTTATGGACATTAGGTCTACCATGTTGATCAACATTCTTTATGAACTTGTTGAACTGTCTTCCAAGCATGGCTATGGCTTCAGAGATGCTTCCATTTCCTCCACTGTTTCCTTCTTCTGACTTCTCTTCAGTGTTAGAAACAAATGCTATGCTTTTGTTCTTCCTGTCAGCATCCTCACATAAGCCCGATTCAAAGGTTTGGAGGGAACCAATGAGCTCATCTACCTTCATCTTGCAAATATCTTGAGCCTCTTCTATGGCTGTGACCTTCATAGCAAATCTCTTAGGCAAGGACCTGAGAATCTTTCTTACAAGTTTCTCTTCAGCCATTTTCTCACCTAGTCCACCAGAGGTGTTTGCAATTTCAAGAATATTCATTTGAAAGTCATGAATAGTCTCATCCTCTTTCATCCTCAGATTTTCAAACTTGGTGGTCAGCATCTGAAGTTTGGACATCTTCACCTTGGAAGTACCTTCATGAGTTACCTTGAGGGTATCCCAAACTTCCTTAGCTAGTTCACAATGGTGCACCAGCCTGAAGATGTTTTTACTGATTCCATTGAACAATGCATTCAAGGCCTTGGAATTTCCAAGAGTTAATGCCTCTTGCTCCTTGTCCCACTCTTCTTCAGGAATCTGCACACTGACTCCATCTTCACCTGTCTTCGTTGGATGTTCCCATCCTTTGTTGACAGCTCTCAAGACTTTGCTATCTAGAGACCTTAAGAAGGCTATCATACGAGGCTTCCAGTCATCATAATTAGAGCCATCCAACATGGGAGGTCTATTTGAGTGTCATATATCCTTGTCCATGGTACTAGAAAGTAACTTCCCTAGATCTCACCCAGAAATTTACAGGCAGGGTGCCTGCTCTGATGCCAATTGAAATTCTAGTTATCAGACTTTAGATGTCACACGGGTTGTTATGACATCCAATTCTGCACAGACAAGAATTAAGTAGAACTTAAAAGTAAGTGCAGTAAATAACTCAAGTAATTGTTTACCCAGTTCAGTCCAACATGACCTACATCTGGGGGCTACCAAGCCAGGGAGGAAATCCACTATCAGTAGTATTAATTCAAAGCTAAACTCACCCGTTTACAACTTGTCACTTAATCCCTACCCAATGCAATTTCAATCTTACTCTAAGATCAGAGTTCCTACTCACTCCCCCTCAATCACCTCAGTGATTACTACCTTTAATCAATATTAAAGACAACTTTGAAGTCACACTTCAAACAACTCTTGATTGTGCTTAACAGCTTTAATCAAGATACATAGCACTCACGCTTAAAAGCTTTGAGCGACACAACACTTACAACTCAATGAACACCCTATGCCAAAGCAATCATCAACGTGATAATGGCTTGGCTTACAAGATATGTCTAATACAAGACTCACAAAAATACAGCAGTGAAGTATGATGGACACACTAAATCTTCACGCCTCAAAATCCCCAAAATCTGAATGAAGGAACGACTTCCTTTTATATTGCAGTACCTGGGCTTTTGCACTTGTATTCTCCTGAATTTAAGGTCACGCGAGTTCCCATAAATTCAACATCTAGGTTACTAACAAATAGGCTATTTGTTAGGTTCATTAAATGTAGCTTGGTTGTTGATTTCCTGGATTTTCTCTAAGCTGTTGAATCCCTGAAGAATAGCCTGAGAAAAAGCTGAAACAGAAAACTGAACAACCTACAATATAGCATATGCTGTCAGGAATGAATGTCACGACATTCAGCTTGACATCAAGGATCATATGCTGAGTCTGTTTTTCCAGAAAACAGACTGTACAATTTTGCTGACCTGTATATGACCAAAATGACCATACTAAGTAACAACTTACATTAATAGATGTCAAAGTATCCAATTTGACATTTACACATTTGGCCTTAAGTCTGTTCTGTTATCCTCTTGAAGAACAGACTAAGTAACATGCTGAAGTATAGCAAAACACCACTCTGTCTAATGTTCAGTATATGCTGTCAATGATGAATGTCATAACATCCATTTTGACATTCAGTCAGTAGGCCTTATGCCAGGTCTGGTCTTTCCTTGATAACCAGACTGGAAATAAATACTAAGTTCTAACAGAACACCAGCTGTTCTATTCCTTAGTATCTGCTGACAGGTATGAATGTCACAGCATCCAGTTTGACATTCAATAAATCCTGTATTAGCTAATCCTGTAGTAACTACTCAAGTGTGTCATGACATCAGTCAAGACATCAGAGTACAGTTAGTTATTCTAACCTACAATGCAGTCACACATACACACCATGTCATGACATCAGTCAAGACATTAGTAACCAGCTAGTGTTTTACCATATAATGCAGCCAATTAAACACTTACACATAAACCTAATTCCTTAAGGTATAAGGTGAAGATGTGATGTCTCTCACTTATATGACTGCTCTTAACCCTATGTGGATGCCCCTGTTACGACTCATCATTTATTCTTAATTTTGATAACCCTATCAATCCTACATTTGTTGCTCGACTTTATGCAATGCTCAACATTTATTCTTAATTTTGATATATTGGAGTAATGTTGAACATTTATGCCTAACTTTGATCTATTGAAAATGATTTAGATGGCTAGTTTTCTGAGTGATTACGCGAAGAAAAATGTGGAGAAATTGATAGATGGAGCGCTCAAAGAATTACGATATATATGTTGTTTCACTTGCATTGCTAAGGAATTTGAAGAAAAGAAAGTTAGGTTGGAAGCAGAAAGGACAAGTGTTGGGCAACGTGTTCAAGTTGCAAAAAGAAGAGGTGAAGATGTTCAAGCTACTGCTCTTTTTTGGGAAGATGAAGCTGATAAGATCATTCAAGAAGACACCAAAACAAAACAAAAATGCTTTTTTGGATTATGTCCTGATTGCATTTGGCTATACAAAAGGGGAAAGGAATTGGAAATTAAGAAAGAGCAAATAAGTTTTTTTATGGAAACTGGAAAGGAACTTGCAATAGGTCTCCCTGCTCCTCTTCCAGATGTTGAACGATATTCATCTCGACACTATATTTCTTTTAAAAGTAGAGAATCGAAATATAATGAGCTTTTGGATGCACTGAAAGATGAAAACAATTATATAATAGGGTTGCAAGGGATGGGGGGAACAGGAAAAACTACATTGTCCAAAGAAGTGGGTAAGATACTTAAGCAATCCAGACAATTTACGTGCATTATTGTTACGACAGTGTCATTTTCTCCTGATATTAAAAAGATTCAAGATGATATTGCTGGGCCCTTGGGATTGAAGTTTGATGACTGTAGTGAATCAGACCGACCTAAAAAACTATGGAAAAGATTAACAAATGGTGAAAAGATTCTTGTAATACTTGATGATGTTTGGGGAGATATTGATTTTGAAGAAATAGGGATTCCATATAGTGACAATCACAAAGGTTGTAGAGTTCTTGTAACCACGCGCAATGTGGAGGTATGCAACACATTAGGATGCAGTAAGACAATCAGATTGGAGCTCTTGTCTTCAGATGATGCATGGGAAATGTTCAAACGACATGCTGGTCTGACTGAAACTTCAACTAGAAGTTTGCTAGACAAGGGTCGTAAAATTGCAGACGAATGCAAAGGATTACCAATTGCAATTGCTGTTATCGCAAGTAGTTTGAGGGGAAAACAACATCGGGAAGAATGGGATTTTGCCTTAAAATCCTTGCAGAAATATGCTTCAATGCATGATATTGATGATGATGATGATGATTTGGTTAAAATATATGAACGCTTGAAGTTTAGCTATGATAATATGAACGATGGAAAGGCAAAGAGACTATTCCTGTTGTGTTCTGTATTTCGAGAAGATGAAGAAATTCCTACTGAAAGTTTAATCAGACTTGGCATAGGAGCTGGCCTTTTCGGGGAAGATTATGGCAGCTACGAAGATGCTCGAAGTCAAGTAGTTATATCCAAAAATAAACTCCTAGATTCTTGTTTATTGTTGGAGGTCGATGATGATAGAGTGAAAATGCATGACTTGGTTCGTGATGCAGCCCAATGGATAGCAAACAAAGAGATTCAAACAGTAAAGTTGTATGATAAAAATAAAAAAAGAATGGTTGAAAGGGAGAAGAGTATTAAATATTTGTTATGCGAAGGAAAGCTAAAAGACGTGATATTGTGCAAGCTTGAGAGTTCAAAGCTCCAAATTCTAATTGTCAATATCGACAGTGATGATGATGATAGGCACAAGGAGAAAATCGAAGTCCCAAATTCATTTTTTAAAAATATTAGTGGCCTTCGTGTTTTTCATTTCTCTAGTTATATTTATCCAACAAATCTATCATTACCTCACTCAATTCAGTTGTTGAAGAATATTCGATCTCTTCTTTTTCATGGTTTTGATTTAGGTGATATCTCTATTTTGGGAAATCTGCAAAGTCTTGAGACACTTGATTTGGGAATGTGTGAAATTAATGAATTTCCAGAAGGAATGGCAAAACTACCGAATCTTAGATTATTGAGTTTGAGATTTTGTGAAATTAGAAGGAATAATCCATTTAAAGTGATTGAAGGATGCTCCTCACTTGAAGAGTTGTATTTCATAACCAGTTTTAATGATTGTTGCCGAGAAATATCCTTCCCACTGTTACAAAGATTTATAGTGGATGATGGGTATACAAATGAGAATGTGTCAGTATCAAAATATTTGTCTCTTTTAGACAAAAAAGATAAATATTTACTCCCCAAAAAACAATTCAAGGACTGTATACAAGCAGTAGAGGTTCTTAGACTAACAGATGGAATCTGGTGGGAATGGGTAAATATCATACCGGAAATTGTTCCTATGGATTATGGTATGAATGATCTAGTCGAGCTTAAATTGAGTTGCATTCCAAAGCTTAAGTGTCTCATTGACACTAAGCATGGTAATTCTCAAGTAACAACTGTGTTCTCCAAATTAGTTATACTACATTTGGATGAAATGGAAAGTTTGGTAGAATTGTGCAATGGTCCCCTTTCCTTTGATTCTCTCAAGAGTTTAGAGGAGCTGACCATCATCAGCTGCGATCAATTGCAAAGCTTATTCACGTGCAGCCTAAACCTCTTCAATTTGAAGACATTGTTATTGCTACAATGTCCGATGTTGATCTTCTCCCTATTTCAACTGACTACGTCTGGTAGCCTAGTGTCATTGGAGGTATTGAGAATAACTGGCTGCAAACATCTCGAATACATAATAATAGATGAAAGAAAAGTGAAGGAATCGAGAGGAGAAATAGTTGCTGCTGATGATGATAATGATCGCAAGATGAGTCAAGACTCAATATTTCCAAAACTGAAACATCTATATATTGAACACTGCCATGGATTAAAATTTATATTTTCAATTCAGGATCTTCCGGCACTGGATTTTTTCTCAATATCTGATTGTGAGAAGCTGCAATCCATATTTGGCCATGATTCAATAAATAATTTTCTAAAATGTGATGTTACCACGCCTTCTCCCATTTCTAGAGATGCTTCCAAGCCAGGAAAACAATTAGAACCTTTGAAATGCAGTACCTTTTCATGGACCAATATATGTTGCTTTGGTAAAAAATCAAGGACTACTGAAGATCAACAGCAGGTAAGCCTCTCGCCTTCTGTTATGTTATCTTTTGCTATTTTTTATTAGATATTATAACATTTGTGACTTACATGAGGAAGTTTTCTTTGATTGGTTTGTTAGTTTATTCTAAAATGAAATATTATTTAATTTTTTTTACTTAATCTCAAAAATGTTTTTATCTTACTACTTATTTATTTTAAGCAAGAATTGAGTGGGAACATCGATCATTTTGTTGGTTTGAAAAGTCTCAAGCTATATGATTGCAAAGTAGAAATTATATTACATGAACAACAAATGAACTTATGTTTGGAGTACATTGCGTTGCAGGATCTGCCTTCGAAGACTACCAGCCTTTTGGAGAATTCAATTTCCCTCAATTACCTTACAGTGATAAAAATCAGGCGATGTAAAAAATTGGAAATTGTGTTTTCCACATCTATATTAAGATGCCTACCACAATTGGTTGCTCTAAGAATAGTAGAATGCAAAGAGTTGAAGCATATTATTGAAGATGATTTGGAGAATGACAAATCCATAAATTTTGAGTCTACAAACACATACTTTCCAAAGCTAGAAATACTTATTGTAGGAAACTGCAACAAACTCAAATGTGTCTTTCCGACTTCCGTATGTAAAAAGCTTCCAAAGCTAAAAGTTCTGATAATAAGAGAAGCATATGGGCTGCAACAAATATTCAAAACCGAAGGTGATGATCAGAAACTCGAGATTCCAAATCTGGGAGTTGTATCATTTATCAATCTGCCAAACCTCTCCGATGCTCAAAAAGTGCACTTTGAGGCCGTAAATTATCGATTTCTACATAGTTGTCATAAACTGTCTCTGACTTCAGCATCAAAATCCGACACCATTGATAACATTATTGATCCTTTGTTCGACATAGGTACACACTATATCCAATATTTTTGAAGACTATTACATGTATGCTTTAAATAATTACATATTTTTATGTAATAGTATTTATATAAATTACATATTATTACAGGTTTATGCTTACTTTTTCCCTTAATTTATGAATTTGTGTGTTTGCACATGCACAAAATGCGGGGAAAAATTGAGTAGAACACAGTGAGATGTACATGTCTAAACTTGAAAATGATGATTTATAGTCAGATAGATGTTTTGATTTATTATGATTATGAGTTACTATATACTGATTTTAATCTTCATAATAATTTGTTATAGATTCTGATATCTATATGGAACTCATGGTTCTATTGCAATCGCAACCATTAAAAGAAGCGTACAAAGGCCACCACACCTGGAATCAAAGTCCTACTTCAGAAATCACTAGAGAATTTGCAGATGGGGTTGGGATTGAAGCGGAAGCAGCATTAGGACACATATTGACTTCTCCACAGGTCAATAGTAATCATATCCTATCCATAAAAATTTTGGATAAATTTAATTAATAGTTTGCTTCTGTTCTTTCTAGTTACAGATGTTATTGAATGAACAATCAATGGATCAACAACTATTGACGAACAAACAACATTCACTTGGAGAAACTGAAACGACCAATAAACCTCAGGTATACCTAAAAAGAAATAAAGTATACTTCTGGTGCTTCTTACAAATATATTACAACTTATTTACATTTGCATGCCATGAAATTAGTTGGATGGTTCTGTCACGCCGCCAGAAAAAACTTTAGCAGCAAATTCTTCTATCATTTCAGAAACAAAGAAGGAGCAACCTATACAATTACTTGGTCCTAAACAAATGGTATTTCCCCTCTTTTGCATATAATTTTTTACTCTTTTCCGATGCAGTAATCAATGATCAAGGTATAAGTTTTAAGACAACGTCATTTGTTAATTTGAGTCTAAGCAGGAAGATGTTGATTGCCAAATAGCCACAACCTCTTTGTCCAGTGTCACTACGGAAAACAATGATGAAGGTGAAGAGTCTTTGAATATATTTTTAGAGACCAATGATGAAGGTGAAGACTCTTTGATTAAACTTTCAGAGACCAATGATGAAGGTGAAGACTCTTTGAATATATTTTCCTATCCTACAATTTCTCTAAATGATGATGCTTTCATAAAAGTATGCTCAAATGTTCCTAAAGATGGTGAAAGAGTAGTTTCCAAATCTAAACCCTCTTCTAGCATCATATCTCCTATTGCATTTCAATTTCCTTCAAATTCTTCTAAAGGTATTTTATTGCTTCATTTTATTTTTAATTAATTTTATTTGTTTCTTGTAGTTTCAGAAGACTCTTCTCAAATAGATGAAAATTTAAGTGAGCTGGAGCAACTAGCTTCGAAGAAGCATTTGAATGATGAGAACTTGTGTTTGTTGAATGATTTCCTTGCAAAGCACCCTTGTGTTCGTTTAAGAGATACTTCACTTAGTAATAGATACAAGGGCTATGCCTACAACTTACTTGCTGAGCTATTGAAATTCCTCCAAAGGCATAGTCTGGTCGATGTATTGGGCTCAAGCCGCTCTGAACTTTTCGAGTTATTACAAGATGTGCGCAGCTTTGCTTTTGATAAGGATTGGTTGGATGGTGTCGAAAGGCGTATAATTCAACAAGAGGGGGTTTTAAATGCCCCTATTGGCTATTAGACTTATATTCCTCCAATGAGGGTGTCTAATGAGCATTTGATTTGATTTCGTCTAGAATTATAGAAGATTTGATTATGATTTGTTATTCCACAATAATCTCAAAGATATATTTGTTATTAATTCAGATTCAAACTTAAATCTTCATTTAAATTGATTTGATCTTCAAACAAATGTCAGACAAATCACATAAATATTGTTAAACAATCTGCAACAAATATATGATTGAATCTCAATCATAAATTTTGCACTAAGCAACGTCCATCATGGCCTGTTGACCAAGGTCAAATGTTGTATTGCATAAACCATGTTCCATATATTGTACAAGTACATCCAAATTAACTCTTCTAACTTAATTGTAGATCTTCTCTGTGGAATGAATCTTGAATAGAATAAATCTGAAGCAAAACTACTATATCATTTGTCTGTTGACAGAGACCCGATATTGCAGCATATAGGGACCAAAAGTGTAAATGCAAATTTTTAGAATGATCATTTTTTAAAGGAAATTTTTTGAGATACTAAAAGTGAAATATAAGATATTTAGAAGGACCACAAACATATTTAACCCTAAAATAAATACAAATGCAATATCATATTAATTATTTATAAATTAATATATAATTTATACAATTTAGTTTTAAGAAGTGGCTTTCTGGAATGGCAATTGATAAAACAACCTCAGTGCAAGATTTATAATAAAAAGTGAAAGAAAAATACATAGGTGGAGTCATATAAAATCAACCCAACCTAAAAATACAAAACATAACGGTTGTGGTCACTTGCACCTGTGCTACCTGCATGATATTCCTGCAGTTTCTTACCTGCTAATAAAATACATGGGGTATGAGACTATTTTTTTCCGGTGGATTTCATATGCATTTCTGATCCGTCCCATGTGATCCAGTTGGATGATGTGTAATTTAGAGAGAACTTGACTGTTGAGGCATCACCTTTACAGATCGTGGATCATAAAGTGAAGCATTTGAGAGGCAAGGAGATTGTTTTAGTGAAGGTAGCGTGGGGAGGATCTGCTGGTGGGAGTGTGACGTGCGACCTCAAGAGTCAGATGAGAGAGTCTTATCCAAAGTTTTTTTCTTCAGGTAACTTTCAAGGATGAAAATTCTTTAAGTGGGGGGAGAGTTGTAACACCCCGAATTTTCAATTAATCATTTAATTGAATGTTAATTTTCTTTTGCTTATTTCTTTTTGAGTATTGGTGAATTTATATGACTTATTAATTTTATTTAATTATTGGTGTGCTTGGATATTTTGGTGGGATTTATAGAGATTAGTGATAATTATTTAGAACCTTAATTAATTTTAAAATAATAAAATAATAAGAAAGTAAGAAATTCATGAGATTTAGGTGGTTATTAAGATTATTGGAAAAATAAGGGAATGTGGTGAAAATAAGAATAAGTTGGGGAAAGAGTGAAATGATTAAAAATCTAAAAATTAGATTAATATTAATAAGGAGGATTAGTGGAGCTTTGTGGAATTGGAGGAAATTTGCAGAAAGAGCAAATAGTGAGAAGAAGCAAAACAAGGGTTTGAGAAAGAGGAACAAGTTGTAGCCAAAGCTTGCTTTTGCTGGAATTTAAGGTAGGGGGATTACTCTAATATTGGTGTAAATTGCATGAAGGATAGAGACGGATCCTCACCCTCCTCTAGGTTTTCCCATCTTTTTTACCATTGTTGATGTTTACGTGTTATTGAGAGAAATATGTGAAAAATCTGTTACAATTACTATGGGATATATGAAATTCGTAGTCTGTTTTATGCTGAAAGTTATACATGATGTGGTTATGTGAATCTAAATGTTATTGTTGTGGTTGATGTATTTTGGTAATACATAACCTTAAATTCATGATAAAGTGATGGCTTAGGTGTTTAATTAGTGAATATGAGATGTATTAATCATGGGATAATATATATATGTTATTTTCTATTCGATTTGGATGGTTGGGGGTCAAAATCAGAGCTTTGATAGGACTCAAATGGTGAATTCGAACTATGGACGCAACGATAATCGATTACTTGCAGTTGGTAACCGGTTACTTGTGAGAAAAATGGTTCATGATGTACTTGAGGGCATAATTATACGGTGTTACTTGTTGTGTAATGCTAATTAATGGTTAATGACGATGAAAAAATTTTGTTTTGATTGTTGTGATTGATTGAATTAATGATTGTCCATGAGGATTGATGTTGATGTTGATATTGAGATGATATTATTGTGATAAAATATTATGAGAAATTGAATAACATTTGGAAAACGGATATAATTGTACGATTGTGTATTTCTGAATATTTCATACTTGTTGTGTTAAGGTGATGAACTCTTGGTGGTGTACACTGTTAGAAGTGGGGCAGGTTATGAATGATCATACTTGCATGTTATTATTGAATCCATGCATCATGGTGAACGGACTTCGGTTCAGTGGTGAGTTCTGGTTCAAAAGTGGGGACTGGGAACGAGTAGTTGATTTTAGTAATGGGATCAGTGAAGTGTTGCTGATTTAGTAGTGGGCATCAATGACATCACTATATTGAGCTCTAGTTCTGAAGTGGGGACCAGGAGCTAGTAGTTGATTTTAGTAATGGGATCAGTGAAGCGTTACTGATTCAGTAGTGGGGATCAGTGACGATTATGGTGGGCTCTGGTTCAGAAGAGGGGACCGGGAGCAAGTATGGACGAAAATCGGTAACATACCTATATGTCCTAATTGATACCACATGCATTGAGTCAAGATGGTTGGCCATATTACATACATAAAAGTATTGTGAATTGTTTAGTTGTTGTGAATATGTGACGTGCTTGCTGATTTGTGTGAATATGATACCCTTTTTATCTTTTGCACCATTAATATATTTGAGCATATTCTCAACCTTGTTTCTTTGTTGTGGTGTATGTGCTCCTTTGGAGTACATAAAATTAGGAAGAGGAGTGGCAGTTTGAGCTAAAGGACGATATTGAGGCGTCTTTAGTTATTTATCGTTCGAGTCTTTAGTGGAGTCGATCTAATATGTAGCATTAGGGACAAGTTGTCTATATTTCGTTGTTACATGTCTTATTCACTTTGAAGTTGTTGAACCACTTTGTTATTCATTTGTCATTGAGAAATTATATGTCAAACTTTATTGTTTCTGTTGCTTAATTCAAATGATTGGATTTTGTTGGTTTCTATGTTTGGTGAAACATGCGTGACACTCTAAGTGTTGAATTAAAATTGAATTATTTTACTAAATTTTGAGTCAAAGAATTAGGGTGTTATACACCTACTTCAAACTCCTTAGGAACGACTACATCAACAGTAGGTGTATCAACATGACTGGTGGGGTATATGGGGAGTTAGAAGATGAAATCTTCCTCCTCCGGGAAAACAGAGTCGGAGATGTGTGAGTCCTAGAAGTTTTCGCATTTGTATCAAAGCAATTAACATTGATTGATGGTCACGAGGGTTAGGCTATTTCCCTACGAATAGATGCATGTTGGGACATTCTGACGATCCCTAGTCGTTCATGGATGTTAGCCATGTTATCTATAATTAAACTATATAAGCCATACAAAGTAGAAAAAATCAAACACAGATGAAGCACATTGAAAATCAAGCCAAACAATACATAATACAAAATTACACTTCCGTATTTCTAGAAAATCAAATTTTAAACAGATACGGAACTGCATTTTCGTCTTTACCTACAACTTAGAAAAAAACTCAAATTACATAAATATATGGAAACTAATTATGATCAAAACGCATTGTTCATTATAAAATGCATTGGATTGAGTATTACACAACCTAATGCTCAATTTAAACAAATGCATGTATATAAAATCAAATGCGAAAAATTTGGATTCTAAAACTTATCAAATGTGAAATATTTTCACATAAATGTATACACTACCAAATTAATGCACTAGAGAATTAGTGTGTGCTAAATATATACACACTATTGGAGTTTCCGAACATCTATTTACATATTAATACATTACCACATACTAACATAGTCATTTGGTAGTAATTTTAGTTTTTATATCAGATCACAACACACTACTAATACACGATACATCAATGAATAATAGTTTTAAATACACAAACATAATAAGATGGTTTATAAGTTCATGTCATATGAGAAATGACGAAGCTTTATGCACAAGAATAACTCTCACGTTGAAAAGAATAGCATATTAGAAATGAAGGAATACATGTACATGAAAATATAATCTAATAACCAATAGGGGCGCTTAAAACCGTCTTTTGTTGAATGATACTCTCCAAAACAGCTTCAGACGATTTCAATTCATGCTTAAGATCTTCAACTTCCATGGAGACAGCTTGTTGCTTGGAATCCAATAATCTTTTCAATGTCTCAGAAAACAAAACGCGCCTTTCTACACCATCCAACCATTCCTTATCAAAACCACATTTGCGCACATCTTGTAATAATTCAACAAATTCCGAGCGGTTTGAACCTAACACATCCAACACACTATGGGTTTGGAGGAATTTCAATAGCTCTGCTAGACAGTTGTAGGCATAACCCTTGTATCTGTTACTAAGTGAAGTGTTGTTTAAAAGAACAGAAGGATGCTTAACAAGAAAATCAGTTAATAGAGACAAGCTCTCATAATCCAAATGCTTCATGGAGACTAGTTGTTCGAGCTCCCTTGTGACAAGAAAAGGAGAACTTAAATCTTCTACTATTGGAGGAAACTGAGATGCTATTGGAGACGTGATACTAGAAGAGGGTTTAGATTTGAAAACTATTATTTTATCATCCTTAGGAAACTGTTCCTCAATGTTTGAGCTTTCTTTCATGGAAGCGGCAGCTTTTAGAGAAACTGAACAAAATGTGGGATAGGAAAAAGTTCAAAACCAAAATGTGGGATAGGAAAAAGTAACATAAAAGTAGAAAATATATTGAAAGACTCTTCACCTTCATCATTGGTCTCCGTCGTGGCTATTTGGCAATCACCATCTTTCTGCATAGACTCAAAAAGAAAAAGTTTAAAATTTGATTTTTAGGCATCCAATCTCATAACAGTTAATGAATAAAAAACACGACAAGACTACCTGTGAAGATGGATCAAATGATGAACTGACTAATTCTAAATGAGGTGATGATGAACTGTTTGATTTTGAATGGGTTGAGGATGTTAAAGTCTTAACATTGGTTGATGTAATTCCATCTTCGGTACTTATCTCGACACCCTGCTTAAATTTAAAAATCTTGTTTTCAAACTCATTTTGATTATTTAGATTTTTAATATGAAGTAAAGTATTCACCTGTGGCTGTGACGAAGTCAATATACTTCCTGATTCTGATGTTGCTTCAGCTTCAACCCCAACTGCAGATTCTTGAGTGACTTTTGAACTTGGTTTTCCATTGCAGGTGAAATGGCTTATTAATGGTTTCAATTGAATCTTCAATTCCGTATAGCATTCATATTCTATAGCAAAATATTATAGAGATTAACCTCATTATATAGTAGCATGTTAGAGAAATGGAAATTTATTAACCGATGATTTCACTTTGCACTCTTAATATTTATAATAAGAATTCTGACATAGGGAATTTGGAAGAGAATTGGGCCATTACAAGGGAAACCAACTCATATTCATAATATAACTCATAATCACAATCACAAATCAAAATGTCTACTTTCAACTGAAAAATCATCATTTTTTTCAACTTTAAAAATAATATATCCTTAACTTTGTGGCATTCTGTGCATGGGTAAACACGCACAAATTAATAATGTCTTGAGAAATATTGATATAGTGTGTACCTATGCTTTGAACAAAACCAATAATGTCATCAATGTCATCTATGTCATCCGATTTTGATGCTGAAGTCAGAGAAAAATTATGACAGTTTTGTACAAGACGATAATTTACGGCCTCAAAGTGCACTTTTTGAGCATCGGAGAGGTTTGGAAGATTGATAAATGCTACAACTTCCAGATTTGGAATCTCGAGTTTCTGATCATCACCTTCAGTTTTGAATATATCTTGCAGCTCATATACTTCTCTTATCATCAGAACTTTTAGCTTTGGAAGCTCTTTACATATGGAGGTCGGAAAGACACATTTGAGTCTGTTGCAGTTTCCTACAATAAGTATTTCTAACTTTGGGAAGTATGTGTTTGTAGACTTAAAATTTATGGATTTGTCATTCTCCAAATCATCTTCAATAATATGCTTCAACTCTTTGCATTCTACTATTTTTAGAGTAACCAATTGTGGTAGGCATCTTAATATAGATGTGGAAAACACATTTTCCAATTTTTCGCATCGCAAGATTTTTATCACTGTAAGGTGATTGAGGGAAAATGAATTCTCCAAAAGGCTCGTACTCTTCGAAGGCATATCCTGCAACGCAATGCACTCCAAACATAAGTTCATTTGTTGTTCATGTAATTCTTCATTGAGAAAATATATATTTTCTACTTTGCAATCATATAGCTTGAGACTTTTCAAACCAAAAAAATGATCAACATTCCCACTCAATTCTTGCTTAAAATAAATAAGTAGTAAGATAAAAACATTTTTGAGATTAAGTAAAAAAAATTAAATAATATTTCATTTTAGAATAAACTAACAAACCAATCAAAGAAAACTTCCTCTTAATATTAAGATGTAAGTCACAAAGGTTATAATATCTAATAAAAACGAAGAATAAAAAATAGCAAAAGATAACATAACAGAAGGTGAGAGGCTTACCTGCTGTTGATCTTCAGTAGTCATTGATTTTTTACCAAAGCAACATATATTGGTCCATGAAAAGGTACTGCATTTCAAAGGTTCTAATTGTTTTCCTGGCTTGGAAGCATCTCTAGAAATGGGAGAAGGCGTGGTAACATCACATTTTAGAAAATTATTTATTGAATCATGGCCAAATATGTATTGCAGCTTCTCACAATCAGATATTGAGAAAGATTCCAGTGCCGGAAGATCCTGAATTGAAAATATAAATTTTAATCCATGGCAGTGTGCAATATATACATGTTTCAGTTTTGGAAATATTGAGTCTTGACTCATCTTGCGATCATTATCATCAGCAGCAGCAACTATTTCTCCTCTCGATTCCTTCACTTTTCTTTCATCTATTATTATGTATTCGAGATGTTTGCAGCCAATTATTCTCAATACCTCCAATGACACTAGGCTACCAGACGTAGTCAGTTGAAATAGGGATAAGATCAACATCGGACATTGTAGCAATAACAATCTCTTCAAATTGAAGAGGTTTAGGCTGCACGTGAATAAGCTTTGCAATTGATTGCAGCAGATGATGTTCAGCTTCTCTAAACTCTTGAGAGAATCAAAGGAAAGGGGACCATTGCACAATTCTACCAAACTTTCCATAAAATCCAAATCTAGTACAACTAATTTGGAGAACACAGTTGTTACTTGAGAATTACAATACTTAGTGTCAATGAGACACTTAAGCTGTCGAATGCAACTCAATCTAAGCTCGACTAGATCATTCATACCATGATCCATAGGAACAATCTCAGGTATGATATTTATCCATCCCCGCCAGATTGTTCTTAGTATAAGAACCTCTGCTGCTTGAATACAATCCTTGAGTTTTTTTTCAGAGAGTAAATGTTCATTTTCTTGATGTAAAAGAGACACACATTTTGATGGTGAATCATCCACAAATCTCTGATTATCATCCACTATAAATCTTTGTAACATTGGGAAGGATATTTCTCGGCAACAATCATTAAAACTGTTTATGAAATACAACTCTTCAAGTGAGGAGCATCCTTCAATCACTCTAAATGGATTATTCCTTCTAATTTCACAAATTTTCAATTTCAACGATCTAAGATTCGGTAGTTTTGCCATTCCTTCTGGAAATTCATTAATTTCACACCAAATCAAATCAAGTGTCTCAAGACTTTGCAGATTTCCCAAAATAGAGATATCACCTAAATCAACACCATGAAAAAGAAGAGATCGAATATTCTTCAACAACTGAATTGAGTGAGGTAATGATAGATTTGTTGGATAAATATTAGTAAAGAAATTGAAAACACGAAGGCCACTAATATTTTCAAAAAACGAATTTGGGACTTCGATTTTCTCCTTGTGCCTATCATCATCATCACTGTCGATATGGACAATTAGAATTTGGAGCTTTGAACTCTCAAGCTTGCACAATATCACGTCTTTAAGCTTTCCTTCGCATAACAAATATTTAATACTCTTCTCCCTTTCAACCATTCTTTTTTTATTTTTATCATACAACTTTACTGTTTGAATCTCTTTGTTTGCTATCCATTGGGCTGCATCACGAACCAAGTCATGCATTTTCACTCTATCATCATCGACCTCCAACAATAAACAAGAGTCTAGGAGTTTATTTTTGGATATAACTACTTGACTTCGAGCATCTTCGTAGCTGCCATAATCTTCCCCGAAAAGGCCAGCTCCTATGCCAAGTCTGATTAAACTTTCAGTAGGAATTTCTTCATCTTCTCGAAATACAGAACACAACAGGAATAGTCTCTTTGCCTTTCCATCGTTCATATTATCATAGCTAAACTTCAAGCGTTCATATATTTTAACCAAATCATCATCATCATCATCAATATCATGCATTGAAGCATATTTCTGCAAGGATTTTAAGGCAAAATCCCATTCTTCCCGATGTTGTTTTCCCCTCAAACTACTTGCGATAACAGCAATTGCAATTGGTAATCCTTTGCATTCGTCTGCAATTTTACGACCCTTGTCTAGCAAACTTCTAGTTGAAGTTTCAGTCAGACCAGCATGTCGTTTGAACATTTCCCATGCATCATCTGAAGACAAGAGCTCCAATCTGATTGTCTTACTGCATCCTAATGTGTTGCATACCTCCACATTGCGCGTGGTTACAAGAACTCTACAACCTTTGTGATTGTCACTATATGGAATCCCTATTTCTTCAAAATCAATATCTCCCCAAACATCATCAAGTATTACAAGAATCTTTTCACCATTTGTTAATCTTTTCCATAGTTTTAAAGGTCGGTCTGATTCACTACAGTCATCAAACTTCAATCCCAAGGGCCCAGCAATATCATCTTGAATCCTTTTAATATCAGGAGAAAATGACACTGTCGTAACAATAATGCACGAAAATTGTGTGGATTGCTTAAGTTTCTTACCAACTTCTTTGGCCAATGTAGTTTTTCCTGTGCCCCCCATCCCTTGCAACCCGATTATATAATTGTTGTCATCTTCCAATGCATCCAAAAGCTCATTATATTTCGATTCTCTGCTTTTAAAAGAAATATAGTGTCGGGATGAATAACGTTCAACATCTGGAAGAGGAGCAGGGAGTCCGATTGCAAGTTCCTTTCCAATTTCCATTAATTTTTTTATTTGGTCTTTTTTATTTGCCAGTTCCTTTCCCCTTCTGTATCGCCATATGCAATTAGGAAATAATCCAATAAAACATTTCTCTTTTGTTTTGGTGTCTTCTTGAATGAGCTTATCAGCTTTTTCTTCCCAAAAAAGAGCATTTGCTTCAACATCTTCTCCTCTTCTTTTTGCAACTTTAACACGCTGCCCAACAGCTGTCCTTTCTGCTTCCAACCAAACTTTTTCTTCTTCAAGTTCCTTAGCAATGCATGTGAAACAACATATATAACCGAATTCTTTTAGCCCTTCATTTATCAACTTCTCCATATTTTGCTTTGCGTAATCAATCAGAAAACTCGCCATCTAAATCATTTTCAATATATCAAAGTTAGGCATACATGTTCAACATTGCTTCAATATATCAAAATTAAGCATAAATTCTAAACACTGCATAAAGTTGAGGGACAAATATAGAATTGAAGATAAATTGATCTGGGGTTATGAGCAACAACAAAATAGCAACCATATTATTGTTTTTTTTACCTGTTTTTTTCACCACTTTCAATGCAAGCAAGCTCGGGTTGATTGAGAAATTAATCTTCTTCTTTCTCCAATATGTAGTGCTTTCTTCAGTTCAAGTTATGCAAGCAGTAAACAAAAAGCAGCAAGATTACATCATATATATATATATAGTGCTGGCACAACTGTTATAGACGAGGAATAAATTTCATTCTCCGATACCCCTTCACACGATGGAGCTAGGTATATATCTATCAAGCCCAATTTTAAACCTAAAGTCGTGAAAGGTTAGGGGAGAAGACCTTTGGTGAAAAAGTCCACAACTTGTTCTTGAAAACTCACAGATGACAAAAGCAATACACCAGTTTGTACTTGGTCAAAAACAATGTAGCACTTTATGACATTAGTTGCAATATGAAATGAACTTTGATTATCATAATAAAAGAATTTTAAGATCAGCCAAGAAAAACAAAAGTCACTTAACATAATGTTGAGTCGAGTGATGATCAAATATATCAAACGACCAATGAAACATCTTTCATGTATATATCATATGCATCAATACGAGGTTTCATCGAGATTTGGTGAAGATATTGGTTAACTAATCATTTGAGCATATGTTTCAACGGGTCTTAAACGAGACTCTAATATTATCTTAAAAATTATGGTTGGTTTAACTTAACCTTAAAAAACCGACTTGTACGGTAAAGACTGCTCCAATTTATATACACATATTCAAACAATTAATGATATATGGTATAACGTTAGATTTCTTAACAATTTACAAAAAAGTATATACACAACGCACACGTTACCACGGTCCTTTGAAGGATCGTGGTGATATATCTAAATTCAGGTGCCACTATTATTTTAATTAAAAATTATTAACATATTACAACGGTTATTTTGAACAACTGTGGTGATATCTTTAATCTTTCATTGGTTTGAATCCCAACACTAGTAAATTCGTGATTTCTTCAGAATTTTAGTTGAGTCTTTCACTTTTATTTAAAAGTGATATCACTTCAATTTTTTTTATAAAATTTCATTAAGTAAACAATATATCATCATGACTCTTTTAGATGACCGTGGTGGAATGATTTATTCTTTTGAGAAAATAATCTGCTCTTTTGACTCGATAGCTCTACCAACTATAATGATAACTATGACACATAGGAACACATGTTCACCTTCTTCCATCTCCAAAGACCTACATGATATTTATCTATATAGCTTATCTACCGAATTTGAGAACCCTTCATCTTTCTCTTATCTTTTTGATATTTTATGTAGATTGTCAAACCAAGAATGAAATATGGATATAGAATGAATTTTATCATATTCAATTTTATTCTATCCATTATTTATAAACTCGAACAATATAATCTCACTATTTATCATTCCATTCCATTTTGTCTCATACCACCAATCTAAACATAAGAAAAAGGTATAGCCTATAACAGCTAGGTTGGGGTCTTCAGTGAATCATCCACCAAAACAATTATTCTATGTGTATACTAGTGTTATTGATTCTAGGTTATGAGACAATTGTTATTTATTGTTGGAAATTGTTTTGCAATATTAGTTTCAAAATGACAAAAGAGTTAAATAGCATTTAATGCTTTGCTTTAAGTCCCACATAGAAAGTGGAGACATCCTTTAAAGCATTTATAAATGCTTTGGAACTTTAACTCACCAAAGGAACAAAGAGAATAAGGTGCCACATGGACATGTGGTGGTCCCAAGCATTATGCCACTTGACACAACCAATGGACCCTCGCCGGTGTTGCCACCGGCTCCGGGGGCGTGGGCGTGGGCGTAGAGGCGCCTTGTAGGCGGCACTTGCTCAGAATTTTAGTTATTGTTTTGTTTGAATTTTGAATTCAATTTTCATATCTTTTCATGAAAAAATGTCATATATGAAACATTGTGTTTTATGGTGAAATGGTGTTGTTTCATCAAAGGTTGCAAACTTTTGAAACAACATCCATATCTCCTATAAATATAAGATTCTATTTAAAAAAAATAACACAAGAACTAAAAACGTATTTCTCTTCCAAAATTCCAGAAAAACCTTCCTTGCATTTCGGGTTCTTCACTTGTCTTGTGCAAACTCGAAATTAAGGCTGATATTATCCTGAGTGTTCTTGCATTTTCCAACTCTAAGACATAATAAAAGAGTGCTTGAAATACTTTTAAGGAAAGTGATTCTCAATCACGATTCAGTCCTGGATCCATTTAATTTTACCGAATTTTCTAACAATCTTAAAAGTATTAGTAACATAATGGCTTCAGACGCTGCTGTTTCAAGCATCAAAGTGATGAACCAGGATCTTGTCAAGTTAGATCGATTTGATGGAACAAATTACACAAGATGGCAAGACAAGATGACATTCCTATTGACTGCCCTGAAGGTTCACTATGTTCTTGATCCCGACCTACAACCAATACCTGAACCAACAGAAAATGATTCGGAAGAACTCAAGAAGGAGCGCAAGAAACGCAAGGAGGACGAACTGCTTTGCCGTGGACACATTCTGAATACTTTATCTGATCGTCTCTACGACCTCTACACAGACAATCCATCGGCAACAGAAATATGGAAGGCACTAGAATTCAAGTTCAAGGCTGAAGAGGAAGGTACGAAGAAGTTCTTAATATCTAAATATTTCGATTTTAAATTCTTAGATTCTAAGCCCATTCTTCCTCAAGTGCATGAATTGCAAGTTCTGGTCAATAAAATAAAGGTAGTAAAAATAAACATCCCTGAGACCTTCCAAGTCGGTGCAATTATTGTAAAATTACCACCTTCATGGAAAGGCTACCGAAAGAAATTGTTGCACAGTTCCGAGGACTTCTCCTTGGAGAAAATTCAGAAACATCTTCGAATCGAGGAGGAATCGAAGGAGAGGGAGAAATCAGAACCCCTTACTCATTTCAAAACAAACGCTGTGACCAACAAGGGAAAGAAGAGACATGATGGCATGAAGAGTCATCTTGGACCAAAGAAAGAACATAACAAGTTCAAGAACTCTGGCGGTCATAAAGGTCCAAAGAACGGATGTTTCGTATGCGGTAAACCTGGACACTATGCTCGAGATTGCAGACAAAATAAAGCAAAAAATGAGATCAATGCAATTCGATCAGATGATGACATAATTGCTACAGTGAGCGAAATTATGACAATCAAAGGAAAAGTTCAAGGTTGGTGGTATGACACTTGTGCTACGGTGCATGTTACTTATGACAAGGCTGCATTCAAAACCTATTCTGAAGCAATTGATGGACAAGAGGTACAAATGGGAAATGAAGTCCGCTCTAAAGTTGTTGGAACCGGTTCGGTCGAACTTAACTTCACTTCTGGAAAGAAAGTTACACTTGTAAATGTGCTTCATGTTCCAGACATGAATAGGAATCTTGTTAGTGGGGATTTATTGGGAAAATCGGGTATTAAATCTGTATATGAATCGGGCAAACTTATTTTGACCCGTAATGGTGTATTCATTGGAAAAGGATATTCCGCAGAGGGAATAATCAAACTATGTACTAATGATAATATTATTAATGAAATTTCTAATTCCGCTTACATGCTTGATTCCGTTTCTTTATGGCATAATAGATTAGCACATTGTGGTATTAGTTCTATGAAGAGACTAATTAAATCTGGACTAATTTCATGTAATATAAAGGATTTCAAAAAATGTGAATTATGTGTTGAATCAAAAATGATTAAGAAGCCTTTCAAAAGTGTTGAAAGGAAAACGAAATTACTTGATCTTGTGCACTCAGATTTGTGCGAATTTAATGGCATGTTGACACGTGGAGGGAATAGATACTTTATTACATTCATAGACGATTCCTCTAGATACACTCATGTATATCTCTTAAAGCATAAAGATGATGCATTTAATGCCTTTAAGACTTATAAAGCAGAAGTCGAAAATCAATTAAATAAAAGTATAAAGGTCCTTAGAAGTGATAGGGGCGGCGAATACTTTTCAATTGAATTTGATGCATTCTGTGAAGAGCACGGTATAATACATGAATGTTCGGCACCACGAACACCACAACAAAATGGCATGGCAGAAAGAAAGAATCGAACATATCAAGAGATGATGAATGCCATGTTGATGCATTCTAAATTACCCCTTAACTTGTGGGGTGAGGCATTATTGTCCGCCTGTCATATAATCAATAGAATTCCGTTAAAGAAAACTGGTATATCTCCATATGAGTCATGGAAAGGCAGAGCGCCAAATATCGGTTACTTTAAAGTGTGGGGGTGTGTGGCATACTACAAAAACATGGACCCTAAAAGAACCAAGTTGGGTCCTCGAGGAATAAGATGTGCTTTTGTAGGATATGCACAACACAGTAAAGCATATAGACTCTTAAATCTAGAATCTAATGTAATTGTTGAATCCCGGGATGTAGAATTCTTTGAAAACCTTATCACAAAGGATAAAGGATCGGAGTCGGCCACTAATAAAGAATCTCATGAAGATAACTCTTCTCGGATTGTAGAAATACAAACTGAAGGCACTCCTATAATCATTGAACCACAACCCGAGCCTAGGATAAGCAAGAGAATTCGGAAAATAAAGAATCTAGGACTAGATGAGATTGATTCTCAATCTATTTCCTTTTATCTTGTTGAGGGAAATTGTAAGAACTTTGTTCAACGCATTCCGATTATTCTTCAAGTGGAAGATGATCCAAAAACTTATAAGGAAGCAATAACTTCAAGGGACTCCACTTTTTGGAAAGATGCTATCCAAGATGAAATGGATTCAATTGTATCAAACCACACTTGGGAACTTGTTGACTTACCTAAGGGATCAAGGCCCATTGGATGCAAGTGGGTGTTTAAGAAGAAATACCATAGCGAAGGTACTCTAAACACTTATAAAGACAGATTAGTGGCAAAAGGATTTAGACAGAAAGAAGGCATAGATTACTTCGACACATACGCACCAGTAGCAAGAACAACTACTATTAGATTGTTGTTTGCCTTAGCATCTTTGAATGATCTTATAATCCATCAGATGGATGTTAAAACAGCGTTCTTAAATGGAGATCTCGATGAGGAAATCTACATGGAACAACCGGAAGGCTACCTGCTTCCTGGAAATGAACAAAAGGTGTGTAAACTTGTCAAATCCTTATACGGACTAAAACAAGCACCAAAACAGTGGCATCAAAAATTTGACTCTGTAATACTCTCAAATGGATTTATTCCTAATTCTTGTGACAAGTGTTTATACACAAAGACGTGCAAAACCACTGTAATATTCCTTTGTCTCTATGTCGACGATATGTTGATCATTAGTAATGATTTAAAAGGAATCTTAGAAACAAAGAAGTTTCTAACATCCACTTTCAAGATGAAAGATCTTGGACTTGTTGACACAATTTTAGGGATCAAGGTTAAGCGAAATAGTGGGGGTTATGAACTTAGTCAAACCCACTATATTGAGAAAATGCTTGATAAGTTTAAACATCTAAACTTTAAGGAAGTAACCACTCCATTTGATCATGCCAACAAACTTCAAAAGCATAATGGAAGATCAGTGGCTCAATTGGAATATGCAAGTGCAATAGGGTGTCTAATGTACCTAATGCAATGTACCAGACCCGACATATCATTTGCAGTCAGTAAAATGAGTCGATTTACTAGTAATCCAAGTAATGAACATTGGAAGGCAATTACAAGGATTTTTGGCTATCTACTGAAAACCAAGGACCTTGGTCTTCACTATGGAAGGTTCCCTGCCATATTAGAAGGATACACTGATGCGAGTTGGATATCTAATATTGGAGACCATAAATCTACAACTGGATGGATATTTACACTTGCTGGTGGAGCAATTTCTTGGAAGAGCAAGAAACAAACATGCATTACACTTTCGACCATGGAATCAGAGTTTGTGGCTCTCGCTTCCGCCGGTCAAGAAGCGGAATGGTTAAGGGATCTTCTGTTGGAAGTTCCATTGGCTAAAGACAATGTCTCAAAAGTGATGATACATTGCGATAGCCAAGCCACATTAGCAAGAGCATTCAGCGAAGTGTATAATGGAAAGTCTAGACATATAGGACTTAGACATTCGTTCGTAAGAAAATTGATTAAGGATGGAATCATTTCACTCACCTACATACGAACATGCTATAACTTAGCAGATCCGTTTACTAAGCCACTGGCCAGAGACTTAGTACGAACAACCTCGAGAGGAATGGGGTTGAAACTCCTTAAATAAAAGTTCCGACAGCGGCAACAACCCAATCTTATGTTAACAAAACATTAACTTCAAGATTCAATGGGTAACAACAAGTCGTTGAATTGGATGTAAGTCAAGAATTTGGGAAATAAGGTTGACTGTGTTGAATTGAGGGTTGAGGTTTCCAAAACCTCTTAATGAAGTTCATTAACGAAGAAGAGTATCTATTGGAAAGGATGCTATATGAACCTCACCTATGTGAATTTTGAGATGGTGCCGTCTCAAAGTGAGAGTTGGAGTTTCTCTCATGAAAAATTCATGAAAAGGATAGCATATGGCCATAAATAAGTGCTAAGAGAGATATGTAAAGGAAGAACCTTTAAAGAGTGTGTGTAAGGTAACGTCGGTCTGATCCCATGGATTAATGGTTTAAAAGCTTTGCTACCAAACATTCCGATTAAACTTTGCGTTATCCTCACTAAGGTTAAGTTTAAAATCGAAAGATACCTAACTGTATTAACATTTTTTATACTTCACTATCTGGAATGATTTTTGTCATTATTAGAACTAGTGGGGGATTGTTGGAAATTGTTTTGCAATATTAGTTCCAAAATGACAAAAGAGTTAAATAGCATTTAATGCTTTGCTTTAAGTCCCACATAGAAAGTGGAGACATCCTTTAAAGCATTTATAAATGCTTTGGAACTTTAACTCACCAAAGGAACAAAGAGAATAAGGTGCCACATGGACATGTGGTGGTCCCAAGCATTATGCCACTTGACACAACCAATGGACCCTCGCCGGTGTTGCCACCGGCGACACCGACCCCGACTCCGGGACCGGGGGCATAGAGGCGGCACTTGCTCAGAATTTTAGTTATTGTTTTGTTTGAATTTTGAATTCAATTTTCATATCTTTTCATGAAAAAGTGTCATATATGAAACATTGTGTTTTATGGTGAAATGGTGTTGTTTCATCAAAGGTTGCAAACTTTTGAAACAACATCCATATCTTCTATAAATATAAGATTCTATTCAAAAAAAAATAACACAAGAACTAAAAACGTATTTCTCTTCCAAAGTTCCAGAAAAACCTTCCTTGCATTTCGGGTTCTTCACTTGTCTTGTGCAAACTCGAAATTAAGGCTGATATTATCCTGAGTGTTCTTGCATTTTTCAACTCTAAGACATAATAAAAGAGTGCTTGAAATACTTTTAAGGAAAGTGATTCTCAATCACGATTCAGTCCTGGATCCATTTAATTTTACCGAATTTTCTAACATTTATAACAACATAGATTATGTTTTTAAAAATTCTGACTATGTTATGAGCACCAGCTAATTCTGAAAAATAAAAAAATAAAATAGAAAATGATATGATTGTGATTTACCTTATTCCCAAGTATGAGCGAACAGTGAAGTGGTATGAACAATCTTGGCCTTTCTCCAAATTGCAATTCAAGTTCTCCTTTCTCTTTTTTGGTTTCTTAGAACTCATATATATATGTTATGTAGCAACAAATTAAGGGATGGAATAAAGTAAAATAGCTGTAATGTAAGGACAGACATTGTTACAAACACGTAAAGTGCATTCATTGAGTGATGAAAACAAGTTAAGCAAAGCATAACAATATATGGTGGTTTGGGGGTACCCTTTTCTTTTTGAGATGAAAAGAATCAAAAGGGGGAACAATATGGTCATTTTACTAACCACTACAAACTATAAGAATTGTAATTTTACTTTTTGTTTTATCATTTAACTTCACTCCATAAAATATTTTTTAGATTAAACTCGTGATTACTTGCAAACAAAAGTAAATGGATGCTTGCTTGCAAATTGTTTCTTTTAACATTTTCCATTAAAAGTTAAATAGATAATAAATATAGTAAAATGATTTGAATATATAAATTCAATACAATTATCAGATATGTAATGAAAGATTATTTAATTAGTCAAAATTAAAGTTGTCTAATTGATATTAAATCTATGATTATGAGTATATATGTCGTGAAAGGTTATTGCGTAGATACATAACTTAATATCTAATTTGATGAGGGGTAAATTAGAATATTGAAAACTAAAAAATTTGTGAGACCTTATTTGCCAAATTTTATACACTAGGTTGAGACCCGCACGATACGCGGGGATAAGATGAGATTTTTAAGTAGTATTATAAAATATTTATTTTGATTTTGCTTAGTATAAAAGAGTTGCAATTGAGACGATAAGATGAATAAAATAAAAAAGAAAAGTAAAAATTTAAGAGATAAAAAATATGTTTGAGTAATAGAAATGCAAATAAGAGATGACAATTTAATTTTAAAATATAAATTATATGTAAAGAATTATAAATGATAGTTGGAAAATTATAGTTTATTTTTGTAATAAGTATATGCAATTATAATTCAAAATAATATTTTAGAAACAATTTGATGCTTGTCTATTTCAAAATTCTAAGTTAAATTTGAAAGTATTGTTTGATGATCATTTTTAGCATTGTAATGAGATTTACTGTTTGAGTTTAAGTGTGTACCATGGAATCACATTTATAATTCAGAATTATATTTTTTAAAATTTGAAATATTTGTTTGTTTGTTTGAAAGTATTGTTTGAGTATTTTATTTTAAATATTGTAATGTATTTTTTTCCGTTGTTAGTATGGTTTTAAGATTGATACATACAAATGAGTATTTTCAATAAATATATTTCATGCATAATTTTTTATGGAGTAAATTATTATATATTGCACTTTTCTTAAAAATATTGATAAACATGTAGGTACGAAAAAAAATAAACATAATAATTAATATAGGAAAAACAAAGTAAATTGTATTTTTATAATAACTTTTCTATCGATTTGTTTAAAAATTAATTAATTTAATATTTTTTTTTGGTGGTGAATAAGTGTGTGTAATAGAAAATAGTGTGAAATTTTAATAATTTGAATTTTGATGTAAGGTTGATAAACGATTTGTAGACATATGTAACTTATGATAATATATGTTTTGATGTATTATCAATGCATAATTTGTCCATGTATGTAATTATGTGTGAAGTGCAAGCTCAAAGGAAGGAAATAAATAGGTATATATGAATTTTAGTTAGAGGAATATTAGGAGATGATTTATGGAATATAAAAATATATGTATTTTAATTAATTTAATTTTATAAATGAAAGGTTACACATTTTCTCAAAAGAATAATTGAGGTTTTGAAAGATTGTGTTTTGAAGAGTACCTCGTCATATTTTTAATGATGTGACAAGTAAGAGAATGAATTGTCAAAAAAATATTCAGTATCTCAATTTTAATATATTATAATAGATAATGTTATTTTCCCACCATATTTTTATATCAATACTTATATTTAATTATTATTCACCAATAAAAATATTTTAAATTTTAAATTTTTTGTTAATACAAATATAAGATTTATCATTAATCAATTTTATTATTATATTAACTATAAAAATATATGTTATTAATCATATATTTTACCGTATAAATACGATAAACAATTCTGATGTAAATATTTGATGTAAAAACTAATGTCAAGATAACAATGTTGTTATTATATTAGATATAATCAATTCTATCTCAAATAAAATATCGTCAATAAAATATCGCCAAGGTCCGGTAGTTTATGATTTTAGTTCAATATTCCAGATCACACAACCATTTGCGGAAAATAGATGGACAAAAACAAGATAAAATGTAAATAACAAAGCAGATGAAATGACTTGGTAAGTTAAATTGCTTGAAGATAAATGGGGAAGCAAGTATACATTTTTGCAGGAATGAACTTTTTTCTCTTAGACGCTTGATACTTTGAGTATTTTCCTTTTGCAATGTTACAAATGTTACCCTTGAACTAGAAATCAAATCTAATTAAATAGTAATAAAAATAATTGATATATGACCATTGGCCATTTACAATGCGGCACGCGTCTGAACCTGTAATAAACCCACAAACCCACGTCTTTTGCATCTTCTCACACGTTCTACTCAACCAATTATATCAATTTTTGCTCATTTGGTTTTGACTTCGACTAGCTCACCCCCGTCGACCTCCTTTCGACTTGGCTTATGTCTTTCTTGATTGTCGAACCACTTCGACTATGTTCACCCCTTTCGACCCTTCGCCATATAATTTTGTTCTTCTTGCTTCAATTTTTTTCTCTTCGACATAGTCGAAATTTGCGGGCTAACAATCATCTACAACATTTATCCCTATTAAAAGACTTTTTTGAAAATTAATATGAGATTACTTCGAAGATCTTATATATTACTCTCTACGTTTTTTTTAAGTGATATTTTTTTGATAATTTTTTGTTCATTTTTAAAATTGTCATTTTCAAAGTTAAGGTATTATTAATTGTATTTTTGTCAAAGAGAGAAAAATAAAATAAAAGAAATATAATAAATAATTAATGATATTATAGATAAAGAAAATTATTATTTGAGAAGATTAACTTTATTAGTATATTTTAAAAAATAAAAAATAATACATTGAAGAGAAATATAGATATCTCCATTAGGCACAGAGAAAATTACAATAACTGTGGAGACTCGAGCCTTAAAAAAAATTATGAAGACTCAGGTAAGGACAAAAAAACATAAAGAGGAGGAGATTTCAAAGCCTAGGTTAGAATCTAGTGCATACTATGATAACCACGTGGCAGTTACTAAGCCAGCAAAACCACATAGAAGTTAAACAATACAAAATTCATCACTTCTTATTTTACACACCACTCTCACAAACCTATCATTCACGTGAATCTCCAAAATGGGTTCTGAGAAGAAGGAAAATGGAGTGCTTATCCCGTTTGTGTGTATTTCTTTTCCAGATCACACAACCACTGGATCAATTGTAACCATTTCTTAATTCAATATTCAAAAGTTTATATTTTAAAATATTCTCAGTGACACTTTATAAACTAATAATGTATATATGTGCAGTTGCGGCTAGTACAATATGTTCAACCAGAGGTCTTTAGGAATCTAATATATGAAAAGTGATATTTGATTAGCAATTTAGGTAGATATACATAGTATCTATGAACTAATGAAATGTGTTGAGCCTTCAGATTATAATCTTGGTTATGAACTAGAGAGTGTGATGGATGAATTGTCCTCAAAGATATATTGAGATGGCCATCAAACTTAGTGAATCTTGAAGCTACATTCTCAGGATGTCTTACACAGCCCCTCTCAACTACGGATTGTGGGGTTGACTCATCCCCAAAGATCTAGTAGAACCTAGCAAGCTCGCTTGACTGATAGGTACATGTTCAACATTGTCGAACCTCATTTAAGTTCTCTTTGTGCATATCATGTCGTCATGAGCGAGTGGACCGATGTCGTTTTTATTCTGTGGTATTGAGCCATAATATTTATAACAATCCAAATAGCATTTTACCCGGCACCCCATAAATTATACTTGGCAGCCCCACATAATTTCATAAAATAAAAAATACCCTCTCATTTTTTCAACTATTCACAAGTTTCAAAATTTTCTCTCATGCACAAAAAAATATGGCAGTTCAAACAAAAACTCCCAACATACATTTTTATCGACATTTTCAAAAAACACAGTGCAAATCAAAATATTTATGTCGATTTAAGCACGAGGTATATAAGGGATAAATGGTTAATAAAATACATCAGGGTCACCACCCAAAGCACGAGACCAATAAGGAAGAAGTGGTCAAAGATGGCGACATTCTCAAAAATGATGCTACTTTGTGTTTAGAGTTGGATCAATTGTGATCGTACGAATTGTATAGATGTTTTATTTTCTTGATCAACAAATGTTTGTGTAATACTCTGGGTTTCTTCTTTAAAGTTGTTATGATTAAGTTTTTTGAAATGTGCACTTTGATCCAAACCTTTCCTTTCCTGCATGCTTAGAAACAAGATCTTTGATGGCCTAACACATCCATGATGAATGTTAGGCTTGAGAAGTTATGGGCTCTTTATAATTTCATATAGTAACAAATCCCATTTTCACTATTTTTTGCCTTTACTTACCACACTTGTGAGTGCTTCTCTTACTCTTATGTTTCATTCTCCAACCAAGTTTGCCAAGCACCTCACGAAGCCTTATATCTGGTATTTCCTTCTCCCCTTTCTATACCATTTTCAATTAGCATTTAGAGGATGGTTTTTCTTAGAGTGTTCTATACAAAAGGTAATATGGTTGACCCTAATACTCACGATGAAAGATGAGACATATGACATGGTTATGTTGAGAGTTCAAGGTGAAGAAATGGGAAAGTCAACCGGGAATTTCTTGAGAGGAAATATTAGGGAGTTATGACAATAGTTCTAGTGGTGGTTTAGATAGTGACTCCTCTAAGGATGATGGTGTTATTTTGGTCTCTTCTTTCTCAAAACTAGTGAAAAGTACATCAAGGACATTGATGGCTTCCACACACACAAGCTTGGATCCCTTTTGCAACAAACTCACTATTACAAGTATATATATTTTATGACAACACAACCATTTCATCCAACAAAAACTGAGATATAATTTATGGACGCGTCACTTTTTTTTCTCAGAAAAATACCATCTATTTTGTCGATTATAGTAGATAATCAAGGGGTAAAATAATTCAGGATACATGCTTTAAATCCCCGCTTTTGCAGTTTATATTTTTATTTCATTCAAAGTGGCGCCTTTATTTTTATTTAAATATTAAAAAATATATTCCTTCGGTTACTCTAATAAGCGAGGGGTAAGAAGCCCAATTTTAACTATAAAAGGATTTTTTTATTAAAGTTTTATCCTAAAACTAACTAATACATACTCGTAAACATCATTCTTTGGGATACATTGCAAGACAGAAAAAACTTTGGTTCTGTGTTGTTTTTCTACTAACACCAACCTTGGACAAAACATTGTTTTGTTCTTGTAATCTATCTCACATAAAGATGTTGATTTTATTATTTTTGTTGTTGTTGTTTTTGTTTATGTTGTTGTTGTTGTTTGAATTGTTTTTGTTGTTGTTCTTATTGTTGTTGTTGTCGTTGTTGTTTATTGTTATTTTTGTTGTTGTTTTTATTGTTCTTGTTGTTCTTGTTGTTGTTGTTTGTTGTTGTTTTTGTTTTCGTTGATGTTGTTATTGTTGTTATTTTTGTTGTTGTTGTTGTTGTTGTTTTTGTTTATTGTTGGTCTTGTTGTTGTTATTATTGTTATTGTTGTTGTTTTTGTTTGTTGTTGTAGTTGTTGTTTTTGTTTGTTTGTTGTTGCTTTTGTTTGTTTGTTGTTGTTGGTGTTTTTGTTTGTTTGTTATTGTTGTTTTCGTTTGTTGTTGTTGTTGATGCTTTTTGTTTTGTTTTTTGTTGTTATTGTTTTGTGTTGTTGTTTTTGTTATTGTTATTGTTGTTTTTGTTTGTTATTGATATTATTGTTGTTGTTGCGACTATGGACGTGCAAAAAACTGGTTCACAATAACCACTTTTAAAAATATGGTGCACCAATTTTAAAAATCCACATTATTTGGTTTAAAAACTAGCCCAGATCCATTTTATTAAAACCACAAAAAACCAATATCCACTTTTTAAAACCAATATATGAATGGTTAGTCCACTTTTCAAACATAATGTGATTTGTTTTTTCTCTATTTTTGGTTCATAAGTGACAATTAAAGTAATGTATATTTAATAAAAAAAAATCATAAATATTATTTTCTATGATAAGATAAAAAAAAAATATATATTAATTACATTTTCTTAAATATAGCTTTGTGTTTAAACTCATGGTCTCAAAATAATGTGTTTAGTCTCTTCTCCCACATTCAACATGATATAATAAATACTTTTTGGTAGGTTAAAATTATATGATTACTAGCATCTTTCCTTAAATTAATTCATTCATAGACTCATGTTTATTTTAAGAAATTTCTACCACTTTTGTAAAATGAAAATGAAGATGGATGGAGTCATGAAAATGGTAACTATAAAATACTACACAAAGAGAGAGAATTATATATATATATATACATTGAATTTTGATTTTTCAGATTAAAATTTGAATTTGTTTTGTTTACAGTTTCTTAGCATTTCTTCTTCGCCGATGTATAGTGATTGATTTCAAAAGCGATTTGATAGAGTTAAGAAGTTGTTGGAATGAAAACTAATTTTGAGGAAAATTTGGTTTTAAAATTGGTCCAAGCAAAAACTGATTTTTTTAGTTCAAACTGGTTATTAACCAAACCAATCCAAACATGAACCAATTTTAAAAAAATAAATCGATTTTGTCAAAATGGTTTTAAAAACCAAGTTAATCCATATATTTGATTCAATTTGGTTTGGGTTTTGAACCATGCACACCGCTAGCTGTTGTTGCTAATGTTGGTGTTGATGTTGTTGTTATTGTTGTTATTGTTGTTGTTGTGTCATGAAAAATGCATATTTTACCTCTTGATTTTAAAATAACCGACGAGTATGTGAAAAGGTCATGGGTTCGATCCCCAAGAAGAACTTTTGGAATTTTAAAATGACAAAAACATATGTCCCCTCTATTTTGTAATTTTATCGACGAATATATCATATTTTTACCTCGGTTATCTAATAAAACCGAGGGATAAAACAATTCTGAATTTATTACATCTAATGTGGATTGCTCAAAAACAACAACTTATATTATACAACAACTCAAAAAAAAATATCTTAACAAAACTATAACAACATCGTCAATAAACCTATAACATAAATCAATTTATACAACAACAACAAGATTAAACCTTTAGGGTTTATGGTCTCAACAACAACAACATCAACAACAACAACGTCAATAAACCTATAATATAAATTTACTTAAACAACAACTACAATATTCAACCTCTAGGGTTTAGGGTCTCAATAACGGGTCTCAACAACAATAATAACAATAAGATAAAATCTTTAGGGTTTCAGATCTCAACAACAACAATAAGAAGAACAATACGAGTAGTGATGTTTGACGTACCGAATCTCTGAAGAAGACATAAAAGAAAATGATTTGGATCTCTAAAAAAGAAACGAGAGCACTAAACACATAACATCTTCCCACTGAAGAGAGTAGGTGTTTATGGCTTTCTTTGTTTAGGACTCTTTGTTAGGTTTCTGTTTGTGTTGTTTAGACAAATAAAAGTAGATGCTACAAGCTAAAGTTATATATATATATATATATATATATATATATATATATATTTCAGAGAAACATATTCACCTCGGTTGGAAAGAAAACCAAGGTGAAAAGTAGCATATTTTTATATTAAAAATAAAAAAATTCAAGAAAGCGCCACTTTTAATGAGATAAAAACATAAACTGAGGCGGATGGGTTTCAAAGCATGTACACTAAATAGGTTTGTCCTTCGGTTTTTAAAATAACCGACAAAATATATTGTATATATTTTTTATAAAAAAAACAGGGTGCATCCAGGAATTATACCTCAGTTTTTTAATACATGAGGTGAAATCGTCGTCATAAAATATATCAAGGTTAGCACTCTAAATCTCAAGTCAATATGTGAGAGAGAAGAGTAAAATGAGATTGAATTTGAAACTTGTTACCTCAGTTTGGCACATTCTTTATATTTGTTAGGAATGAATTACAGTGAGTCGTTGAAAGCACTTGTAGTTGAGATCATTTGTGATCATCAGGAGATTCTTGTGTGCTAAGAAGATTCTGGAAGGAATGTGGTTACTTCATTGGTCGGTCGAGGTCGATATTGTTGGCCCAGAACACTTACCATCTTTAACCACTCCATCCTTTTAGTCCTTGTGCTTTTGGGATTGTGGGTCATTATATATTTTTTTAACCATTTATCCCTTCCAGACCTCTTGCTTAGGGGATTGTGGATTGTTATGAATATTATGGCATAAGTCCACATAATATCAACGACCTCGTCCCACTCTCTCATGACCACGTCAGAAGCATAGATAGAACTCAAATGAGATTCAACAATGTTGAACATGCACCTATCAATCAGGTGAGCTTACTAGGTTCTGCTGCATCTTCGGGGATGAGTCACCCACTGCACTCTCTAGTTGAGTGTGATCGCGAAAGACATAAATGAGAATATACCTTACATTTTCACTAAGTTTGATGGTTGTGTCTCGCTATATCTTCAAAGATGAGTCATCCATCATGCTCCCTAGAAGAGCGGCATCATAGGACTCATAACCATGAAACTCAACACATTTTATTAGGTCATAAAGACTATGTATACATATCTAAAAGCTTAAGTCAAATATCACTTCTCATATACCACAATCTTAAAGACATCTCGGTGAGCATATCACAAGAAAGGTATTTTTTTTTTATAAAAAGGTTTGACACTTTGGATATGTCTGGATTTGTGGTATGAGATGGAATGAAATAGAGTGGAGTGATAACTAATGTGATTCCATTGTTTGAATTTGTAAATAATGGATAAAATGAAATAGAACATGATAGAATCCATTCTATCTCATTCCATCAATTCCTCATTTTTTGTTCCACCCAATTTAGAATGTATGTGATGGATTGATGCTAGTTACTGCAGATTGCCGAAAAATTTGGAACAGTGTTCATACTAGCTACTTGAGTTCAGCATTCCCGGAAACTGCGGGAAATAAGGTAACGAAGTTTTATATTGCTAGAGAGTTTAAAATTCAACTTAAAGTTTTATATTTTTCTATGATTTTTTAGAGAAAGCAACAACGTAAAAAAAAAAGTTTTTTTTTACATAATCTCTGCTCCTTTTGTTTGCCGCAGATTCGACAAAGATGAGGAAGATTGTTTATACTAGCTACTTGAGTTGAGCATTAGCTGAAAGTGCAGGAAACAAGGTAACCAAGTTTTAGATTATATGCTTAAGAGTTTATTAATAAACTTAGAGTTTAACTTTTGTATGATGATTTTGATAAAGCAACTTGTGTTGTGTGGATAAGCCAAAAGCTTTCTAAGTAGTAAGAAACACTAACAGGAGAACCTTGCCATTTTGACTGTATCAAAAGATTACTTAAAAAGTTGCAAGATTACTTTATTAGTTGCGATATTCAGTATTTTAAGTATGTAGACAATATGGAAAAACTGCAGCATTATGCATATCCTACTTCAATTTAAACAATCATATATACATTAACAGTTTATAAAGGTTCATAAACTTAAAGTATGAGATGAAATTAAGGGCGTGCAAATTCATAACTAAATCTAAATTCATTTAAAATATTCCAACATTTAATTATTAATCAGTCAGTTATCCAACCATATTTTATTTTTGGATTCGGTTATTATCCAAAATTTAAATAATTCAATTCAATTATAATTTTTTTTAATTTATAAAAAAATAATATTTTTTTTAATTTAAGAAAAAAACTCCAGATTTTTTTTATACTTTTTATTTGTTTTGAATTTTTTTTTTAAGTTTTTAGAAAAAAGATAAATTTTTTGAATTAAATAAAAAAATTGAAAAAAAATAATTTTTATTTTCCAAAATAACTAATTTTATTTGTGGAAAATAAATTTCCAGATTTCTTTTTCAAAAAAATTATATTTTTTCCTTTTCCCAAATAAATAATTTTTTATTTTAATTTTCTTAAAAAAAATATTCTTTGAAAAATTTAACAATATTTTTGAAAATTTATAAAAATTATATATATATATATATATATATATATATATATATATATATATATATATATATATATATTTAAATAAATAGTAATAACAAAATAACAGAATTTTAAATAAAAAAAAATCTATTTTTTCAATTTTATAAATAATTAGTTTTAAAATGATTTTTAATTTGTATAGAAAAATCATTTAAAATTGGACTTTAAAAAGAAAATCGGTTGTATAACCATAATCAAATATATAATCGATTTTATAATCCGTTTTGATTGAAATATGGTTATGATTATGAATCCAAACCATTTAAATGGTTTAAAAATGGTTATGGTTTGGTTTTTAAAAATAACCAACCATGCATAGCCTAGATGATGAAATCTTTGTTGGAACTTTTTCTCAAATTTTTGTTTAAATAAAATACACACATACATATATGCCTGATAGATATGATAGAGATGGGATGTTATTGGATCAACCAAATGGGTCGAGGGAGTGGAAAGTCTATGGTAGGAAGAATAGAAAATAAATCCATTGATGTGACAGTGGGGTCTTTATTAGAGATTTATTTTTAATCGTAATTTTTATTATAAATAATTAAGGGAGGGGAAGAGAGAGTTTACGGCAGAAGTTGATAGAATTTTCTGTTAGAGCAAAGAGTATGAATTCTTTGCGGAGCGTAGCTCTGTGGGTAGATAGAAATTGTATTTCATCTATATTATGTTTTCTTATTCCAATAATACACTCTTTTTCATCTATTTCTGAAATTTGCATCAATTGGTCTGACCTACCGGATACCTTGAATGCCCCGAAAATCCAAGATGGAAAATATGGTGATTGCGCTGGAAGAGAACATTGAGAACATTGGAAGGTTGAACAAAATCCAGATCCAACCAGTTGTTAATCATGCAAAGTTAGTCGCATTACTCACATCGGGTAAAGTGACAGATGATGGTGTTTCGTCGGTGACGAAGGAGACCAAAGGAGTAGATCTTCTTAAGGAATTTTGTAGATCTGTGAAGAAAGTCGATCTACCCACGTTCACCGGCGATGATCCCGTCGACTGGATAGCTCGCATTAAGGTATACTTTAGGATGCAAGATATGAGAGGGAGATGTTTTTGAGCAATTAGCATCGTTACAACAAGAAGGTGTTATGGAGGATTACATCAAAGTATTTGAACGATTGGTAGCTCAAGTCCCACGAATTTCAGATGCACAATACGTGGGATATTTCCTCTATGGTTTACGTGAAGGGATACATGGTCAAGTTTGTAGCTTGAAGACGGTGAGTCTGATGACGCGTGTAACACCCCGATAAAATATGATAATTATTTAATTTAAGTTTAATAGTATATTATGATGATAATATGAATGAGAGGGTATTATTTTTCAAAATAAAAGATAAACCATTCATATATATTATTATTAGTATATTTATTAATTTAATTAAATAATTGGAATATTATTGGATTATTATTATTGGAATAATAAAGTTGGAATTGGAACGATTTTTGGAATCAGTAAAGAGTCCCATTTGGTAAAAAGGTTTTTACACGTGAAGAATAAGGAGTTTAGAGAACAAGAGGCATTGTGAGTTAGAGCTTAGAGGAGAAGACCGTAGAGATAGTTTGAGAGCTTGCTTTTGCTGGAATTACAAGAGAAGCGACTAAAAAGTGGAAAAGGGCAAAAAGGAAGAGCAAGAGAAAAAGGGTTGAAGAAGGGAAAAGCTTGAAGTTAAAGGATTTGCCGGATTAACTCAGGTAAGGGGGGTTTATCGTCGTTTAATGGGTATTATGGGTTAACATGTAATGGGTAGTAATAAGCCATTGAATTGACTCTAATTGGGATGAAAAATGCGGGGAAATCTGCATTCTGTTTCGTGTTAGCGCAGGAACAGCTTTCTGTTTTGCGTTAACCGATTAACCCAGGGCGTTAACCGGTTAACACTGTTACGATTTATGAAAAATTGATGTCTGTCTTGCGTTAACCGGTTAACCCAGGGCGTTAACCGGTTAACACTGTTATAAATTGTCAAGAAGCGCATTCTATTTTGCGTTAACCGGTTAACCCAGGGCATTAACCGGTTAACACTGTTTGAAAAGTGAAAAATTGATATTTAAATATTGTGTACGTTATGGAATGGAATTATGTGTACATAATTAATGATTGACCTATATTGGTGAATGATATATTGCATGTGTGATATAGTAGGGATCATTTCCCGTTGTTTTGAGCAGTATAGGTATTAGTAGAGTGTGCTAATACTGTGATTTATTATTTGGCATGACATGATATGACTGTGATAAATATGCTGATGATGTATGATGGTATGCATAATGCTGTGAATATATCTATTATGTATGCAATTGTGGATGGACTGTTTATGGCTTAGAGTGTGAGCATATGTCCATTGTGGATTGTTGTTGATGGTTGCATGCTAGGTGATTTAGCGTGCATAGCATAGCCTTTATGGTGGTAGCTAATTCCCATGGTGAGGAATTAGTGAGTGAGTCACTAGGTCTCAAATGAGTGGGACTAGTGAGCTTGGTATTGTGGATGGACTGTTTATGGCTTAGAGTGTGAGCATATGTCCATTGTGGATTGTTGTTGATGTTTGCATGCTAGGTGATTTAGCGTGCATAGCATAGCCTTTATGGTGGTAGCTAATTCCCATGGTGAGGAATTAGTGAGTGAGTCACTAGGTCTCAAATGAGTGGGACTAGTGAGCTTGGTAGCCGTATCTGGGTTTGATCGGTGAGGTTGAACTATGTGTTCACGAATAGTCGGTACCGCATGCATGGAGTCTCATTTCATAATGTATGTATGGCGTATAATATGAATGGATGTACTCCAATATTATACGTGTGTTTTGTGTTTGTGTTGAGTATGATTATGAGTTAATGTTGCCGTTGCTGAATGTGTGATATGATTAGGGTGATGAATGTGCTAATTTACTTAGCATTACATGATATTTTATAATGCTTATTATATCGATTGAGGAACTCACCCTTACAACTATGTTTCAGGTAACGAGCAGTGATTGAGTAGAAGCTAGTGCTTGGAGTCTAGTGTAGTTCCTTAGTGGGTCATGCTCTGGTATATGTAACATCGGGACGGGATGTTTTACTTTGTTTTCATTTTGGTTGTTGAACAACTTTACATGTAATGTGTTACATGGTTTGCATGTTGTTAGATTTCTATCCGCTGCGAATTGTGCAATGTTTTATTTTGATTAATAAATGAGCATGACAAGTTATTTTGGTGAATGGTGTGAAGTGTCAAGAGTGACACCCTGAAATTGCATATCTACTCTGATTCATATTTTGTTGTTTTAATTAATTATTGGGGTATTTTAGAAGGGTGTTACAACGCGCACATGTTTAACGAATCTGGCACGTGCTATAGAAAGAGAGGTAAAAGAGAAGCCTTATGATGGGAAATCATTTGGATCACGTGGATCCAGTGGTTGGAGCCTTCAACCCAAATGGAGTGGGCAAATGATCGGGTAATAGTTTGTGGAGCAAAAGATGGGCCCGATAAAGGGGGAACAGTCAGTAACCCTAGATCTGAGGTTCGACCCGAACAACGACAATCAGGTTATCGTGAAAGAGGAATTTGATATCTCACATCCCAAGAGATTGCTGATCGCAAGCATAATGGGCTTTTTTTATGCAACGACCACTACCACCCACGTATCAATGTCCGGATATGCAATTAAGGATCATGGTGACTGAGGAGGATGAAGATGAGGATGGAGAGGCATGTGAGATGGAGATAGAAGAGGAAAAACATGATGAAGAGGGAACCTTGAGTATCATGAGTTTGAGTGGTCTCGTCATAGGAAGCAATACCCAGTTTTAGACTATGAAATTGAAGGATTCCATACAAGAGGTACCGATTCTCATGCTAGTAGATAGCGGAGCGACCCATAATTTCATCTCACAAAAATTGGTTCGAGCAATGGGGTGGAAGGTGGCTAACACAGTGTCATTGCTGGTAAAGATGGGTGATGGTTTCATGGAACATACTCAAGGGGAATGCAAAGACATGATCATTGAAGTTGGAAAGGTAAAGCCCACTGTTACAACATTACTTTTCGACTTGAATGATATTCATGTGGTATTGGGTATGGCTTGGTTTACTAAACTAGGGGAGATGTGGGTGGATTGGATGCAACAGTTGGTGTGATTCAAATTTAATGGTGAATGGGTAGAGTTAAGTGGTGTTGGGACTAAATTAGAATCACATGGGGCTTTACAAACTTTTCTCACAACTTCAACACACAGGGTAGATGGGATGTATATGTCTATTGAGGTGCAAGAAGTTACCACTTCACATTTTTCCAAGGAGCAGAAATAGGAAGTGGAAGGAATATTGTCTCAATTTGCTGGATTTTTTTAAAGAACCAAAGGGTATGCCTCCTGAGAGAAAACAAGAGCATGCCATTCGCTTCGTGGAGGGAGCTCCTCACCATTCATAGTTGTAAGAATCAATGCACTACCGGAGAAAGCTCTCTTAAAAACATTTGATCCTTTATAACTAAGAGTCCACTTCCCCCTTGAATCAGTGTTGAAAGACAATATCTTCTTGAGTACAAGGTCACCTTCTCTAAATACACGAGGTCGAACCTTCTTTTCAAATGCTTTCTTCATTCTCTTTTGGTATAATTGTTTATGACACAAGGTCGTTAGTCTCTTCTCTTCAATCAAATTCAACTGATCATATCTGCTCTAATACCATTCAACCTCAGACAAGTTGACTTCCATCAGGACTCACATTGATGGGATCTCAAGCTCTACGGGGAGCACTGCTTCCATGTCATACACAAGAGAGAAAGGGGTTGCCCCTGTTAAAGTGAGAACAGACGTACGATATTTATTTAGAGCGAACGAGAGAATCTCATGTCAATCTATATATGTCACAACCATCTTATGGATAGACTTCTTGATATTCTTATTTGCAGCTTCAACAACCTCATTCTTCCTGGGTCTGTAAGGTGAAGAATTATGATGTTCAACCTTAAAGTTGTCATAAAGCTCTTTCATCATCTTGTGATTCAAGTTCGACCCATTATCAGTAATGATCTTACTTGGAACATCACATCGTCAAGTAATTTGGTTCTTAATAAGTCGGACCACAACCTGCTTTGTCACATTAGCATAAGATGTTGCTTCAACCTATTTGGTGAAGTAATCAATAGCTACCAGGATGAAACGATGTCCATTCGAATCTTTGGATTCAATCATACCAATCATATTGATTCCCCACATAGAGAAAGGCCATGGGGATGAGATAACATTGAGAAGTGTCAGAGTCACATGAATCTTATCAGCATAAATATGACATTTATGGCACTTCTTCACATATTTACAACAATCAAATTCCATTGTCAGCCAATAGTAACCTGCCCTTAACATCTTTTTAGCCATCGTGTGTCCATTAACATGAGTATCAAAGGATCCTTCATGAACTTCTCGCATTAACATGTCTACTTCGTGTCTATCCATGCAACTGAGCAAGACCATTTCAAAGTTTCTCTTATACAACACATCTTCATTCAGAAAGAAATTGTCAGACAGTTTTCTCAAAGTCTTCTTATCTTTGCTGGATGTCCCAAGCGGGTCTTCCTGACTTTGGAGGAAACACTTAATGTCGTAATACCAAGGCTTATCATCTTTAACTTCTTTTGCCGCAAACACGTGAGAAGGTATATCAAGGCGCACAATCGTGATACCAATCACGTCATTCAAACGATTTACTTTATACATAGAAGATAGAGTAGCTAGAGCATCCGCCATCTGATGAAACTCTATTTTATTGAAGAAAATTGACAACCTCCTTGCATAATCTTTGTAAGGAATTAAACCAGGATGACGAGTCTCTCATTCTTCTTTAATCTGATTAACCACCAAGGTTGAATCTCCATACACATCAAGGATTTTAATTCTCAAATTAATGTCCTCTTCAAGGTTGAACATCAAGGATTTTGTCTTCACCCCTATTTATAAAGAACCACACATTTTAGATCGTGAACAACACATCCATCTTGTTACTCCCTTTGACAAGCTTGAGGTCTTGTGTGAATCCTTGGTGGACTTTGAGAACATGAAGCAAATGGAATAGACCTTACTGAAGAACTCAGAAAGAAAGGGTGGGAAAACTACTTTCAAAGGCTCTACGGTCCTGTCTACACCTATCTGGTAAAAGAATTTTGGCGGTTTGCAGACTCAGATGATCATTACATAGTGTCATATGTTCTGGGGGTAAAGATTGTCATCACTGAGAAGTCATCGTCTCCCTTCTGAACATTGAGAAGACAGGAGGAAGAAGGATTTATAATATCAACCCTATGGCAAAGTACATGTCCCAGGAAATTGCCCCAACCATTTTCCAACAGAACGGTGAAGGCAACTCCTCCAAGAACAAGGAACTTCACCAGAACCTCGGAGTCTGGATGAAGATCATCCTGGGAACCATTCATTACCTTCTATCCTCCAACTCTTATGACTACATCAACACGGATCAAAAGTGCATACTTTACTGCCTCCACAAAGGGCTCAAGCTGAATCTTCCAGCACTGCTATTCAAAGCCTCTTGCGCAGCAGAAGCATGATGGCCATACTAGATCGATGGGCATACGGGGTATGCCTGAATGGCTCTAGTGCTAGTGGGAGATTGTTGGTGTAAGCCCTAGAGGCCAATAATTTTGGTACTTGTATCGAATTATTTGTTAATAATAAAAGACATTTTCTTTATTATGGTTGATTAATAAAGTCCCTGGAATAGATAGTCCCTTTAATGTATTAAGTGTGACTTAATCATGAGAACACATTAAACATAAGGACACTATTCTTAAAGTATCCGTAGTCGAGCTTTAGTGTGAAGTGGGATAACATTAAAGCATTAAGACTATTATGTTTGTAGACTGATGATCACATCTCATGGATCATGGATAAAGAGTTATCAAGTCTTAAACATAGGTATGAATATTAGGAGTAATATTTATACCGGATTGACCCGCTATGAGAATACTATATAGAAAGTTATGCAAAGTGTCATAAGTTATTCTCATGGTGATAATGGTGTATACCACTCTTCGACCTGAAACCACTATGGACCCTAGATGTATAGTCGAGTGCTTTATTGTTGATCCAACATTGTCCGTAACTGGATAACCATAAAGATAGTTGATGGGTACTCCATGAAGCATGCTGAGGGACATGAGTGACCTAGATGGAATTTTCCCATCCCGCATAACAGGATGAATGTCTATGGGCCCAATATTGAACTGGACAAGGATGACACGGTCTATGCCTTGTGTTCAATATAGACATAAGGGCAAAAGGGTAATTATACATATAAGTATTATCACAGAAGGTTTTGTTAGATCACATGACATTTTCGTGTCTTGGGTAGCAGTGATGTGTTGCTAGATACCGCTCACTGTTTATTATGTCAAATGTGTGATTTAATATAATTGCCAACGTCACGAAAACCTACAGGGTCACATACAAAGGACGGATTGATGAGAGATAGAGTAACTAAGGAATACCGTAAGGTACGATGCCCTTAAGTGAATTATAGAACATTGTAAGGTACGGTGTACTTGAGTAGAATACGAAATATGGTAAGGTACCATGGGCTTAAGTGATTTTGGGCATATTATAAGATATGGGCCAAAATACACTTAAGTGGGCTTTTTAGCTTGAAGCCCACACAAGTGGTTCTATAAATAGAACCCTCGTGCAGAAGCATTGATTGCGGTTGCATTATTTTCGTTTTCTCTCTCTCACACTCAGAGCCTTCATTCGTACCAGCTAGCACTGAGATTGAAGAAATCCGTTCGTGTGGACTGAGTAGAGACGTTGTCATCGTTCAACGTTCGTGATCACTCCGTGGATCTGCACCAAAGGTTTCAACCGTCATAAGAGGTAAATATTCTATCACTGATCATGACCATTCGTAAGGATCTCTAAAGGAGAAATTTTAATTTCCGCTGCATTTTGGACCGCAATTCTCCTTCAGTGGTATCAGAGCCACTTACGAAACCATGAATCGGATAGCTGTTTATTTTCTGTATTAATATGATTAAAAGATAGAATGAATCAATTAATTAGACGGGTAATTAAATTTGGCATCATATGTGTACGAGTTGGATGATTGATGTTGACTATGCTTCGGAACCGACATTTGTATGGTGAAGCAGCGATACATCGATCGTCCATAGGTTACGCAATTGAGACCGATCAACTTATATATGATATAAGTGATCCTAATGCAAAGTACGGTATATATGATATACCGTTTCTGTTTTGTTCGTTCAAACACTAAATGATTGTTTTCCTTTGAGCGATCAATGGTCATTTGCTTCGGAATCCAACATTAGTATGGTTAAGCAATGACCTGTTGATCAATCATACTGAATCAACAATCGAGATGTGTTTGACGGTCTGAAATTGGCGCATTAGGGTTGGTGACGGCGCAAGGGTTGTGCCGTCAAGGAGTTGTGAATTTAGGGCTTTTTGGAAGAGGTCTGTAGACTGTTTCAAAGTTCTGTTATTTTGGCCGCGTGAAGCTCGTGCCGAACGTAACAAGCTGGATGCGTGACGGTCGTAACAAGCCCGTGACGGTCGTAACAAGCCTGTGACGGTCGTCACATGTTTTGTGACGGTCGTCACACTCACAGATCCAAAATTGCATGTGACGGTCGTCACACGCCTGTGACGGTCGTCACACGCCTGTGACGGTCGTCACACGCCTGTGACGGTCGTCACACTCACAGAGTCAAAATTTTGGGATTTCTGTTTTGTGACTACGCAAGGGTTGTGTTGATGCAAAACAATGTCCATTTCAAATGAATTGTTCATTAAAATTTTGGACAGGGGCGCTGCCCCCTTGACCCCCGTCCGCTGATCGGTCAGCGGAACCACCGTCCGTTGACCGGGCAGCGGAACCCCTGGCTAGCTCTACGTAGTGTGATCGGTCGCCGAAATTTAATTTGGTTTTAATTAATTAAAAGAATTAAAATTAATAATAATAATAATAATAATGTGTTTATTATTATTTCCTTGTGGTGATCAGTTATGGCCTTAGTTATCCTTTATTTTGTTTTGGGTTTTAAAATACGACCTGCGAGTCGTGCCTCTCCTTTTAATCTCTTAATGTAACTTCTCTTCTCATCTCACTCCCTCGTATGAAAGACGAGTTTCTTCTGTAATGTAATGTTATGAAGAAAGAGAAGAATTCAATATCAAAGAAGGACAACCTTGAAGATCTTGCTTGGAGAAGTTTAGATCGTTATTAGGTTAGCTTAGGTTCTCTCATTGGCTTGGGAGAACAATTACGCTAGGGGCCATAACTGTTTCATTATGTATGTTGATGCATGTGTATGTATGTTGATGCATATGAATATATGTTGATGCATGTGAGAGACAATTTATATGATAAATAAGCCGGTGAGATCATAACAATTACAATTCCCTCAAATTAAATATTAAGTTTATGCTTTCCAAGTTTTAGCACTCATCAAGACTAGTATCGGATAATGTAGGTTTCGCCTACGCGAGGTGCATGTTCTATATTAGTAAGGTGCGATGGGATAATTGTAATATCCAATTGCTAAAACAATGGGTCAAACTTAACTAAATAAATTATAATAAGATTATATATGTTTAGAAGCAAGAGTTGGGAATGATCCATATGATGGATTGGAATAAGGAGTTATTCACCCAACTGAAATTTTTGAGAGTTGTATGAGATACAATTGGAAGGAGTTCCTACCTAAATAACCTAGTTTTATGTAATCCGCCTACGCGGACTTAAAACAAAGTGAAATATGGATCTCGACCCACTAGAAAATTTTCCAACGGGATTTTCCGAATCAAATGATGAGGGTCATTTGTTTTGAGTAAAATAGTGGGAGCATATTTAATTAAAGGCCTAATTAAATATGTTATTGATACTTATATTTTCATTAATTCTTATGTAGATAACCATGACAACAAACACCTCTAGCAACATCTTGCGATCAATCCTTGACAAGGAAAAATTGTCTGGGACAAATTTCCTGGATTGGCACCGAAACCTGAGGATTGTCCTCAAACATGATAAAAAGTTGTATGTCTTGGAGAAACCTGTTCCTGAAGAGGAACCTCCTAGTTCTGCACCTAAGGCAGAAAGAGATGCTTATAAGAAGCATGTTGATGATGCCAATGAAACTGCTTGTCTCATGCTAGCTACCATGAACTCAGAATTGCAAAAGCAACATGAGAACATGACAGCGTTCGATATGATCGAACACCTGAAAATGCTCTATCAAGAGAAAGCAAGGCATGAGAGGTTTGAAGTTTCAAAAGCCCTTTTTCAAAGCAATTTAGCTGAGGGAGCCCCTGTAAGTCCCCATGTGCTCAAGATGATTGGGTATGTGGAAAATCTTGAAAGGCTGGGTTTTCCCCTCGGAAACGAACTTGCGACTGATGTGATCTTGCAATCGTTGCCAGATGATTCAGTCAATTTGTCCTAAATTTCAATATGAATGATATGGACAAATCTCTTCCTGAACTGCTAGCCATGTTAAGAACTGCTGAGCAGAATCTGAAGACAAAAGGGAAGTCCATTCTGATGATCGGAAATGGAAAAAGACAGAATAAAAGGCCCATCAAGCAGGGTGATAAAGGGAAAGGTAAGGAAGTTGCCAAACCCAGACCCACTGTTGCTGCTTTGAAGCCTAGTGGAGGCATAGCAAAGGCAGACACCTGCTTCCATTGCGGTAAGACCAGACGCTAGAAGAGAAACTGCCCAAAGTACCTGGAAGATATGAAGAATGGAGTAGAGACTTCAACTTCAGGTATTTTTGTTATTAAAATAAATTTATCTACTTTTGCATCATTGGTATTAGATACTGGATGCGGTTCTCACATTTGTACAAATGTGCAGGGGTTGAAAATGAGTAGAGATTTGGCAAAAGGTGAAGTTGACCTACGAGTTGGCAATGGAGCAAAGGTTGCTACTTTAACCGTAGGATCTTATGTATTGACTTTACCTAGTGGTTTTATAATTCAGTTAGAGAACTGTTATTATGTACCTGCAATTAGCAGGAATATTATTTCCATTTCTTGTTTGGACAAGTTTGGTTTTTCATTTATAATAAGGAACAATTGTTACTTAATTTATTTGAATGATATATTCTATGCTGCTGCACAAATGAGAAATGGATTATATGTCCTTGATCTCGAAATGCCTATTAATAACATTAATACTAAAATGGTGAAACCTAACGAGTTAAAACCAACTAGGTAAGAATATTAAAACTCTTCGATCAGATCGAGGTGGTGAGTATTTAAGCCTAGAGTTTGATGACCATCTGAAAGAGTGTGGGATCTTATCCCAACTTACTCCTCCTGGAACACCTCAATGGAATGGTGTATCTGAGAGAAGAAATCGAACCCTGTTAGACATGGTACGATCCATGATGAGTCGCACCGATCTTCCAAACTCCTTTTGGGAACATGCACTATTGACAACAACTTACACACTTAACCGTGTTCCATCCAAAAAGGTTGAGAAGACACCATATGAGATATGGAGTGGTAAGAAACCACATATGTATTACATAAAGATTTCGGGTTGCGAGGTTTATGTGAAACGACAAATTTCAACTAAGCTTGAGCCCAAATCTGACAAATGCTTCTTTGTGGGGTATCCTAAAGAAACAATAGGGTATTACTTCTACAATCCTTCTGAGGGCAAAGTGTTTGTCGCTCGAACTGGAGTTTTCCTAGAAAAGGATTTTATTTCCAAAGGAACCAGTGGGAGGAAAGTAGAGCTTGAAGAAATTCAAGAATCACAAAGCATAGATACACCTATGGAGGAATTAGAGCAGGAAACACAAGAAGTTGTGGAAGAGCAACCTGCTCAAGTAGAACAAGACCAACGTAGGTCAGGCAGGATACGTCACCTACCTGAGATATATGGATCAAGGTGATGTATTACTCATGGATCAAGATGAGCCTGTGACCTACTCATGGAATCTTCGTTTTGATGAAACAGCAAAACAATATGGATTCATCAAGAACGAAGATGAGCCTTGTGTCTATAAGAAGGTTAGTGGGAGCATGATCGTATTCCTGGTATTATATGTAGATGACATATTACTTATTGGAAACGATATCCCTACCTTACAACAAGTAAAGTCTTGGTTGGGGAAATGCTTTTCTATGAAGGACCTAGGTGAAGCAGCCTATATATTAGGAATCAGAATCTATAGAGATAGATCACAAAAACTACTTGGCCTAAGTCAGAGTACATACATAGACAAAGTGTTGAGACGCAATCCCCTTTAACATGGCCTGTGTCTATCAAAAACACAATCCCCTTTAACTAAGGAAGAAAGGGATCGCATGAATAAGATTCCATATGCATCTGCAATAGGATCTATCATGTATGCCATGTTATGTACTCGACCAGATGTCTCGTATGCTTTAAGTGCAACGAGTAGGTACCAATCTGATCCTGGTGATGCTCACTGGGTAGCTGTCAAGAATATCCTTAAGTATTTAAGAAGGACTAAGGACTCATTCTTGATATATGGAGGTCAGGAAGAGTTGGCTGTAATTGGATACACCGATGCTAGCTTCCAGACAGATAAGGATGACTTTAGATCGCAATCTGGTTATGTGTTTTGCTTAAACGGTGGCGCTGTGAGCTGGAAAAGTTCAAAGCAAGATACAGTTGCTGATTCTACAACTGAGGCCGAGTATATTGCTGCCTCAAGTGCAGCAAAGGAAGCTGTTTGGATCAAAAAGTTCATTAGTGAACTTGGCATAGTTCCTAGCATTGTGGATCCCATTGGTCTCTACTGTGATAACAATGGTGCTATCGCGCAAGCCAAGGAGCCTAGATCTCACCAACGATCCAAACACATACTTAGGCGTTATCATCTCATTCGAGAGATAATAGATAGAGGAGATATGAAAATATGTTAAGTACCTACACTTGACAATATAGCTGACCCATTGACAAAGCCTCTTGCGTAGCAGAAGCATGATGGCCATACTAGATCGATGGGCATACGGGGTATGCTTGAATGGCTCTAGTGCTAGTGGGAGATTGTTGGTGTAAGCCCTAGAGGCCAATACTTTTGGTACTTGTATCGAATTATTTGTTAATAATAAAAGGCATTTTCTTTATTATGGTTGATTAATAAAGTCCCTGGAATAGATAGTCCCTTTAATGTATTAAGTGTGACTTAATCATGAGAACACATTAAACATAAGGACACTATTCTTAAAGTATCCGTAGTCGAGCTTTAGTGTGAAGTGGGATAACATTAAAGCATTAAGACTATTATGTTTGTAGACTGATGATCACATCTCATGGATCATGGATAAAGAGTTATCAAGTCTTAAACATAGGTATGAATATTAGGAGTAATATTTATACCGGATTGACCCACTATGAGAATACTATATATAAAGTTATGCAAAGTGTCATAAGTTATTCTCATGGTGATAATGGTGTATACCACTCTTCGACCTGAAACCACTATGGACCCTAGATGTAGAGTCGAGTGCTTTATTGCTGATCCAACATTGTCCGTAACTGGATAACCATAAAGATAGTTGATGGGTACTCCACGAAGCATGCTGAGGGACATGAGTGACCTAGATGGAATTTGCCCATCCTGCATAACAGGATGAATGTCTATGGGCCCAATATTGAACTGGACAAGGATGACACGGTCTATGCCTTGTGTTCAATATAGACATAAGGGAAAAAGGGTAATTATACACATAAGTATTATCACAGAAGGTCTTGTCAGATCACATGACATTTTCGTGTCTTGGGTAGCAGTGATGTGTTGCTAGATACCGCTCACTGTTTATTATGTTAAATGCGTGATTTAATATAATTGCCAACGTCACGAAAACCTATAGGGTCACACACAAAGGACGGATTGATGAGAGATAGAGTAACTAAGGAATACCGTAAGGTACAGTGCCCTTAAGTGAATTATAGAACATCGTAAGGTACGGTGTACTTGAGTAGACTACGAAATATGGTAAGGTACCATGGGCTTAAGTGATTTTGGGCATATTATAAGATATGGGCCAAAATACACTTAAGTGGGCCTTTTAGCTTGAAGCCCACACAAGTGGTTCTATAAATAGAACCCTCGTGCAGAAGCATTGGTTGCGGTTGCATTATTTTCGTTTTCTCTCTCTCTCTCACTCAGAGCCTTCATTCGTACCAGCTAGCACTGAGATTGAAGGAATCCGTTCGTGTGGACTGAGTAGAGACGTTGTCATCGTTCAACGTTCGTGATCACTCCGTGGATCTGCACCAAAGGTTTCAACCGTCATAAGAGGTAAATATTCTATCACTGATCATGACCATTCGTAAGGATCTCTAAAGGAGAAATTTTAATTTCCGCTGCGTTTTGGACCGCAATTGTCCTTCAGTTACACACTATCTGCAGGATCTTGCAAGACAAGGAGTTGACATCTCAGAGTTCTCTGTGGATTGGCTTCCTGAGCATCCATCCAACTTCATGAAGAGACAACGAGAACCTTCTGGGAAGTCAAAGAAGGCTAAGAAAGAAAAGTTGGGGGAAACTTTTGTATCAAGACCTCCGGTCTCTCTGATCGAATCTCCAAGTAAGTTTATGCCTCCTCCTTCTCGCTCTGTAAATTTAAAGCGAATTGCCTCTTCTCTTCCCCATACCACACCCATCTACACTTACTTTGAACCCTCTCCCTCTATCACTAAACCATCTGATACTCCCACCTCTAATCCACCATCACCTCCATTTTAGAAATTTAATCTCTCCACAACAACTCTAACAATCTCTGAAGCTGAAATGCTTAATGAACCTATTTCACCAATCTCTTCAATACCATCCTCTCCACCTTACTACATCCTATCATATGACTTAGAACCCTCTGACCCCGAATCCCCCACCTTGGCTCAGCTTCAGGGTCGTGCTCTTGCCTCACAATAACAATCTGAACCAGAAGCCAACACTCCTCCACCACCTGAACAACCAATTCCACCACCATCTGAACAACCACAAATACCAACACCTGAAAAACCCATAACAACACCATCTGAACAACCACCAACTCCACCACCCGAACAACAAACAACAACACCATCTAAAACTCCCATCGTACCACCCTTTGAACACATTACTATCCCTACCTCTCAACCTCCCGCTGACATTACCCAAACACCACCAGAATCTCCATCCCCCAACTCTGAACCCGAACCTACCTTCCCCTGTAACAACCCAATTTTAGTAATTATTTCTTATATTATTATTATTATATTTAATTTTATTTATTTGGAGTGTTAATTAATTAATTGGTTGTTAGATAGTATAATAATTGATTATATTAATTAATTTGGTGTGTTAATTAATTATTTAGTTGATATGAGATATAATGAATAATTGAATTAATTAACTTTGTGTGCATATTTTGTTAGTTTAATTTAATTGAACTAATTAGAGATATTTAAATATTAGGTCGTATTGGGCCTATTAATTAAATTAGAGGTATCACTCTTTAAGCTCAAATATAATACTATTATATAAGAGGTGAGGAGAGTGAGGAGTATGATTATTTTGATCATTTGACGGCAATAGAGAAAGAGAAGAGGAAAAGTAAGGAGAAGAGGGGAAGAACAAGAGAGAAGCTAGGGTTTCCAGAAAATTGAAGAGGTAAGGGGGAGAATCCTTATTATTATGGGTTAGTATGATTGGATCAATGGGTAAAAGTATGTTTAGGTTAAAATCCCTAATTTTGTATGGTTGTTTGAAATTGTTAGGTTTGATGAGTATTCGTGAATTATGGTAATTTAATTGTGTTAAAACTGCAAATTAACGTTAGATAATTAGATTATTGTATGAGTTATAATTTTCTGAACGTTTGGCTTTTTACGGAATCGAAATCGGAGGTCCGAAAGTCCTCCAACGATGAAAAACGCAGAAAATTCTGCATTCTGTTTTTATGTTAACCGGTTACCCACCGAGCGTTAACCGGTTACTTGCTTAAAAATCTGCGCAGGAAATTGATTCTGTTTTATGTTAACTGGTTACCCACCGAGCGTTAACCGGTTACTTGCTTGAAAATCTGCGTAGGAAATTGATTCTGTTTTATGTTAACCGGTTACCCACCGAGCGTTAACCGGTTACTTGCTGTGAAAAATGAAAAATTGAGATTTTAAAAGTTGTATTCATTTGGAATGAAACCTAAGCGTGCGTAGTTGATAATTAGCCTATATTTGTGAATGATATATTGTTATGAATGTGTATATGTACCATTGGTGGATAATTCATAGAGTTGAATTATGGTGATATGTGGAATGTTAAGATGGTAGAGATGATCTTAATTGCATATGTGTTGGTATTTGTACATTCATTCATGGCATGGTCGGCTTCATGGTGGAAGCGGTGAAACTGTGGGTTCACATGGTGTTAGACGTTGATCCTTGAATGGAAATAGGCGTAGCAGACGTTGATCCTTAATTGGAAATAGACGTAGTGGCTTGGATTCTAGATATTGAATCGGAAAGCGGTGGAACATTGGGTTCACATAGACGTTGATCCTTAATTGGAAATAGGCGTAGCAGACGTTGATCCTTAATTGGAAATAGACGTAGTGGCTTGGATTCTAGATATTGAATCGGAAAGCGGTGAAACGTTGGGTTCACATTGCGGTACCACATGCATAGAGTCACATGTCTTGCATTGAGTCACGTTAGAGTTATGTGATAATTGAGTGTATGCATTATTGTGATTGTGATGTGTGTATGAGATATGGTAATTGAATTTGATGATGTTTGGATACATAACTTGGAAAAGTATGTGATTATGTGATAGTTGTAGTTATGTGTATTTTTGGGAATATAATATTGGATTTGAATATTATACTCCTTGAGTTTTGATGTATGCTTGAAACCTGTGAAATAAATATTGGTTAGTATTATTTACATGGTTATATGAAGTGTGATGAATTCCTTTAATTGTTGATTTAATCATTGTGCCTTATTATACTTCTTCATAATGATTTGAATTCTCACCCTTCTGTTGGAATGTTACTTTACATGGCAACGTGCAGATACTCCGGAGTAGTATTGCTGAAGTAAGTGGAAGGTAGCTCATTCGAGATTTAGCCGGAGAGCTTCTGTATTCTAGTTTGGAGACTAGGTAGTGAGTCAATGCTCTAGTCATGTAACACGGGGTAGATTAGTAGTATTGGACTCGTATCCTATTTGGATGAGTATTATATTATTACTTGTGAACATGTTTATTTGCAATTGTTGTTAGAGAGGCCATAGTGCCAAATATTCTGAATATGGTTTTATTTTACCTTGAGGAGATTATTGAGAGATGATCATGGTATGGGACATGGATCATTTTATGAAATGCATGAGTATTCATTATTTTCCGCTGCAAACGCATACTCTTGAATATTCATGATAAGTGAAATGTGTTATTTTAAATGACCAAGTGTATTGTCTATTGATGATGAATGATGTTTGGTTTTTGAAAGCTTTTAGTTTTTGAAAACGTCGATGTGACGCCCTTTTATTTATAGGCGTGCTTATTTACTCTGATTATATGTTAAGTATTTTGGGTTAGAAAAAGGGGTGTTACATTAGTGGTATCATATCAGGTCGGTCCTTCCGACCAGGTTGTTTAATTATGTTTGTTCCCTAGTATGCGACATGTGTGTGAGAACACTGTCGATGCTTGTTTTATTCTCCATTGCAGGTTGGGAATGAAATAAGTGGGGGAGAAGCGTTTGCTTCTCTTGGATGTTCCAATTGTATCGAGCTTGGACATTATGTTGTTGCATGCAAGAGTGCAGTGTTGGCTAGTTAACCTGTTTTAAGAATGTTGTGCTTTCCCTGAACCCGAAGAGAGGTCGGATTCGAGGATGGAGTTGGTTAAAAGTTAATCGGGTGTATATCAACTGTTTCGAGAAGAAGGTTATTTTTCCTGAGGTTGGTGCGAAGGAAGATTGGTTTGTGTCTTCTAAGCAAGTTGATGAATCGGTGCAAGGTGGTGTCGAGTTGTTCATGTTGTCAGCAACTTTGGATATTCGTGAGAAGAGGACGATTGAAGAAGTTCCAATAGTTTGTGAGTTTGCGGAGGTATTTCTGGGAGATATAAGTGATTTACCGCCGGAATGTGAGGTTGAGTTTTCGATTGATTTAGTTCCTGGAACTAGTCCTGTATCGATGGCTCCCTATCGAATGCCTGCTTCTGAGTTGAAAGAGTTGAAGAGTCAACTTGAAGACTTGCTTGAGAAGAGGTTTATTCGTCCTAGTGTGTCGCCGTGGGGTGCACATGTTCTGTTGGTCAAGAAGAAAGAAGGTTCTATGAGATTATGTGTTGATTATAGACAACTGAAGAAAGTGACGATTAAGAACAAGTATCCACTTCTGAGGATTGACGATCTGATGGATCAGCTGGTTGGAGCTTGTGTGTTTAGCAAGATTGATTTGAGGTATGGGTATCATCAGATTCGTGTAAAGGCTGAGGATATTCAAAAGACTGCTTTTCGGACAAGGTATGGTCACTACGAGTACTCTGTGATGCCTTTTGGTGTGACTAATGCACCTGGTGTATTTATGGAATATATGAGTAGAATTTTTCATGATTATCTGGATAAGTTTGTTGTTGTGTTCATCGATGATATATTGATTTATTCCAAGAGTAAAGAGGATCATGCCGAGCATTTGAAGGTTGTGTTATCGGTGTTGAAAGAGAGGAAGTTGTTTGCTAAACTATCTAAATGTGAGTTTTGGTGGAGTGAAGTAAGTTTTCTTGGACATGTGATTTCGAGTGGTGGTATTTCTGTGGATCCTACGAAGATTGAAGCTGTATCTCAGTGGGAAGCTCCTAAGTCTGCTGCTGAGATTAGAAGTTTTCTTGGTTTGGCTGGTTATTATAGGAAGTTCATTGAAGGATTTTCTAAGTTGTCGTTACCATTGACGCAGTTGACTAGGAAAGGTCAAGCTTTCATTTGGACTTCGTAGTGTGAAGCGAATTTTCAAGAGCTTAAGAGAAGATTGACTACGGCTCCTATTTTAATTTTACCGGATCCGTTAGAAACTTCCGTTGTGTATTGTGATGCTTCTTTGTTGGGTTTGGGAGGTGTTCTGATGCAAAAAGGGCAAGTGGTAGCTTATGCTTCAAGGCAACTTAAAGTTCATGAGAGGAATTATCCGACACATGATTTAGAGTTGGCCGCCGTTGTGTTTGTGTTGAAGCTTTGGAGACATTACTTGTTTGGATCGCGATTTGATGTGTTTAGTGATCACAAGAGTTTGAAGTACTTATTCGATCAGAAAGAATTGAATATGAGGCAAAGAAGATGGTTGGAATTCTTGAAAGATTATGATTTTGGTTTGAATTATCATCCTGGAAAGGCGAATGTTGTAGCTGATGCATTGAGTAGGAAGTCATTGCACATGTCCACGTTGATGATTCGAGAGTTTGAATTGTTGGAGCAATTTAGAGATTTGAGTTTGGCTTGTGAAGCGACGTTTTCGTGTGTTAAACTTGGTATGTTGAAGCTTACGTGTGGCATTCTTGACGAGATTAGAGAAGGTCAGAAGTCAGATTTGAAATTAGTCGATGTTATGACATTGATTAATCAAGGTAAAGGTGGTGACTTTCGGATTGATGGGAATGGTATCATGAGGTGTCGTGATCGAGTTTGTGTTCCGGATGTTGCGGATTTGAGAAAGAGGATTCTCGAGGAAGGGCATAGGAGTGGTCTGAGCATTCATCCTGGTGCTACTAAAATGTATCAAGACTTGAGAAAGATGTTTTGGTGGCAAGGTATGAAGAAGGATGTAGCGGAATTTGTGTATTCATGTTTGACTTGTCGAAAGTCAAAGATTGAACATCAAAAGTCGTCTAGTTTGATGCAACCGTTATATATTACCGAGTGGAAGTGGGATAGTATCTCTATGGATTTTGTGTCGGGCTTATCGAGGACATCGAGTAATTGTGAGGCGATTTGGGTCGTTGTGGATAGGTTGACGAAAATGTGCTCATTTTATTCCGATAAGGATGGATTATTAGATGGAGAGACTTGCTAAGTTGTATATCGAGAGGATTGTGTGTTTGCATGGTATTCCGTCGAGCATTGTTTTGGATAGAGATTCGAGGTTCACTTCGAGATTTTGGGAAGGTTTGCAAAGTGCTTTGGGTACGAAGTTGCGTTTGAGTTCGACATATCATCCGCAAACTGATGGTCAAACGGAGAGGACTATTCAGTCACTTGAAGATCTTTTGAGGTCTTGTGTTTTGGAACAAGGAGGAAATTGGGATAGTTTCTTGCCTTTGATCGAGTTTACATATAACAACAGTTTCCATTCGAGTATTGGAATGGCACCTTTTGAGGCTCTTTATGGTAGAAGGTGTAGAACTCCTTTATGTTGGTACGAATCGGGAGAGAGTGATGTGGTTGGACCCGAGTTGATTCAAGAGACTAAGGATAAGATTAAGATGATTCAAGAGAAGATGAAGGCTTCTCAGAGTCGTCAAAAGAGTTATCATGATAAGAGGAGGAAAGCTCTTGAGTTTGAGAAAGATGAGCATGTGTTTCTTCGAGTTACGCCAATAACGGGTGTTGGTAGAGCTTTGAAGTCACGTAAGTTGACGCCGCATTTCATTGGTCCTTATCAGATTTCCGAGAGGATAGGTGAAGTGGCATATCGGATTGCATTACCACCATCACTTTCTAATCTTCATGATGTGTTCCATGTGTCTCAATTGAGGAGGTACATTGCGGATCCATTGCATGTTGTTCCATTAGATGATGTTCAAGTGAGGGATAATTTGACGGTTGATACATCACCTATGCGAATTGAAGATCGAGAAGTGAAGAAGCTTCGTGGTAAGGAGATTGCTTTGGTGAAAGTTGTAACACCTCAAAATTTGCCCTCCTCTTCTTGGGACTAGTTTGACACATTGCATTTCATATTTTAGGGCATTAGGCATTGCATCTTGCATATCATATGAAAATAAGAAGATCATCCTCCAAAGTCTTTTTCAGAAGATGGAGAAGTTACATGATTCAAGCCCGAGGGTCTCCATGAATTGGTGATCAACCATCTGAGGGTTTGTACTTCAATTAGGGTTTCCTGATCCTTCACAGGTCTTGAGCATTATCTTATTGGCAATGATATATTACCATTATCGTGGTTCTATCATCATCAAGGGTTTCATTGTTCATTCTCAAGTTCCTCTTAATTAGGGTTCTGACCTCTGGTCAACCCTAATCAATGTCTTTCTTCCAACCAGGGTTGCTCAAGGAGAGGAGGTATTTTATTGGGATGAGGATCACATGATTGTTATGAGAAGCTTACATGAGCTAGGGTTTCATTTTTGAGCAATTTTCTCAAGTGGTAGAGGCTCAAGCTGATCAGAGCATTTCCAGGTCATCTGAGGACCAAAAAGTCAACTGTGCAGTCAACTGAGGGCTATGAGGGGGGAAATGATTTGAGACACCTCAATCATGTTCAAAAGAGGTCCATTTGTCATTATAAACATCTATCTTGAAGATTTTGAAGTCATGGAAAAAGTTTCCAAAAATGGAAAGTGACCTGTAATTGAAAGTTTCCAAAAATGGCAAGTTTTTGGTCCACATTCAACTTGACTTTTCAACATCAAAGAAGTTTCAAATGTATTTTTGGTGAACATGAAGGTTGAAGATATTTCTCTCCCCTTTTCAAAAAGTCTTATTTCATGTCCATCTGATGATTGGTTGAGAAGTTATGGCCAAATGATCACAAAGTATACATGGAAGTTCAAAGTGACATAACTTTCGATCCAAAACTCCAAATTGGTCCATTCTTTTTGCAAAATACTCCTCATGACCAATACTTTTCAAATCAAGCCTTGCCATGCATGGAAGAAGCTCATAGGCTCACTTGTTCACACATGTGCAAAATGGAGGGAAACTTCACAATTCAAAATTGGCTCATGTTATAAACAAAATACCACTTCCATCATGATTATTGGCTGATTTTAAGTGAATTTGAAGTCATTGCATGTACTGTTCACGTGTAGCATGTCCATGCTAAGCACACTTGCATTTTTTGCACTAGACCTCATATTTTACTAATCATGATTAGCCAAAGCTTAATTGAGATTTCAGCATGATTAGCATATTATATAAAAGCCAAACCCTAACTGATTTTGCTCAAAACAAAATTTCAGATCTAGAATTTTCCTTTTCCCTCCAATTTTTCTCTCACTTCAATTTTCATTTTTCTTCACACAAACACCAACTCTCTTTGCATATTCTTGATTATGGAGTGATTCTGAGCAAGATTCATCCCTTGGTTTGGACAATTGAGCAAGATTCGTGCAGGTTCATGAGCTTGAACATGTTAATGGAATTCTGAAATTGGAGTAGATCTAGGTGGTTTCAAGTGATCTTTTGTACACAAAGCTTCAAGGCAAGGTTCAAGAAGTTGATCTGGAGCTGGAGAGAGCTTGAACACGCGATTTCAGTGAACTTCATCTCAAGTAAGTTGAAAATCGATTCTCTCCTTTTGCAGTTTTGTGTACATGATTGTGTAGATCTCTTGTAGTAGAGCATGCTGATAGGTTTAGATTTAAAAATGAGCAAGAAATGAACATGTATGATGAAATGAAAGTCTAAGTCACGAATATGTTTGTGCTCGATCTGAAAAATGCATGATGAATTAGGATTAATGAATGTGATATTTGGAATGTATGTGGAGAGAGCTTTCAAACGGTATATAATTTGTTGAATTCTGCAAAAATCCACGGCGGCGCCGCCGCCTGGTTGGTCGGAGAAGACGACCGGAGCTACAGCTCCGGCGTCTGGTTTTTCCTAGGGTTTTGCCCTGTCATCTGCTACGTGTGCGCGTGCCTTGCAATTCCATTGGTTATGCTTTGTTTGACTATCCTGCATGTCCAATTGACTGATGAGTGTGCATTGCCAACTCATTAAAGAAACGATGCGTTTCATTTCGCTTGTGTGGACGCTGATTGAGCTGGTTGCTTGTCCATTCCTTTGGACGTAATTATATTGACTGGGCCACGCATTGTTTGACTTGCTGAGTGGCGTGGTGACTAGATTATGGAAACGTGGCGTTTAGGAGGTTTAAATATGGAGCGTCTGATTGCTTTTCGCGCCTGATCCAATGGTCTAGAATATTCTGAGTTTATTTCAAATCTATTATTTCCCTCCACTTTATCTTTGTTATTTCATTTTATTTGCTCATCTTTAAAAATTCATAAAAAATAGCAAAATAGTCCAAATTGACTCCAATTTTTTTTCATGATCTTGTTTTAAACTCTAGTTTTTTATAGGTATTTTCTCATGATTTGTGTATTGCTAGATTTTTTATGTGTGATTTTTGATTGAACCTTATGCCAAATTGATATGCTATGTTCAATGCCTTGTGAAATGCTATGTGTTATGCCAATTGATCTGAATTTTTGTGTGCTTGATCTTCTCTCATGATGCGATTTTTGAGCACTGATTTGGAATTTTTCTCATAGGCTATCCCTGTTTTTGACACATGAACATGTAGTGTGACAATTTGTGTCACATTGTGGCTATTGCATTTGTGCATTTTTGATCATGTACCATTTGAGCTCTTCTGGATCTGATTTTTTACAAGATGATCATTCATAACATGATAAACTTGCATAAAAAATTTCAATGTCATTGCTTGTGTTTCTGTTTTGATTTGGATTTTCTAATTTGGATGTCCATTTTGTGTACACTTGCTTGCCTTTGCTTTACATTGATCATTCGATGCATTTGCCTTTTGAATGGATGTTGGTACTTTTGAGGACTTTTTATTGGTTGTTTGAATGTGCATTGTGTGAAAGATTGACTTGTGTTTTGATCATTTAGTTTGGTTTTGAACCTAGTCTTTGTACTAGTGATTTGTACATGAACTAACCTTGACTTGTGTTTCAGGTTTGGACACTTAGCATTAATGGTTGAGTTGCTCACCTTTTGAGATGCAAATTGGATTGTGTTCTAACTTCTTTGTGTTTTGTAGGGATTTAAGTTGATATGTTGAGCTCATTGCCTCACTTGATTGCTTGAGCATTGATCATTAAATTGTGTAACAGTTGGATGGTTTCACTATTTGTTTTCTGATTGGTTGTCTGAGATACTAACTGGTTAGCTTTTGTACAGGTACATTAGTTGCTTGCTAGCTTTTGCTTAAGCTTTGGATTATGGTTGATACACCACTGAGGTAGTCTAGCCTTCTTACTCCATGTAGTCTGGAAGTCCTGTCACCTTTTTGGCAGGCATTTTGGCTGAAGTCCTCCTTATGAGGCTCTGATTGTGTTTGTTTACATTTGTGCCAAAGACCTCCAAGTGAGGCATGTTACTTGATAAGTCCTCCTAAGTGAAGAGGCAATTGACAGATAGAAGGGACTAGTAGCGAGTCCCCTGTTATTCGGTGAGTCATTCTTTATGCTTGCACTACGTGCTGATGCTCTAGAACATGTACCCAAGATCTTTGTATAGAGTCTGTCAAGTGGAATAGGGTCCCTCTTTCTGGATCCCCACGCTTTCTTTGTCATTGAGCTCACCCTGGCCAGGGTTAAGAGCATGAGGTCTCATCCTGATTACCATTTTGATCTGCTCACCCTAACGTTCAATGTTAGTGGTTAAGAGCCCAGTTGATTACCCTTGTACAGTTTGGCTTGTTTGTCGAGGTTGATATGACCCCTCTTGACTAAAGCCTACCCATTGTTTGGGCCTCTTGTGTGGATATAGTGTGTGATACTTGTTCACTGGTGTTGATGTTCTGAGCTGACTTGCTTCCTGTGTGAGTTAGGTTCTGTTTAGAGACCTCAACTTAGGGATTGTGGATTGCATGACAACTATTAGGCTCGAGTCTTAGTCTCCCATTTAGTTTGTTGTTTCCCTGGTCTCTGGTTAGGAGAGTGTTGTACCCCTATTAAGGGGAACTACGTCACCCTGATTCTCATACCAGATGAGATACGTAGGCAGAAGATCGAGCGAGATCTCTCCGGGCAACCTTTTTCTTTTTTATGTGTGTTTTGCGTGTGTTCACCCTTCAGTTGTTTGCTTTGGTGGGAGTACCCGTTGCTTTGTTGGGGGTTCGCACGGAGAACCTTTTTCTTTGATGTTCGCTGGTTAGCGTATGCTTTGTTAGGGGTTCGCACGGAGAACCTTTTTCTTTGGTGTTCACTGGTTAGCGTGTGCTTTGTTGGGGTTCGTACGGAGAACCTTTTTCTTTGTTTTTCGCTGGTTAGCGTTTGTTGTTGTTAGGAGTCGGATGTAAGTCCATGTATTGGCATTCTGTTTCCTGTTTATTGTTGTTTGGAGTCTGTCATACGGTGAACTGACTTTTATGTGTTTTTAATCGCAATGTCGCGGTTAGCAAGAGTCGCCATCGACTTTTCTTTTATCCAATAGGGAAAGGCGGAAAAGAACAGGAAAGACCTTAATTTAGATTCTTAGGTTCGGGAGGTACATTATACAAAGGGAAGGTGTTAGCACCCTTTGTATCCATGGTTATCCATGGGCTCTTAATTTCTCAATCATTTATGTTTTTCTAATTTGAAAAAGTGTTTGAGAAATGTCTAAGAAATGTTTTGAAAAGGAGAATTTAACCTTGTAATGATTCTTGTATGAATGTATACAAAGTGGTTATCTCGTTTAGTTTTGAAAATAGTTTAGAAAAATAGTTTGGAAGTATGAGGTGTGAAAATTATTTTAGGTTATGAATGAGCAATTAAGGGTTATACCTGTCCGAGGTCTTTCCGGGCATTTCCTATCCTTATGAGGGTAAAACTGTCCTTACTATTGAGAAGTAAGTAATTTTACCCTTTGGATGTTTAAGGGTCATCGTAGGGTCATCGATAGGTCATTGAAGGCAACAGTTGTAAGGATACCTTAGCATTCGAAGGGATTATCATCATTTAACCGTAGGCTACACCGAAGGGTCGTCGAGGGACAGAATCGTAATTTCGAAGGCAACATCCGAGAGACCATGATTTATTTTATGATGATTTAACCGAAGGGTCTTTGCTAAGGGTATCCCCATATTCACGGGACATGACCATATTACGTAATCGGGGGTAAAAGAGAGGTCCGATATTATTTATTTAAAGTCCATATTTTAACAATTAATTGGGTAATTATGATGAATCTCCACATTAAAATCAACACATTAAAATCAATACATTAAAAATTAATACATTAAAATTAATTAGGCAATCAATATGAATCTTCATATTAAAGTGAAGTAATTTAGAATCCATCTCCACGAAGGTCTCCCACACGTAAAGTGGAGTACCTAGCCGGCCGCTTCATTGGGGATATGGAAGCTCTTACACCATTCAACACACGGGTTAGAGCATTAAGATAAAATATGATTTGACAATTGCACCATAAAATAGACATAACAGTTATGAGTTCAGGCCAAGTGATACAAAAATCGCAATTAGATAAACACAAGATAGAACAGCAAAGGGACAAAGCAGCCACTGTCCCATTCGCCTCTGCTTCGCCTAGCGAAGGCTCGCTGCAGGCTCGCTTAGCGATGAGCTAGCGAGCGGCCACGGGTTTGGAGTTTGACAGCAGCATGACTTCCGAAAACCTGCACTCTTATGGCATTCGATCACAGGCATAACATAGACAATTATACAGGATGTTCATACTTAGATTCACATACGAAATCGAATTACATATCAATACTTTAATCGGAATGCATCATGTATGTAAAGAATATCAACTGGGAACGTAAAACAGCGATGATACGCAAACCTGTGTGCAATTGCGATATTGAAAGGGACTGGTTGCTTGGAAGCCGGATTGAGTTGGGCGGCGGTAGCTCCGGAGCGGAGAAGCGGCCTTCAGGGTTTCCGCACTCGGAACTTTCTAAAGTAGCCTCCAGGGTTTCTATGCCAGGGTTTTCGTCCCGCTTCCTCCGTTTTTCCTCCTCCTTTCATTACTGAAGTGCTGGTATTTATAATGCTCTTTTTCATGACCTAATGGGCTCAGAATGAAGCCCGAAATTTTTTGTTGTCTGTCAGCTTCGCTAGGCGAGCTGGTAGCGAACGTGTAGCGAACGTTCGCTAGGCGAGCGTGTAGCGAACATAACGTTCGCTAGGCGAGCGTGTAGCGAACAGGCCAGTTTGGGCCATTTTCTGGATTGGGCCATTCGTGAGCTGGGCCTTCGTTCCTTTGAGATCAGTGTCATGAAAATGATTCGGAATGCCTTGAAAAATGTCTTGAAATATTAATGGGCAAATTTTGGGGTATGACAGCTGCCCCTGTTCAATATTCTTGAACCGAGAGAGTTAGAATGGTGTGTACGCCATTCGTGGTTTGGAGGTGGAAGATTATTGAACACTAAAATGCCCAAAAATTTGCGCTTGTCAATCAGGAGCTAGTTTTGATGGAGATGGGCTTAAAGATGCCATCCAGGGAATTTGATGATGAGAACTTCAGGGTGCGTCGTTCATTAGACGATATCTGAAGACATGAATGTCATACCGGGTCATACGCTAGCCCGTATAGTGAGTTATCCATTATGCTGTCGACTTCGTTGGGGAGTCAGAGTGTGTTATACGCTGCTGGGGATAAGGGATCAGAATGGATTATACGCTAGACCGCATCTGAATGCCAGAGTGAGTTGTTCATTGGGCGGATGACTTCGCTGAGGATGAAAAATCGGAATGGATCGTACGCTAGATCGTCTCTGAGTTGCAGAACGAAACCTCCATTAAGCGGGTGATTTCACTGGGGATAGAAGATCAGACCGAATCGTATGCCAGATTGCATCTGAGTTGAAGACCCAAATGGATCTTATGCTAGACCGTATTGGAGTTGCAGGATGAGTCGTCCATTAGGCTATGTCTGATGATGAAAGGGGGTAGTCATATGCTAGACTACACTTCAGAAATGTACCGTACACTGGGTAGCATCTGAGGAGATGAAGGTCTAACTTGGTCGTACATTAAACCGTATCGGAGCGGTTGAAGGTCTAACTTGGTCGTACATTAGACTGTATCTGGGCAGAATCCGAGGACTTGACGGTCTAACTTGGTCGCACATTAGACTGTCACTGAGCAGAATCTGGTCTAACTTGGTCGTACATTAGACTGTATCTGAGCAGAATCCGAGGACTTGACGGTCTAACTTGGTCGCACATTAGACTGTCACTGAGCAGAATCTGGTCTAACTTGGTCGTACATTAGACTATATCTGGGCAGAGTCCGAGGACTTGACGGTCTAACTTGGTCGCACATTAGACTGTCACTGAGCAGAATCTGGTCTAACTTGGTCGTACATTAGACTGTATCTAAGCAGAATCCGAGGACTTGACGGTCTAACTTGGTCGCACATTAGACTGTCACTGAGCAGAATCTGGTCTAACTTGGTCGTACATTAGACTATATCTGGGCAGAATCCGAGGACTTGACGGTCTAACTTGGTCGCACATTAGACTGTCACTGAGCAGAATCTGGTCTAACTTGGTCGTACATTAGACTGTATCTGAGCAGAATCTGAGGACTTGACGGTCTAACTTGGTCGCACATTAGACTGTCACTGAGCAGAATCTGGTCTAACTTGGTCGTACATTAGACTATATCTGGGCAGAATCCGAGGACTTGACGGTCTAACTTGGTCGCACATTAGACTGTCACTGAGCAGAATCTGGTCTAACTTGGTCGTACATTAGACGGTATCTGAGCAGAATCCGAGGACTTAACGGTCTAACTTGGTCGCACATTAGACTGTCTTTGCAGAATCTGACTTGAAGGTCTAACTTGGTCGTACATTAGACTGTCTTTGAGTGGTATTTGAAGATTTGAAGGTCTAACTTGGTCGTACATTAGACTGTCTCTGAGTTATTGAAGGTTTGAAGGTCTAACTTGGTCGTACATTAGACTGTCTCTGAGTCATTGAAGGTCAAAATGGATCGTACGCTAGATCGTATCTGAGTTGAAGGAGTCATATGTTGAGATGAATCAGGATGGACCGGATGCTAGGCAGTACCTGAGAAGTGAAGGTCCAACTGGGTCGTACATTAGACCGTGTTGGGAGTAGTTGAAGATCAGAATGGATCGTGCGTTATATCGTATCTGAGTGGAAGGAGTCATATGTTGGGCTGAATCAGAAAGAACCGTACGGTAGGCCATATCTGATAGTATTTGTGTATGCTGTATTTGCAATGAATATTTGGGATGGGCTTATAGATGCCATCGTTAGGAGGATGTCAGAACGAATGTTGACATGGAGTATATCTGAAAAATGTAGTTGAATCCTGAACGTAATCGATGAAGATGTCCGTCTGAATGGCTCTCTATTTTGACTGTATCAGGAAGATAATTAACCTGAAAAATAAAGTTAGCTTCATGCCATGTCATGATGCATGAGATGTTTTATGCTTCTGAAACTAAATGCGAGCAATGTATGCATGCGTATGTTGTGAAATGATGTAATGAATGAATTATGCATCTGAAAAGTTCTTCTAGAGGACTCTACTGGGGAAAACAAATCTCAATCTTCTGGTTGGGAGATACTGGTATCGATGACCCTTTCTTAGCCGGGGATGCTTGATTTCTGTCTGATGGTAGAAATGTTCAACAGAAGCCCGGCTGGGGGTGGAAGAGATGACCCATTTGTCTAGTAACGCCACTCTCTTCTGGGAATGACTGGCTTTGCCGGGGAGTAGAATTGGCAACAGATTCATTGGAAAGTCTGGTTAGACCTTCTCCTCGATCATGAAGTCGTGTAGTAATTGCTATTACTATTCTAGGCATGCATTTTTGGTAAACATTGATCATATTCAAATGCATATATCAATTCAAGTTAAATCAATGGACGTTTACGCAAACAAAACAGAGAAAGTAAAACAAAAGCATCTTTTTGGAAATGAAATTGTATTGATTTTGAAAGAGGGCCTGTAAATAGGCAATTTGAGTACAAGGAGACAGAAATCCTAGTAAGAGGAAATTGTCAGGCAAACAAAGAGAAAGCTATGCAGAAAAAGTCCTATCGATTCTAATTCCACCACTGTCATTATGTCTTCAAGCATCTCATCTCCTGCTGTCGGATAGAAGTGATTGGCTTGTTCAGTCCCTTGAACTTGGTCGAAGCAGACAGAGAACGGGGTATAGTCATACGCTTTAATCCCTAAATTTTGCCTGGCCCGCCTTTTCGGGTTTTCAGTCCACCGGGATACCCTTTTTTGCTCAAGCCGCCTTTTCAGGTTTTCGACTTGCCGGGTGTACGTCTTTATATGTTTATCCCTAATTTTTGCCCGAACCCTTTTGGTTCGCCGGGATGCCCTTACTTTTGCCTAGATACGTCGACCTAGCGGGTCTCTCTTATGCGTAGTATTTTTTACTATATCAGCGTTCACAGGATGCGGGAAGTCTTCGCCATCCATCGTAGCAAGTATCATGGCTCCACCGGAGAATACCTTCTTAACTACAAATGGCCCTTCGTATGTGGGAGTCCATTTGCCCCTGGGATCACCTGGTGGTAGAATGATACGCTTTATTACCAAGTCGCCAATTTGATATACCTGTCTCTTGACCTTTTTGTTAAATGCCTGGATCATGCGCTTCTGATATATCTGCCTATGACAAACAGCCGCGAGTCTCTTCAATCAAATTTATCTGATCGAGTCGAGTCTGAATCCGTTCATCTTCATCTAAGCCCGCCTCTTTCATGATTCTTAGAGAGGGAATCTGAACTTCCACTGGTAAGATGGCTTCCATTCCATAGACTAAAGAGAACGGAGTTGCCCCTGTCGTAGTGCGCACTGAAGTGCGATAACCGTGGAGAGCGAATGGTAACATCTCATGCCAGTCTTTGTACGTTACTGTCATCTTTTTGTATGATCTTCTTGATACTCTTGTTAGCAGCCTCCACGACGCCGTTCAGCTTTGGCCGGTACGGAGAAGAGTTATGGTGTTTTATTTTGAATTGCGTGCAGAGTTCAGTAATCATCTTGTTGTTCAAATTAGTACCATTGTCAGTGATAACTCTTTCAGGAGACAGCAGGTTTCTCAAATAGGTATTTGATAGAATCCATATTAGAAGTCAATAAAGTGGTATGATTCAACATATACTGTCTTAGTCGGCGAGCAGCCCAAGCCAAAGCACAGCAAGCTTTCTCGAGCTGTGAGTATCTCGTTTCACAGTCGGTACCTTTTGCTAAGGCAGTGTATGACATGCTCTTTTCGACCAGACTCGTCATGTTGCCCCAACACACACCTCATTGAATTTTCTAACACGGTCAAATACATAGTTAGAGGTCTTCCTTCAACTGGTGGCATCAGAATTGGAGGTTCTTGGAGATATTTCTTGATTTTGTCAAAAGCTTCTTGGCATTCATCATTCCATACCATCTCTTGATTTTTTCTCAGTAATTTGAAGATGGGTTTGCAGGTAGCAGTCAAATGGGAGATAAATCGGGCAATGTAATTCAAGCGTCCCAAGAAACCTCTGACTTCTTTATCTGTACTGGGAACTGGCATTTCTTGAATAGCTCTCACCTTAGCCGGGTCAACCTCGATTCCTCTGCCACTGACGATAAATCCCAAGAGTTTACTGGATCTTACTCCAAAGGTGCATTTGTTCGGGTTCAATCTCAGCTTGTATTTCTTCAACCTTTCAAACAATTTGTACAAATGGTCGGGATGTTCTTCTTCAGTATGAGATCTGGCTATCATGTCATCCACATATACTTCTATTTCATGATGAATCATATCATGGAACAAAACCACCATGGCACGCTGGTATGTTGCTCCTGCATTCTTTAAACCAAATGGCATTACTTTATAACAGAACGTGCCCCATTGCGTCACAAACGTAGTTTTCTCCATGTCCTCAGGCGCCATCTTAATCTGGTTGTAACCTGAGAATCCATCCATGAATGAGAATACCTTGTGTTGAGCGGTGTTATCTACCAGAACATCAATGTGCGGAAGTGGAAAGTCGTCTTTGGGACTCGCTTTATTCAAATCTCTGTAGTCTACACACATTCGCACCTTGCCATCCTTCTTCGGCACTGGTACCACATTAGCAACCCATTGAGGATAAGAAGTAACAGCCAGAAAACCTGCATCAAATTGTTTCATAACCTCGGCTTTGATTTTCTCAGACATTTCAGGACGCATGCGACGAACCTTTTGCTTAACAGGACGACAATCTTCCCTCGTTGGCAGCCGATGTACTACTATATCAGTATCCAGTCCTGGCATGTCGTCATAAGACCAAGCAAAAATCTCTACATAGTCATGTAACATCTGAATCAACTTTCTTTTGACATTGTTTTCCAAGCCTGCTCCTATTTTGACTTCTTTCTTGTCTACTTCGGTACCCAGATTTACAATCTCAACTGACTCCTCGTGCGGCTGTATAGTCCTCTCTTCCTGCAGTAACAGTCTGGCAAGTTCTCCAGGTACTTCACAATCTTCCTCGCTTCTATCCTCGGCTTGGTAGATCGGATTTTCAAAGTCATAATGAACAGTAGCAGAGTCATTACCAACAGGATCCAGAGTGGATATGGATCGGCAAATTGTTACGTGAGTGTGTGCAAGAAACATAGCTTGTTTGAAAAATGACAGGAAAGATAAAGAGCGCAATATTTGAATGCAAAAAGTCCATTGATTTATTGAATATGAATATGCTTATGAAAATGACAAACCCTTAAAATTAGCTATTATGCCCCGGGTATAGACACAATGCTGTTGAAATACTAAAATAGCAATAACAATTATTCCTGACTAAAGGAAATCGGGATAGTGTCTTCAGCCTTCCAATTGTCGAGTCTGTCACCAATTGTTGGGAAAATCCGGCTATCCAAGTCATAATCGTTATCAGTGTCTTCCACAACATTGACAGTCTCGCCCTGATTAGGCAGAGGAGCAGTGATGACATTAGGAGTCTCAGGCGGATCAGATTCAAATTCTCCAGCGTCGATCATATCCTGAATTTTGTTCTTCAACGACCAACAATTGTTTGTATCATGCCCGGGGCTATCGGAGTGATATGCACACCTGGCATTGGGATTATAACGAGGAGAAGTAGTGTTGGGTTTTGCAGGAGGATCTCTGAGAGTAATTAAATTTGCTTTTAGCATACCCTGCAGTGCTTGTGCTAAAGTCATATTGATCTTCGTAAACTGCCTTCTTCCCGGGTTAATGTGACTCACAGGTTTCTTGTCTTTTTTCTTTTCGAGCAAGAGAGCCTTCAGTTCCTCCTGCCCCCTGGATAAGTTCAAGATCATCTTCTGGAGTTGAGCATTCTGAGCCTGGAGATCTTTGACAACTTGTTCGAGGTCCATTTTTCTGTGTGGAGGAAAACCGTGAGAACATTGATCCCTTTAGAGTACCTGTTATGCAATGTTATGTCATGCTATGCAATGTATGAAATGTTTTCAAGGCCTTTTTTTTTTATTTTTTTATTTTTTTTATTTTACAAAACAGAGCAAAGTTAAATCCCTAAGTCCTTGAAATGGTTAGTACAATGTTATGATGTCATGATGTTATGATGTTATGAGGTTAAATAAATAACAAGCACAAGCAAGTCACACAACCATCATTCCTAGGTTTTAAGGCTTGCATGAGTTCTATAGGTAAGTACCCTCCCCACTGAAGTTTAGTTGGTTCAACCTGTCCTAGAATAGTAACCGGGTTCTAGAAGGATCTCAAATCATTGACCTTCCTTTAAGTCCACTTCAGTGCAACACCAAGTGGTTGACCGAAGCTTCCCTAAAGTCCAATCTCAAAGAGTGTAGTATCGAGTATCAACCAACCCCAGTCGGAACCGAAGTCAGTTATCTCACTACTTTCTAATGGCTAGGATGAGTCAATTAGGGTTCTAAAGGTCTGGTTAATGCTTTGATGACACCACGCGAATGCCAAATTTTTCCTCAAGTAAACATGAGGAACATCAGGACATCCAAAGTGTCACATTAACCGTAGCCATCATTTTAACCATTCCAGTATACGTCGGATAGTCGTGATGATCTATTGCTACTTACCTAAGGTACACTAGATCCGGGTGTAGGATCTTTCGCTCAAAAATACCCTTAAAAGAAGGAACAATTGGAAAACATAAATGATTTTTTTTTTAAGGTGACCTCTCTTTGTAGTCCCCAGCAGAGTCGCCAGTTCTGTCATACGGTGAACTGACTTTTATGTGTTTTTAATCGCAATGTCGCGGTTAGCAAGAGTCGCCACCGACTTTTCTTTTATCCAATAGGGAAAGGCGGAAAAGAATAGGAAAGACCTTAATTTAGATTCTTAGGTTCGGGAGGTACATTATACAAAGGGAAGGTGTTAGCACCCTTTGTATCCATGGTTATCCATGGGCTCTTAATTGCTCAATCATTTATGTTTTTCTAATTTGAAAAAGTGTTTGAGAAATGTCTAAGAAATGTTTTGAAAAGGAGAATTTAACCTTGTAATGATTCTTGTATGAATGTATACAAAGTGGTTATCTCGTTTAGTTTTGAAAATAGTTTAGAAAAATAGTTTGGAAGTGTGAGGTGTGAAAATTATTTTAGGTTATGAATGAGCAATTAAGGGTTATACCTGTCCGAGGTCTTTCCGGGCATTTCCTATCCTTATGAGGGTAAAACTGTCCTTACTATTGAGAAGTAAGTAATTTTACCCTTTGGATGTTTAAGGGTCATCGTAGGGTCATCGATAGGTCATTGAAGGCAACAGTTGTAAGGATACCTTAGCATTCGAAGGGACTATCATCATTTAACCGTAGGCTACACCGAAGGGTCGTCGAGGGACAGAATCGTAATTTCGAAGGCAACATCCGAGAGACCATGATTTATTTTATGATGATTTAACCGAAGGGTCTTTGCTAAGGGTATCCCCATATTCGCGGGACATGACCATATTACGTAATCGGGGGTAAAAGAGAGGTCCGATATTATTTATTTAAAGTCCATATTTTAACAATTAATTGGGTAATTATGATGAATCTCCACATTAAAATCAACACATTAAAATCAATACATTAAAAATTAATACATTAAAATTAATTAGGCAATCAATATGAATCTTCACATTAAAGTGAAGTAATTTAGAATCCATCTCCATGAAGGTCTCCCACACGTAAAGTGGAGTACCTAGCCGGCCGCTTCATTGGGGATATGGAAGCTCTTACACCATTCAACACACGGGTTAGAGCATTAAGATAAAATATGATTTGACAATTGCACCATAAAATAGACATAACAGTTATGAGTTCAGGCCAAGTGATACAAAAATCGCAATTAGATAAACACAAGATAGAACAGCAAAGGGACAAAGCAGCCACTGTCCCATTCGCCTCTGCTTCGCCTAGCGAAGGCTCAGCGAAGGCTCGCTGCAGGCTCGCTTAGCGATGAGCTAGCGAGCGGCCACGGGTTTGGAGTTTGACAGCAGCATGACTTCCGAAAACCTGCACTCTTATGGCATTCGATCACAGGCATAGCATAGACAATTATACAGGATGTTCATACTTAGATTCATATACGAAATCGAATTACATATCAATACTTTAATCGGAATGCATCATGTATGTAAAGAATATCAACTGGGAACGTAAAACAGCGATGATACGCAAACCTGTGTGCAATTGCGATATTGAAAGGGACTGGTTGCTTGGAAGCCGGATTGAGTTGGACGGCGGTAGCTCCGGAGCGGAGAAGCGGCCTTCAGGGTTTCCGCACTCGGAACTTTCTAAAGTAGCCTCCAGGGTTTCTGTGCCAGGGTTTTCGTCCCGCTTCCTCCGTTTTTCCTCCTCCTTTCATTACTGAAGTGCTGGTATTTATAATGCTCTTTTTCATGACCTAATGGGCTCAGAATGAAGCCCGAAATTTTTTGTTGTCTGTCAGCTTCGCTAGGCGAGCTGGTAGCGAACGTGTAGCGAACGTTCGCTAGGCGAGCGTGTAGCGAACATAACGTTCGCTAGGCGAGCGTGTAGCGAACAGGCCAGTTTGGGCCATTTTCTGGATTGGGCCATTCGTGAGCTGGGCCTTCGTTCCTTTGAGATCAGTGTCATGAAAATGATTCGGAATGCCTTGAAAAATGTCTTGAAATATTAATGGGGAAATTTTGGGGTATGACAGAGTCGGATGTAAGTCCATGTATTGGCATTCTGTTTCCTGTTTTTTTTTGTTAGGAGTCGGATATAAGTCCATGTATTGGCAGTCTGTTTCCCGTTTGTTGTTGTCAGGAGTCGGGTGTAAGTCCATGTATTGGCATTCTGTTTCCTTTTTGAGTGTTTCTTTTGACGTCTCAGCGTCTCTTTTCGGTGTTTTGTTTCGGCGTGCGTTAGCCGAGCTCCGAGTGCTCTGATTCTTCCTCTGGATAGAGAAGATATGTAGGCATAGGATGCGATGTCCTAGCGAGCATGTTCCCCATTTCCCCGAACTACGTTGACTCTGATGTTTGTTTCTGACAAACTACGTAGGCTCAGGATGCGACATCCTGCCGAGTCCGCTTCCTCCATCTTCTTTCACCTGTTTTATTATTCCAGTTTGCGCATTTTCTTTGAGCAGTTTATCAGCAACTTTTTCCTATTCTTTTGAGCGTGGATCCCATCGAGTACGGCGGACGTGAGGGGTGCTAATACCTTCCCCTTGCGTAACCGACTCATGTACCTTGCAATCTCGGGTCGTAAGACCGTTCCTTTCCCTTTCTTAGGTTAGTCCTGCGCTCCCTTTCCGTCATAGGATGAATAACGTCGGTGGCGGCTCTGTAAAACCTGTTTTTTTCCGCCGGTTGTTTTTCGCGTTGCGACAGCTGGCGACTCTGCTGGGGATGAAGTTGACCTCTTGCTGGTCCATCTTCCCTAAGCGAGTCAATCTTAGCGCTCTCTAGGATAGTTTGGGTTGCTTTTACTGCTTTATTTATCGCATTCATGATTATTATACTGTGATTGTATATATTTGCATATATGTTTGCATGCATCATGTTATCATTGTGTTGGATTCTTGACAGGTGTGGTTCCTTTGATTTGGGGTGGGTGTTCTGAGTGGGGCTAAAACCCAGGCCCGAGTATACACCTAGGATTAGCGTGGTCTCATGTTGCCTCACATGTGGTATTAACATGATGTTGCGACATGACATACCACAGCCGGACGGGGTTCTTTTGAGAGAGCCCTTCCGTTTGGAGTATTCCACTCTGGTTGGGTTATCTCTTTTGAGCTGTTGACTTCGGTGACCTTTCTTTCCCGGATTTTTGGTTTAGATGATCTTATGAGAGCTGCACGGCACACCCGAAAGGGCAAACCCGTTGAGTATCTCGTCCGATTGTCGAGACCGATTATCCGCCTTAGGATGACCTTATTAGAATTCACCTGTGAGGGGAGGGTTTGATTCTTACAGCACAGGTTCTGTCAGTGATTCTGTGATGGTGACTTTGGTTCAGTTGGATTTATGGATATTTATTTCCGATACGCCAGAATTCTGTCCGTGGTATTTATCAGCGGGTTCCGTTTATTTCGGATCCCCGGGTTGAATTTGAGGGTACTTGTTCAGAGGATCTTGTTGTTATCCGTTCGGTGGATTTTCTGTGATGATGGTGATGTATCCTCCGTTCCGTTTATTTCGGAACCCCGAGTTGGATTTGTGGTTACTTATTCCCTCAGATGGTTGTAATCAATTCTAAGACCGGAATCCAGTACAGTTGATGTTCAGATGACTTGGAGGATGGCACTGTGACTTGCATTCATGCATCTGCATCATTCCTATTTTGCATTCATCCGCATCTAACTCATGTCTATCCATACTCAGGGTACATTCTCGATTGAGATTCTGGTTGAGAGACATCCTGATGTTAGAATGTTATTGTCAAATTATTATCCGTCTCGATGAAGCCAGAATCAAAGGACAGAATGTTCCTCATACGGATAGACATGACATTCATGCGTGATTCATAATAACCTGTCTTCTGTTTTGCAGGTGTCAGTATCTAACGTGTTTGATTGTTTCAGGAATCATTGCTCGCGCACACAGAATCATTCTCTTGCACGTAGCTCGTCCGCACAGATACCCTACCAGGCGCAACAAATCCAAACTGATGGATCCATCCAACGCAGACATTCTCGAGCTGAAAGAGAAGATGAGTGAATTGATCAACGTCATGCAAGGGTTCGCCTTGGGGCAGAAAGCACTCGCCGATAAAGTGGAGAAGCTTGAGCGGGCTTCGGTTTCCAATAGTGGCAATAATCAAGAGGATATCTCCAACAATGGTCTTGGTGGTTCTAGGGATGGTGATGATCCCAGAAAGAAGGCAACTACTGCTGGTGTAGTCCTCAACAATAGTGGTGGTTTTGGGTTTGCTGCAGGCGGTGGGCCAGGTCCTGTGGGCAATAATCTGAAGGATAATCAGTTTCCTCCTTTCTTTGGGGCTGTGGAGGGTAAAGAAGAAGATCAGTTCTCTGTGCTGAACGAGCAGTTTGGTCAGTATGGTGTTCAACCACCGAACAAAGAGATTCAGGTACTAGCAGAGAAGATCAGGGCTCTGGAAAGCCATGCTACTCCTGGGGCTATCAATATGACAAACATGGGGCTGGTTGAGGGGATTGTGATCCCACGGAAGTTTAAAGTGCCCACGTTTGATAAATACAATGGGAGTTCTTGCCCGGAAACTCATCTTTAGGCCTTTGTCCGAAAGATATCTTCCTACACCGTGGATCAGAAGCTCTGGATGTACTTCTTCCAGGATAGCTTATCTGGTGGGTCTCTTGAGTGGTATACCAAGTTAAGATCATCAGATATTAAGAGCTGGCAGGATTTGGGAGATGCTTTCTTTAAACAGTATCAATTCAATGCTGACATGGCTCCTAGCCATACCCAGTTGCAGGGTATGTCTCAAAAGCCGGATGAAGGGTTTAAAGAGTATGCACAAAGGTGGAGAGAGTTGGCTGCCAGAGTTCAACCACCGTTAGTGGATCGGGAGATGTCTGATCTGTTCATGGGTACCCTTCAGGGGACTTTTGCTGAAAGGATGGTGGGTTGTCCCGTAACTGGCTTTGCAGACATAGTAGTGGCTGGTGAGAGAATTGAAAGCTGGTTGAAAATGGGGAAAATACAGGGAAATGCTCCGTCATCTGGAGTAAAGAAGCCATTTGGGAACGGTCAGCGCAAGAATGAGGGTGGATCGAGTGTTGTGTATGCCCAAAGAGGACATGGTAGGAATCATTACTACCAGCACACTGCTGCAGTAACGATTCCTGCTGGTAATCAATTGGTACAACAGCAACATCAGCCACCTCAACAGAGAGCACAGAGAGCTGGGTACTAAGTGAGAGGAAGGATGACTGATCGTCAGTTTGATAGGCCACCCGTGACATATGCTTTTCTTTTTAAGAAGTTGATGGATCTTGGGTTGGTTCAGCCGAGGACGTTGGCTCCGGTAAGACTAGATCAGAGGCCTGCCAGTTATGATGAGAACGCTAAGTGCGAATTCCATTCTGGTGCTCCTGGGCACAATATTGAGGGTTGTAAAGCTTTTAAGCATGTTGTCCAAGACTTGGTGGATTCCAAGGCCATTAATTTTGCACCATCGCCAAATGTTAATGCTAATCCCATGCCGACGCATGGTCAGATGGCGGTGAATGTAATTGTTGAAGACCTAGATCGCGTCTGTGCGGTGGGTAAAGAGATTGACAGTGACTGCGAGCTCGACTCGTGGATAAAACCGTGCGTACCAGGAATGGAGATCCAGAACTGGAAGGCCGAAAAGATCATCACTGTCACTCTGTGGGAAGAGTAATATTTCTGTTTTTCAATTTTGTTTGCACGGAAGCCATACGTTTTGCCCGAAACGTAATGGTTCATTGTAAGGGCCACCTCATGTGTTTCATTTTGCAATATTTGCATCATTAATAAAAGGATGTTTTTCACATTAAAAGCGGTGTTCCCTGTTTTTTCATTTATTTTTGCAGTTTAAAAAAATAACACAATAAAAATGGCAATGTTTGTTTTCATTTTTCTTCATTTTAATTTGTCTCGTCCCGACTCTAAGCAATGCATGAATCAACATTCATGCAGATGCGGATATTCTCCGGATCTCATTGATAACAATCCTGTTACACCCTCATATGAATTCGACAATCCAATCTATCATGCCGAAGAAGAAGGCGAAGAAGATTGTGAACTGCTGGAAGAATTAGCCAGATTGTTGAAACAAGAGGAGAAGGTGATTCAACCGCACGAGGAACAAGTTGAGCTTGTTAATCTGGGTACCGAGGAGGTCAGAAAGGAAGTGAAAGTTGGGGCCGCTTTGGAGGTGAGTGTCAAGAGCAGAATGGTAGCGTTGTTGAAAGAGTATGTTGATATCTTCACCTGGTCTTATCAAGATATGCCAGGGTTGGATACCGATATTGTTGTGCACAGGTTGCCATTGAGAGAAGACTGTTCTCCAGTGAAGCAGAAGTTGCGCAGAACTCGACCCGAGATGGCCATGAAAATTAAAGAGGAGGTTCAAAAGCAGTTGGATGCTGGTTTCCTAGTTGTCACTAATTATCCGCCTTGGGTCGCAAATATTGTGTCGGTGCCGAAGAAGGATGGAAAGGTGAGGATGTGTGTGGACTACCGGGATTTGAACAGAGCTAGGCCGAAAGATGATTTCCCATTACCTCACATCGATGTGTTGGTAGATAATACAGCTCAATTCTCGGTGTTTTCCTTCATGGATGGCTTTTCTGGCTATAATCAAATTAAAATGTCGCCAGATGATATGGAGAAAACAACGTTCATCACACCATGGGGCACCTTTTTCTATAAGGTGATGCCATTCGGTCTCAAGAATGCCGGTGCCACGTATCAAAGAGCTATGGTGACTTTGTTTCATGATATGATTCATCATGAGATTGAATGCTATGTTGATGACATAATAGCAAAGTCCCAAATAGAAGAGGGGCATTTGGTAGATTTGGCCAAGTTGTTTGACCGGTTGAGATAATTCAAACTGAGGTTGAATCCGAATAAGTGCACTTTCGGAGTGCGGTCCGGTAAGTTGCTGGGGTTTATTGTGAGCGAAAGAGGAATCGAGGTCGATCCTGCTAAAGTAAAAGCGATACAAGAAATGCCTGAACCGAGAACAGAAAAAGAGGTTCGTGGTTTCTTAGGTAGATTGAACTACATTTCACGGTTCATATCTCATCTAACAACCACGTGTGAACCCCTATTCAAGTTGTTGAGAAAAGATCAAACGGTCAGGTGGAATGATGATTGCCAGGCGGCATTTGAAAAAATAAAAGAATATTTGCAGGAGCCTCCGATTCTGATGCCTCCTGTGGAGGGACGACCGTTAATTCTGTACTTGACAGTCCTCGAGGGGTCTATGGGGTGTGTACTGGGGCAGCATGACGAGTCTGGTCGAAAAGAGCATGCAATTTACTACCTTAGCAAAAAATTTACCGACTGTGAAACAAAATATTCACTGCTCGAGAAAACTTGCTGTGCTTTGGCGTGGGCTGCTCGCCGACTGAGACAGTATATGCTGGTTTATACCACTTTGTTGATTTCCAAGATGGATCCGATCAAGTATATCTTTGAGAAGCCAGCATTGATCGGACGGGTTGCGAGATGGCAAATGAATTTAACTGAATACGATATTCAGTATACCTCTTAGAGAGCAATAAAGGGGAGTGTATTGTCTGATTACCTCGCCCAGCAACCCATTGAGGATTATCAACCGATGAAGTTTGAGTTCCCTGATGAGGACATCATGTTTCTCAAATCGAAAGATTGTGAGGAACCGATCCCGGAGGAGGGGTCTGACCCTGAATCCGAATGGATTATGATGTTTGATGGGACCGTTAACGTGAATGGTAATGGAGTTGGTGTTGTTTTGGTTACACCGAAGGGATCCCACGTTCTTTTCACTGCCCGACTAACGTTTGAATGCACCAACAATGTGGCTGAATACGAAGCTTGCATCCTGGGTATCGAACCTCGGTGCGTACATCTACTAGGGCAACGCCTTTCTCGCTTGTGTATGGGATGGAGGTTGTGTTACCAGTTGAGGTCCAGATTCCGTCATTGAGAGTCCTGAGGGATGTGGAGGCGGAATGGGTAAGGACTCGATATGAAGAGTTGAGCCTGATTGAGGAAAAGAGGCTGGTGGCCATTTGTCATGGGCAGTTGTACCAGCAGCGAATGAAGCGTGCTTTTGACCGAAAGGTGCGACCTCGTGTGTATCATGTGGGAGATATGGTGTTGAAAAGGATCCTTCCTCCTCAGAACGATCGTCGGGGCAAGTGGACACCCAATTATGAAGGTCCATTCGGGGTCAAGAAGGTTTTCTCTGGCGGAGCCTTGTTGTTGACGACCATGGATGGGGAGGATTTTCCATCCCCTGTGAATGCGGACGCAGTTAAAAAATACTTCGTATAAGAGACCCGTTGGACGAAAAGAATAAAATAGTCCAGGCAAAAAGGGGCATCCCGACGAACCAGAAAAAATGAAAAGGTTCGGGAAAAAATTAGGGATAAAAAGAGAAAAAACTATACACCCGGCAAGTCGAAAACTCCACAAGGGCGGCTTGGGCAAAAAAGGGTATCCCGGTGGACTGAAAACCCGAGAGGGCGGTCCAGGCAAAAGAGGGAATGAAACGAACAACTGCGTGTAGCATGATCGTTTGTACTTTGGATATGACATGGATAATTCCCGGCAGAGATCGGTCGGAAGCGTCTTGTTCAGAAGGCAGAAAGTGCAGAGAGTCTTGAGGACATATGGGGTGTAACCGAGTTGGAACTCGATGAGATCACGGGTTCACATTGCCATTAGGATAGATTTTCCTTTCGTGCGCAATTACCTCTTTTCAGGGATTGCTTCCTGTGTATTGCTCAATTATGATCCACCTTTTTCAATCAATAAAATGCATATTCAGTCAAATAATTTTGTTTTTGTTTTCATTACCGCTTTGATTGCAAAAACATCAGTTTATTTTGATAAGAATCTTTGCATTTTGAGACATAGGGGTCCCTTCCGATGCATGTTTATAAGATTGAAAACCTGAAATCTTATTCGGAAGGTTGAGTGACCTGAGTGTTGAAATTTTGGCACGCCTGGGGCACGTTTTATCTGACGATCTCTTTTGCAGGTGCTGTCGATTATTTTCACTCACTTGTAGGTTGTGACACGAAGCGTTTTGACAAAAGATTCCTGTGAAGTCCAATCAGGGACGAGGAATTGAAGAATGGTATAGAGACGACGAAAGAGTTGCGACGATCCTAGGGGGTTAATCAAGAAGACTCTTCAAAGTCTGAGGACTGGAGAGTTGACACGAATCTAAGGAGGTCGATTTTCTTGAAGTAGGGAGAAGTCGAGAATACACGGTGATGAATCAGAAAAAACCAGATGAGTCCGGGAGCTCTCAAAAGTGGAAAGTATGACACTGTGGTTAGATGGTGAATGTCAGCGTTCGACGAGTCGACAGGTGTTCCGTGTCAAATATTCCGTATCTCCCCAGCGGATTCGAGGTTGGTGTTTCCTCGGCAGCAAGTCTGAAGGTTGTTGTTTCCCCAGCGGAGGTGTGTTGTTAGTTTCCCCAGCGGAGGTATGTTGTTAGTTTCCCCAGCGAAGTCCCCAAGCGGATCGAGTTCAGTAGGGGTCATCTCCAGTAAGGATTATCCTTTCCCTAGCAGCAGTGCTATTCCCCAGCAGGATTGGAGATTGGAGTGGTGTCGAGTTCCTCAGCAGAGTTGCTCGTGTCGTCCCCTGAAGGGGATACTTTTTTATGCATTCATCATTTAGATAAGCATAGCATATTGCATAATAAATTGCGTAGCATTTCCATGGTTATGGAGCATTACGCTGTAAAACTCATGCATCAGCATTGCAAGCATAAGCTAGTCTCGAGCCGTGGTTACCGTTTGAGAATTGGTTTAGCTGGGAGTTGGAAGATGTTACTTGTAACACCCTTCTAGAATACCCCAAATATTTAATTAAAATAATAATATATTAATTAGAGTACATATGCAATTAAGGGTGTCACACAATCATCTCACACCATTCACCATAATAACTGTCATGCTCTTTTATTAAAACAAAGTAAACACTTGCATAATACGCAGCGAATAGAGACCAATTCAATCATGCAAAACATGTAACACATTACATGTAAAATGGTTCACAACCAACAATAAAACATTTAAAACATCCCATCCCGATGTTACATCTACCAGAGCATGACCCACTAAGGAACTACACTAGACTCCAAGCACTAGCTCCTACTCAATCACTGCTCGTTACCTGAAAAATAGTTGTAAGGGTGAGTTCCTCAATCGATATAATAAGCATTATAAAATATCATGTAATGCTAAGTAAATAACACATTAATCACCCTAATCACATCACACATTCAGTAACGGCACATCAACTCAAACATCATACTCAATACCAATACAACTCATACTCATACTCAATATCAACACAAACACACGTATAATATTGGAATACATCCATTCATATTATACGCCATACATACATTATGTAATGAGACTTCATGCATGCGGTACCGACTCTTCGTGAACATATAGTTCAACCTCGCCGATCAAATCCAGATACGGCTACCAAGCCCACTAGTCCCACTCATTTGAGACCTAGTGACTCACTCACTAATTCCTCACCATGGGAATTAGCTACCACCCCAAGGGCCATGCTATGCACGCTAATTCACCTAGCATGCAAACATCAACAACAGTCCATAATGACTAACTCACTAATTCCTCACCATGGGAATTAGCTACCACCATAAAGGCCACAATATGCATGCTAAATCACCTAGCAATGCAAAACCATCAACAATAATCCACAATGGACATATGCTCACACTCTAAGCCATAAACCGTCCATTCACAATTGCATACATAACATATACATTCACAACATTATGCATACCATCATACATCATCAACGCATGTATCAAAACATCATATCATGTCAAATAATTAATCACAGTATTAGCACACTCTACTAATACCTATACTGCTCAAAACAGCGGGAATTAATCCCTATTACATCATACGCCAATATAGGCCAAACACCAATTATGCACGCATTATTCAAATATTAATTTTTTTCCAATTTCCAACAGTGTTAACCGGTTAACGCCCTGGGTTAACCGGTTAACGCAACACAGAACACGCTTTCTGGCAAAACTCAACAGTGTTAACCGGTTAACGCCCTGGGTTAACCGGTTAACGCAAACAGAACAACAATATTTTCACAACTCACAACAGTGTTAACCGGTTAACGCCCTGGGTTAACCGGTTAACGCAAGCAAAACAGCAATACCTCACAATTCCTAACAGTGTTAACCGGTTAACACCCTGGGTTAACCGGTTAACGCAAGACAGAAAGCTGTTCCTGCGCTAACACGAAGCAGAATGCAGAATTCTCCGCATTTTCCGCCGTTGGAGGACTTTCGGACCTCCGATTCCAATTCCGTAAAAAGCTATACGTTCGGGAAATCACGACTCACACAAATACAGATTCAATTACAGCTTTAACACAACTTATCCAACACAATTTTTCAGCATTCAACATTCCAATTAGGGTCAATTCAACGGTTTATCACAACCCATCACATGTTAACCCATAATACCCATTAAACGACGATAAACCCCCCTTACCTGAGTTAATCCGGCGAATCTTTAAGCTTCAAGCTTTTCTCTTCTCCAACCTTCTTCCTCTTGCTCTGCCTCTTTGCCCTTTTTCTCTTTTCAGCCGCTTCTCTGCTTTTCACGTAAAAACCCTTTCTTTACCAAATGGAACTCTTTTTCTTATTTCCCACTTATATACTTTCCAATAATTATTATTCCAATAATAATAATAATAATAATCCAATAATTCCAATTATTTAATTAAATTAATAAATATAATATTAACTTAAATTAAATAATTATCTTATTTTAATCGGGGTGTTACAACTCTCCCCCACTAAAAGAGTTTTCGTCCTCGAAAACATACCTCAAGCGAATAACTCTGGATAGGACTCCTTCATCTGACTCTCAAGTTCCCAAGTCACATTGCCACCTGCTGGTCCTCCCCAAGCTACCTTCACCAAGGCAATCTCTTTACCCCGCAACTGCTTCAACTCTCGATCCTCGATCCTCATAGGTGATGTTTCAACAGTCAGGTTATCTCTTACCTGTACATCATCTAATTGGACTACATGCGACGGATCAGGAATGTACCTCCTCAACTAAGACACATGAAAAACCTCATGCAAATTCGCAAGTGACGGCGGTAAAGCGATACGATAGGCTACCTCCCCTATCTTCTCCAAAATCTGATAAGGACCAATAAATCGAGGTGTCAACTTCTTTGACTTCAAAGCTCGACCAACCCCAGTTATCGGAGTGACACGAAGAAACACATGGTCTCCCTCTTGGAACTCAAGTGACTTCCTCCTCTTATCATGATAACTCTTCTGACGACTCTGAGCAATTCTCATCTTCTCCTGAATCATCTTAATATTTTCCGTAGTTTGTTGAACAATCTCTGGTCCAACCACAGCACTCTCACCGGACTCATACCAACATAAAGGTGTCCGACATCTCCTACCATACAAAGCTTCAAACGGTGCCATACCAATGCTCGAATGAAAACTATTGTTGTAGGTAAACTCAATCAAAGGTAAATAACAATCCCAAGCACCTCCCTTTTCCAAAACACAAGCCCTCAAAAGATCCTCCAGTGACTGAATCGTCCTCTCAGTCTGACCATCAGTCTGCGGATGATATGCAGAACTCAACCTCAGCTTAGTTCCCAAAGCCCTCTGCAAACCTTCCCAGAACTTCGATGTAAATCTAGGATCTCTGTCCGAAACAATACTCGACGGAATACCATGCAAACTTACAATTTTCTCAATATACAACTCAGCTAATCGCTCTAACGGATAATCCATTCTGATCGGAATGAAATGAGCCGATTTTGTCAATCTGTCAACAATCACCCAAATAGCTTCAAAATTCTTAATTGTCCTCGGTAAACCAGAAACAAAATCCATACTGATACTATCCCACTTCCACTCTGGAATAGCCAACGGTTGCATTAGTCCAGACGGTTTCTGATGCTCAATTTTTGACTTCTGACAAGTCAAACAAGAATAAACAAAACTCGCAATTTCTCTTTTCATTCCCGACCACCAAAATAACTTTTTCAAATCATGATACATCTTCGTAGCTCCAGGATGAATACTCAGGCCGCTACGGTGTCCTTCCTCAAGAATACTCTTCTTAAGTTCGGTAACATCCGGAATACACACCCGATTACCAAATTTCAAAACACCATTCTCATCAACTCTGAATTCACCACCTTGACCTTGATTCACTAGAGTCAACTTATCAACCAAAAGCACATCGGATTTCTGACCCTCTCTGATCTCATCCAGAATACTACTCGTTAACTTCAACATTCCCAATTTAACACTATTGTGAGTACTCTCACACACCAAACTCAAGTCTCTAAACTGCTCAATTAAATCCAATTCCTTAACCAATAACATAGACATATGCAATGATTTCCGACTCAATGCATCAGCCACTATGTTTGCTTTACCCGGATGGTAATTCAAACCAAAGTCATAATCCTTCAGAAATTCTAACCATCTCCTCTGTCTCATATTCAGCTCTTTCTGATCAAACAAATACTTTAAACTTTTATGGTCACTGAAAACTTCAAATCTTGACCCGTACAAGTAATGTCTCCATAACTTCAGAACAAATACCACAGCTGCCAACTCTAAATCGTGTGTCGGATAGTTCCTCTCATGAACCCTCAGTTGTCTCGAAGCATAAGCTATAACCTGCTTATTCTGCATCAACACACCACCCAAACCCAACAATGAAGCATCACAGTAAACCTCAAATGGTTCCGACGGACTCGGTAATATCAGAATATGAGCAGTAGTTAACCTTCTCTTTAACTCTTGGAAACCTTCTTCACATTTTGAGTCCCAAACAAACGCTTGCCCCTTTCTAGTCAACGTCGTCAACGGTAACGCCAACTTAGAAAATCCCTCAATGAATTTCCTATAATAACCAGCCAAACCAAGGAAACTTCGAATCTCAGCAACAGACTTCGGAGCTTCCCACTTAGATACTGCTTCCATCTTAGAAGGATCAACAGCAACACCATCTCTTGAAATCACATGACCAAGAAAACTAACCTCTTCTAACCAAAATTCACACTTGGATAGTTTAGCAAATAACTTCTTTTCTCGTAGAACTCCTAAAACCACACTCAAATGTTCAGCATGCTCTTCTTCAGATTTCGAATACACCAAAATATCGTCAATAAACACCACAACAAACTTGTCTAGGTACGGATGGAAAATCCTATTCATATACTCCATGAATACTCCAGGCGCATTAGTCACACCAAAAGGCATTACAGAATACTCATAATGTCCATACCTTGTTCTGAAAGCAGTCTTCTGAATATCCTCAGTTTTCACACGTATCTGATGATACCCAGATCTCAAATCTATTTTGCTGAACACACTCGCACCAACCAACTGATCCATCAAATCATCAATCCTCGGCAAAGGATACCGATTCTTGATCGTCACTTTATTCAGTTGCCTGTAGTCCACACACAACCTCATAGTACCTTCTTTCTTCTTAACCAATAACACTGGTGCACCCCACGGTGACACACTCGGACGAATAAATTTCTTATCCAACAGATCTTCCAGCTGACTCTTCAATTCAGTTAACTCAACAGCAGACATACGGTACGGAGCCATCGATATCGGCCTAGTACCAGGTACTAACTCAATCGAGAACTCAACTTCACGCTCTGGAGGTAATTCATTCACTTCTTCCGGAAACACATCAGGAAAATCACACACCACAGCTAGATCACAAATCATCAGTTTATCTTTAGCCTCCAAAGTCGCTAACAGCATAAACAACTCTGCCCCATCTGCTACTGCCTCATTCACTTGCCTCGCTGATAGAAACGGACTCTCTCCTTCCTCCATCTCAGGAAAGATCACAGTCTTATCAAAACAATTGATATAAACTCGGTTAAACACCAACCAGTTCATACCCAGGATAACATCAATCTGCACTAGTGGAAGACACACGAGGTCCATCCCAAAGTCTCTACCAAAAATACTCAAAGGACAATTTAAACAAACCGAAGTAGTAGTCACTGAACCCTTCGCAGGAGTATCAATCACCATACTTCCACGCATCTCAGATATCTCTAACTTAAGTTTCACAGCACAATCCAAAGATATAAAGGAATGAGTTGCACCTGTGTCAATAATAGCTACAAGAGGAAAGCCATTAATATAACACGTACCTCGGATCAAACGATCATCTGCAGAAGTCTCAGAACCCGATAAAGCAAAGACCTTGCCTCCCGACTGATTCTCTTTCTTCGGCTTAGGACATTGTGGACTGATATGACCCATCTCTCCACAGTTGAAACAAGTCACAGTCCTCAACCGGCACTCTGCAGCCAAGTGACCACCTTTTCCACACTTGAAACACTTCTTCTCAGCACTGGTACACTCATGGACACGATGTCCAGCCTGACCACATCTGTAACACTTAGCAGGGGCATTGGAGTCTCCCCCACTAGGCCTCTTCATCCCACTCTGTCTCTGGAAACCTTTGCCAGCTGCATACGGCTTCCCATGATCATTCTGATTCTTGCCTTTCCTATCAACCCTTTGCTGATAGCTCTCTGCTCTAGCCTTGGTATCCTGTTCAAAAATTCTGCAACAGTCAACCAAGTCAGAAAACACTCTAATCCGCTGATACTCAATAGCCTGCTTGATCTCGGGACGTAACCCGTTCTCAAACTTCATACATTTCGAGAATTCCCCAGTAGCCTCATCATAGGGAGTGTAATACTTCGACAACTCTGTGAACTTAGCAACATACTCAGTAACAGACCGATTGCCTTGCTTCAATTCTAAGAACTCTATCTCTTTCTTTCCTCTGACATCCTCTGGAAAGTACTTCCTCAGGAATCTCTCTCTGAACACCGCCCAAGTGATCTCAGCACCCCCAGCAGCTTCCAACTCAGTGCGGGTAGCAACCCACCAATCATCTGCTTCCTCTGACAGCATATGCGTACCGAACCTGACCTTCTGGTTATCGGCACACTCAGTCACTCGGAAGATTCTCTCGATCTCCTTCAACCACTTCTGAGCACCATCTGGATCGTATGCTCCCTTGAACATTGGAGGATTGTTCTTCTGGAACTCACTCAGTTGACGAGCAGCTCCCAGTCCCACAACATTCGGATTTCCTCCAAGTACTCCAGCTAGCATACCCAGAGCCTCAGCAATCGCAGCATCGTCTCTACCTCTTCCAGCCATCTCTATTCTGAAAGCCCAAACAAGCTAAAACAATAAGTACTGATAGGGTTACACAACACCTATCCCGTACAGGGGAAACAAAATAATTATGACTCGACTCGACCGACTATGCTCTGATACCACTAATGTAACACCCTTCTAGAATACCCCAAATATTTAATTAAAATAACAATATATTAATCAGAGTACATATGCAATTAAGGGTGTCACACAATCATCTCACACCATTCCCCATAATAACTGTCATGCTCTTTTATTAAAACAAAGTAAACACTTGCATAATACGCAGCGAATAGAGACCAATTCAATCATGCAAAACATGTAACACATTACATGTAAAATGGTTCACAACCAACAATAAAACATTTAAAACATCCCATCCCGATGTTACATCTACCAGAGCAAGACCCACTAAGGAACTACACTAGACTCCAAGCACTAGCTCCTACTCAATCACTGCTCGTTACCTGAAAAATAGTTGTAAGGGTGAGTTCCTCAATCGATATAATAAGCATTATAAATATCATGTAATACTAAGTAAATAACACATTAATCACCCTAATCACATCACACATTCAGTAACGGCACATCAACTCAAACATCATACTCAATACCAATACAACTCATACTCATACTCAATATCAACACAAACACACGTATAATATTGGAATACATCCATTCATATTATACGCCATACATACATTATGCAATGAGACTCCATGCATGCGGTACCGACTCTTCGTGAACATATAGTTCAACCTCACCGATCAAATCAAGATACGGCTACCAAGCCCACTAGTCCCACTCATTTGAGACCTAGTGACTCACTCACTAATTCCTCACCATGGGAATTAGCTACCACCCCAAGGGCCATGCTATGCACGCTAATTCACCTAGCATGCAAACATCAACAACAGTCCATAATGACTAACTCACTAATTCCTCACCATGGGAATTAGCTACCACCATAAAGGCCACAATATGCATGCTAAATCACCTAGCAATGCAAAACCATCAACAATAATCCACAATGGACATATGCTCACACTCTAAGCCATAAACCGTCCATTCACAATTGCATACATAACATATACATTCACAACATTATGCATACCATCATACATCATCAACGCATGTATCAAAACATCATATCATGTCAAATAATTAATCACAGTATTAGCACACTCTACTAATACCTATACTGCTCAAAACAGCGGGAATTAATCCCTATTACATCATACGCCAATACAGGCCAAACACCAATTATGCACGCATTATTCAAATATTAATTTTTTTCCAATTTCCAACAGTGTTAACCGGTTAACGCAACACAGAACACGCTTTCTGGCAAAACTCAACAGTGTTAACCGGTTAACGCCCTGGGTTAACCGGTTAACGCAAACAGAACAACAATATTTTCACAACTCACAACAGTGTTAACCGGTTAACGCCCTGGGTTAACCGGTTAACGCAAGCAAAACAGCAATACCTCACAATTCCTAACAGTGTTAACCGGTTAACACCCTGGGTTAACCGGTTAACGCAAGACAGAAAGCTGTTCCTGCGCTAACACGAAGCAGAATGCAGAATTCTCCGCATTTTCCGCCGTTGGAGGACTTCCGGACCTCCGATTCCAATTCCGTAAAAAGCTATACGTTCGGGAAATCACGACTCACACAAATACAGATTCAATTACAGCTTTAACACAACTTATCCAACACAATTTTCAGCATTCAACATCCCAATTAGGGTCAATTCAACGGTTTATCACTACCCATCACATGTTAACCCATAATACCCATTAAACGACGATAAACCCCCCTTACCTGAGATAATCCGGCGAATCTTTAAGCTTCAAGCTTTTCTCTTCTCCAACCTTCTTCCTCTTGCTCTGCCTCTTTGCCCTTTTTCTCTTTTCAGCCGCTTCTCTGCTTTTCACGTAAAAACCCTTTCTTTACCAAATGGAACTCTTTTTCTTATTTCCCACTTATATACTTTCCAATAATTATTATTCCAATAATAATAATAATAATAATCCAATAATTCCAATTATTTAATTAAATTAATAAATATAATATTAACTTAAATTAAATAATTATCTTATTTTAATCGGGGTGTTACATTATTCTGAGGAGTTCAGCATCGTGATTCTGAATCAACAGTATTCCCCAGTAGTGCGATATTGGAGGAGAATTCTGTCGACGGAGAGGGAAGTTGGAAGATGTTACTCTAAGGAGTTCGACATCGTGATTTTGGATCAACAATATTCCCCAGTAGTGCGATATTGGAGGAAAATTCCGTCGTGCGGAGATGGAAGTTGGAAGATGTTACTCTGAGGAGTTCGACATCGTGGTTCTGAATCAACAGTATTCCCTAGTGGTGCGATATTGGAGGAAAATTCCGTCGTGCGGAGATGGAAGTTGGAAGATGTTACTCTGAGGAGTTCGGCATCGTGATTCTGAATCAACAGTATTCCCCAGTAGTGCGATATTGGAGGAAAATTTCGTCGTGCGGAGATGGAAGTTGGAAGATGTTACTCTGAGGAGTTCGGCATCGTGATTCTGAATCGACAGTATTCCCCAGTAGTGCGATATTGGAGGAAAATTCCGTTGGGCGGAGATGGAAGTTGGAAGATGTTACTCTGAGGAATTCGGCATCGTGATTCTGAATCGACAGTATTCCCCAGTAGTGCAATATTGGAGAAAAACAATTCTGTCGTGCGGAGATGGAAGTTGGAAGATGTTACTCTGAGGAGTTTGGCATCGTGATTCTGAATCGACAGTATTCCCCAGTAGTGCGATATTGGAGGAAAATTCCGTCGTGCGGAGATGGAAGTTGGAATATGTTTGTCGCATTCGCGAAAAACAACCGGCGGAAAAAGACACAGAGCCACCACCGTGCGTTATTTATCCCAAAGGAGGGAAAGGAAACGCTCGAAGTAAATCTGAAAAAGGGAAAGGAATGGTCTTACGACCAGAGATTGCTAGGATCGGGAGTCGGTTACGCAAAGGGAAGGTATTAGCACCCCCTCACGTCCGCCGTACTCGACGGGATCCACGCTCAACAGAATAGAAAAAGGTTGTTGAATAACTGCTCAAAGAATGCACACACACTAGAATAATAAAACAGGCGGAAGGAGACGGAGGAAGGGGACTCGGTAGGATATCGCATCCTGGACCTACGTAGTTTGTCAGAAACAAACATCAGAGTCAACGTAGTTCGGGGAAATGGGAAACATGCTCGATAGGATATCGCATCCTATGCCTACGTATCTTCTCTATCCAGAGAAAGAATCAGAACACTCGTAGTTCGGCTAACGCACGCCGAAACAAATTATAAAACAGAGACGCTGAGACGTCAACAGAAAAACTCAACAAGGAAACAAAATGCCAATAGCTGGACTTATATCTAACTCCTCAAAGCAAACCGGAAACAGACTTCCAATAGATGGACTTATGTTCGACTCCAAACAACAAACCAGGAAACAGAATGCCAATAGCTGGACTTATATCCGACTCCCAACACACAAACAATCGCTAACCAGCGAACACCAAAGAAAAAGATTATCCCGACAAACTAATAGGGAGTCTGGTACTCGAGCCTACTAGTTATCACACAAACACAAAGAGAGACGCTGAGACGTCAAAAGAAACAACAAAGGTTGAGACAAACAAGCTAAATAGGGAGTCGGGAACTCGGACCTAAAAGTTGTCAAGCAAAACACACACAAAAAAGAAAAAGGTTGAAAAAGAAAAAGGGTGCCCGGAGAGATCTCGCACGATCTCCTGCCTACGTATCTCATCTGGTATGAGAATCAGGGCGACGTAGTTCCCCTTAACAGGGGAGAAACTCTCTCCTAACCAGAGACCGGGGAATAACAAACTAAAAGGGAGACTGACCCGAGCCTAATAGTTGTCATGCAATCCACAATAGCCCTAGGTTGAGGTATCTAAACAGAACCTAACTCGCACAGGAAGCAAGTCAATTCAAACAACAAATAGACATGTATGAAAAGCAAACACACAAGCAATCATCACACTCTATATACAAACAAGAGGCTCATACAAGGCTGGGCTTTAGTCAAGGGGTCATATCAACCTCGACAAACAAGCCAAAACTGTAGGGGTATGCTGAAGGCTCTTAACCACTGACATTGACCGTCAGGGTGAGCAGATGAAAGGTAATGAGGGTTAGACCTCATAGCTCTTAACCCGGGCCTGGGTGAGCTTTGAATCAATGAAAACGTGGGGGTCCAGAATGAGGGACCCTACTCCACTTGACTGACTCTATGTACAAGGATCTTGGGTTAGGTTCAAGAGCATCGGCACGTAGTGCGAGCATAATGAACGAATCAACGATTAATAGAGGATTGATTGCTAATCCCTTCTATCTGTCAATTGCCTCTTCACTTAGGAGGACTTAAGTAACATGCCTCGACAAGGAGGTCTTTAACACAAAAGTAAACAAACACAGTTATTGCCTCTTAAGGAGGACTTCAGCCAAATGTCTGCCAAAAGAAACGACAGGGCTTCCAGACTACATGGAGTTAGAGAGGTTACCTAAGTGGTATACCAACCACAAGAAAAGCAAAGCTCAATTAATGAGCTAAAAGCGACTAATGTACCTGTACAAAAGTCAAACAAGTAAATATTCACATTCAGACAAACCAAACAGACAGTCAACAGTGTTACAACCAATATGTTCACATTGCAAGTCAACAACTCAAGTGAGTTCAACACCAATGAACCTACAACACAACAAGGGTTAGTGGACAATGCAATTGGCATCTCAAGTCATGAGATCATATCAACCACTAGAGCTAATTGCTTGAACCTGAAATACAAAGCTCAAAAGGTGAGTACAAACCACTAGTGCAAAGACTAGGGTCAAAGGCAAAGCAAAAAGTCAAAACAGAAGTTGATATTCAATATGAAGCACATTTAATCAAACATGAACATGTCCTACAAAGTATCAAATCCAAATCACAAGGCAAAGCCATCAACTAATCAGGATAAGGCAAAGGCAAGCAAGGTGATCAAAATTGGACATTCAAATGAGAAAATGCACATTAAATCAGAAACACATCCAATGATCATGAAATTTTTTATGTGCGCACAAAATGTTAAACACAAGCCTCATGCAAAAATTCAGCTCCATAAGAGATCAAATGGCCTAGGAATGAAAATGCACAAGTTGAATGCCAAATGTGTGACACAAATTGTCACACAACATGTCCATATGTCTAAAACAGAGATGGAAAATGATAAAAATGCCAAACCAATTCTCAAAAATCATGTTACATGTCAGGAACCAACACGTCAAATTTCAAGCCAATTGGATCAAGAATGATTATTTCACAATCAATTGAATGTAGCATGGTAATTTAGCATACATGTTCAAACACACAATCTCAATTAAAAAACCAGAAGTAATCAATTCACACAAGTGAATCTAAAAATAATAAACATCAATACAATCAAGTGAAATTTTTTTTGGGGCAATTTGGATTAATTTGCTATTTTTAGTGAATTTTGCAAATTGAAGAAAATATATTGAAATAATGAACAAATGCATGGCAAAATGAAATGTGAATAAAAGGTGGAAATGCTATCACCAAGTGTTGAACACAGGACCTGGAGGTTAACAAGGCGTTCAAATTAAAAATGAAACAAATGCGCGCCAGGAGGATTTGAACACGCGCACTATAGGTTCAGCAAGCGCTTGGAAAATAAATCACAAAAATTACATTCGCCTGGAATCGAACTCGTGTTCGTATGGTAAAAGAGGCGCTCAAAGCAAACATAAGTCATGTGAGGATCGAACCCGCTCGGCCAAGGGTCTTGCCACAACACGAAACGCAGCGTTTCGCTGCATAACCCTAGCCGCCACACCAGACGCCGGAACAGTAGTTCCGGTCGTCTTCTCCGACTGTGTACACGGCGGAGCTGCAACTTTTTTTTTCAGAATTTTACAAACTATATACCGTTGGAAAGGTCTTTTCATGTACATTCCAAATCCATGATTATCTAAGACTAATTCCTAATATATTTTCTGAATCGAAGCAAAGAAGTTTCTAGATCTAAACTTGAAATCCACATATCTTCTTCATTTTTCATCCAAATTCAAAGATATTTATATCAGAATTCTCACCACACCAAGATTTACAAGATTATGTAAATATAATAGCAAATAATGAAAGTCAAAAATCCACCTACTTGGAATGGCAGTGCTTCAAATCACGTGTTTCAAGCCTCCACAAGCTTCAATTCTTCTCTCGAACACCTCTTTTGAAGCTTTGAATAGGAAACAACACTTGAATCCTCCTAGATCTTGCTTAATTTGAACCTTCCATTGATGTGTTCATGTGCTTGAATGTCTTCAAAAGCAGCTCAAATTCCACGAAAAATAGATGAATCATTATCCAAATTCCATGAAGATGAAGGATCTATGAAGAAATTGTGTGTTTATGTGAAGAATTTTTTAATTTCAATGAGAGAGAATTTTGGAGGGAAAAATGGATTCTAGATCTAGAAATGTGATTATGAGCAATTCTGTTATGATTTGTTATTTATATGATTCACTAATGACTTTGCTAACCCACATTAAGCTTGGTTAATGAAAATTAGCAAGAATTGGAATGGAATGCAAAAAATGAATAGTGAGGCTTGTATGGCCATGTACCACGTGAATAGTAGCATGCAAATGCTCACATTCACTTAAAATCATCTTATAAACATAATGGAAGTGGAATTTTACTCATATGATGCACCAAATTTAAATTCCCCATTTTCCCTCCAAAATGCACTTGAATGAACACATGATCATGTGAACTTTTATCTGAAGGAGAATTGCGACCCAAAGCGCAGCGGAAATTAAAATTTTCTCCTTTAGAGATCCTTACGAATGGTCATGATCAGTGATAGAATATTTACCTCTTGTGACGGTTGAAACCTTTGGTGCAGATCTCTTGTGTCGATCAAAACCCTTTTGATGCAGATCCACTACGCGATCACGAACGTTGAACGATGACAACGTCTCTACTCAGTCCACACGAACGGGTTCCTTCAATCTCAGTGCTAGCTGGTACGAGTGAAGGCTTTGAGTGAGAGAGAGAGAGAGAAAACGAAAATAATGCAACCGCAAATTTTGCTTCTGCACAAGGGTTCTATTTATAGAACCACTTGTGTGGACTTCAAGCTAAAAGCCCACTTAAGTGTATTTTGGCCCATATCTTATAATATGCCCAAAATCACTTAAGCCCATGGTATCTTACCATATTTCGTATTCTACTCAAGTACACCGTACCTTACGATGTTCCATAACTCACTTAAGGGCACCGTACCTTACGGTATTCCTTAGTTACTCTATCTCTCATTAATCCGTCCTTTGTGTGTGACCCTGTAGGTTTTCGTGACGTTGGCAATTATATTAAATCACGTATTTAACATAATAAACAGTGAGAGGTATCTAGCAACACATCACTGCTACCCAAGACACGAAAATGTCATGTGATCTGACAAAACCTTCTGTGATAATACTTATGTGTATAATTACCCTTTTGCCCTTATGTCTATATTGAACACAAGGCATAGACCGTGTCATCCTTGTCCAGTTCAATATTGGGCCCATAGACATTTATCCTGTTATGCAGGATGGGCAAATTCCATCTAGGTCACTCATGTCCCTCAGCATGCTTTGTGGAGTACCCATCAACTGTCTTTATGGTTATCCAGTTACGGACAATGTTGGATCAGCAATAAAGCACTCGACTCTACATCTAGGATCCATAGTGGTTTCAGGTCGAAGAGTGGAATACACTATTATCACCATGAGAATAACTTATGACACCTTGCATAACTTTCTATATAGTATTCTCATAGCGGGTCAATCCGGTATAAACATTACTCCTAATATTCATACCTATGTTTAAGACTTGATAACTCTTTATCCATGATCCATGAGATGTGATCATCAGTCTACAAACATAATAGTCTTAATGCTTTAATGTTATCCCACTTCACACTAAAGCTCGACTACGGATACTTTAGGAATAATGTCCTTATGTTTAATGTGTTCTCATGATTAAGTCACACTTAATACATTAAACGAACTATCTATTCCAGGGACTTTATTAATCAACCATAATAAAGAGAATGCCTTTTTATTATTCGATACAAGTACCAAAATGTATTGGCCTCTAGGGCTTACACCAACAATCTCCCACTAGCACTAGAGCCAATCAGGTATACCTCTTATGCCCATTGATCTAGTATGGCCATCATGCTTCTGCTGCGCAAGAGGCTCTGTCAGTGGGTCAGCTATATTGTCAAGTGTAGGTACTCTACATATTCTCACACAACGTCTAAGTATGTGTTTGGATCGTCGGTGAGATCTAGGCTCCTTAGCTTATGCGATAGCACCATTGTTATCATAATAGAGACCAATGGGATCCACAATGCTAGGGACTATGCCAAGTTCACTAATGAACTTTTGATCCAAACAGCTTCCTTTGCTGCACTTGAGGCAGCAATATACTCGGCCTCGGTTGTAGATTCAGCAACTGTATCTTGCTTTGAACTTTTCAAGCTCACAGCGCCACCATTTCAGCAAAACACATAACCATTGGAATCATTCATATTAAAGCGTCTCAACACCTTGTCTATGTACTCTGACTTAGGCCAAGCATTTTATGATCTATCTCTATAGATTCTGATTCCTAATATATAGGCTGCTTCACCTAGGTCCTTCATAGATAAGCATTTCCCCACCTAAGACTTTGCTTGTTGCAGGGTAGGGATATCGTTTCCAATAAGTAATATGTCATCTACATATAATACCAGGAATACGATCATGCTCCCACTAACCTTCTTGTAGACACAAGGCTCATCTTCGTTCTTGATGAATCCATACAGTTTTATTGTTTCATCAAGGCGAAGATTCCATGAGTAGGTCACAGGCTCATCTTGATCCATGAGTAATACATCACCTTGATCAGATATCCATATATCTCAGGTAGGTGACGTATCCTGCCTGACCTACGCTGGTCTTGTTCTACTTGAGCAGGTTGCTCTTACACAACCACTTGTGTTTCCTGCTCTAATTCCTCCATAGGTGTATCGATAATTTGTGATTCTTGAATTTCTTCAAGTTCTACTTTCCTCCCACTGATTCCTTTGGAAATAAAATCCCTCTCTAGGAAAACTCAGGTTCGAGCGACAAACATTTTGCCCTCAGAAGGATTGTAGATATAATATCCTCTTGTTTCTTTAGGATATCCCACAAATAAGCATTTGTCAGATTTGGGTTCAAGCTTAGTTGAAACTTGTCATTTCACATAAACTTCGCAACCCCAAATCTTTATGTAAGACATATGTGGTTTCTTACCACTCCATATCTCATATGGTGTCTTCTCAACCCTTTTGGATGGAACACGGTTAAGTGTGTAAGCTGCTGTCAATAGTGCATGTCCCCAAATGGAGTTTGGAAGATCAACGTGACTCATCATGGATTTAACTCATTAGGTTTCATCCTTTTAGTATTAATGTTATAAGTTGGCATTATGAGATCAAGGACATATAGTCCATTGCTCACTTGTGCAGTAGCATAGAATACATCATTCAAATAAATTGAGCAACAATTGTTCTTTATTATAAATGAAAAACCAAACTTGTCCAAACAAGAAATGGAAATAATATTCCTGCTAATTGCAGATACATAATAACAGTTCTCTAACTGAATTATAAAACCACTAGGTAAAGTTAATAAGATCCTACGGCTAAAGTAGCAACCTTTGCTCCATTGCCAACTCGTAGGTCAACTTCACCTTTTGCCAAATCTCTACTCCCTTTCAGCCCCTGCACATTTGTACAAGTGTGAGAACCGCATCCAGTATCTAATACCCATGATGCAGAAGTAGATGAATTAATAACAAAAATACCTGAAGTTGAAGTCTCTACTCCATTCTTCTTATCTTCCAGGTACTTTGGGCAGTTTCTCTTCCAGTGTCCGGTCTTACCGCAATGGAAGCAGGTGCCTTCTTTTGCTATGCCTCCACTAGGCTTCAAAGCAGCAACGGTGGGTTTGGGTTTGGCAACTTCCTTGCCTTTCCCTTTATCACCCTGCTTAGTGGGCCTTTTGTTCTGTCTCTTTCCATTTCCGATCATCAGAATGGACTTCCCTTTTGTCTTCAGATTCTGCTCAGCTGTTCTTAACATGGCTAGCAGTTCAGGAAGAGATTTGTCCATATCATTCATATTGAAATTTAGGAAAAATTGACTGAAACTATCTGGCAACGATTGCAAGATCAAATCAGTTGCAAGTTCCTTTTCGAGGGGAAAACCCAATCTCTCAAGGTTTTCCACATACCCAATCATCTTGAGTACATGGGGACCTACAGGGGCTCCCTCAGCTAACTTGCTTTGGAAAAGGGCTTTTGAAACTTCAAACCTCTCATGCCTTGCTTGCTCTTGATAGAGCAACTTCAGGTGTTCGATCATATCGAACGCTGACATGTTCTCATGTTGCTTTTGCAATTCTGAGTTCATGGTAGCCAGCATGAGACAAGCAGTTTCATTGGCATCATCGACATGCTTCTTATAAGCATCTCTTTCTGCCTTAGGTGCAGAACTAGGAGGTTCCTCTTCAGGAACAGGTGTCTCCAAGACATACAGCTTTTTATCATGCTTGAGGACGATCCTCAGGTTTCGGTGCCAATCCAGAAAATTTGTCCCAGACAATTTTTCCTTGTCAAGGATTGATCGCAAGATGTTGTTAGAGGTGTTTGCTGTCATGGTTATCTACATAAGGATTAAGAAAATATAAGTATCATTGACATATTTAATTAGGCCTTTAATCAAATATGCTCCCACTATTTTACTCAAAACAAATGACCCTCATCATTTGATTCGGAAAATCCCGTTGGAAGATTTTCTAGTGGGTCGAGATCCATATTTCACTTCGTTCTAAGTCCGCGTAGGCGGATTACACAAAACTAGGTTATTTAGGTAGGAACTCCTTCCAGTTGTATCTCATACAACTCTCGAAAATTTCAGTTGGGTGAATAACTCCTTATTCCAATCCATCATATGGATTATTCCCAACTCTTGCTTCTAAACATATATATAATCTTATTATAATTTGTTTAGTTAAGTTTGACCCATTGTTTTAACAGTTGGATATTACAATTATCCCATCGCACCTTACTAATATATAGATCATGCACCTCGCGTAGGCGAAACCTACATTATCCATTACTAGTCTTGATGAGTGTTAAAACTTGGAAAGCATAAACTTAATATTTTAGTTTGAGGGAATTGCAATTGTTATGATCTCACCGGCTTATTTATCATATAAATCGTCTCTCACATGCATCAACATACATTCACATGCATCAACATACATACACAATGAAACACTTATGGCCCCTAGCGCAATTGTTCTCCCAAGCCAATGAGAGAACCTAAGCTAACCTAATAACGATCTAAGCTACTCCAAGCAAGATCTTCAAGGTTGTCCTCCTTTAGTATTGAATTCTTCTCTAAGCTTCTCCAAGCAAGATCTTCAAGGTTGTCCTCCTTTGATCTTGAATTCTTCTCTTTCTTCATAACATTGTCTTCTTCTCTTTCTTCACAGTATTACATTCCAGAAGAAACTCGTTTTACATACGAGGGTTTGAGATGAGAAAAGAAGTTACATTAAGAGATCAAAAGGAGAGGCACGACACGCAGGTCGTATTTAAAAACCCAAAACAAAATAAAGGACAACTAAGGCCATAACTGATCACCACAAGGCAATAATAATAAACACATTGTTATTATTAAATTTTAATTCCTTTAATTAATTAAAACCAAATTAAATTTCGGCGACCGATCATACTACGCAGAGTTAGCCGGGGGTTCCGCTGCCCGGTCAGCGGACGGTGGTTCCGCTGACCGATCAGCGGACGGGGTCAAGGGGCAGCGCCCCTGTCCAAAATTTAATGAACAATTCATTTGAAATGGACATTGTTTTGCATGAACACAACCCTTGCGTAGTCACAAAACAGGAACCCCAAAATTTTGACTCTGGGAGTGTGACGACCGTCACAGGCGTGTGACGACCGTCACAGGCAATGTGAGTGTGACGACCGTCACACAAAACACGTTACGACCGTCACAGGTCATGTGAGTGTGACGACCGTCACAGGGTACGTTACGACCGTCACGCATCCAGTTTGTTACGCTTGTTACGCTCGTCACACGAGCTTCACGCGGCCAAAATAACAAACTTTGAAACAGTCAACACGCGTGTTTCAAAAAACCCTAAATTCACAACTCCTTGACGGCACAACCCTTGCGCCGCCACCAACCCTAATGCGCCAATTTCAGACCGTCAAACACACCTCGATTGTTGATTCAGTATGATTGATCAACAGGTCATTGCTTCACCATACTAATGTCGGATTCCGAAGCAAATGACCATTGATCGCTCAAAGGAAAACAATCATTTAGTGTTCGAATGAACGAAACAGAAACAGTATATCACATATACCGTATTTTGCATTAGGATTACTTATATCATATATAAGTTGATCGGTCTCAATTGCGTAACCTATGGACGATCGATGTATCGCTGCTTCACCATACTAATGTCGGATTCCGAAGCATAGTCAACATCAATCATCCAACTTATACACTCATGATGCCAAATTTAATTGCCCGTTTAATTAATTGATTCTTTCTGTCTTTTAATCATATTAATACAGAAATTTAAACAGCTATCCGAGTCATGGTTTCGTAAGTGGCTCTGATACCACTGAAGGAGAATTACGACCCAAAGCGCAGCGGAAATTAAAATTTTCTCCTTTAGAGATCCTTACGAATGGTCATGATCAGTGATAGAATATTTACCTCTTGTGACGGTTGAAACCTTTGGTGCAGATCTCTTGTGTCGATCAAAACCCTTTTGATGCAAATCCACTACGCGATCACGAACGTTGAACGATGACAACGTCTCTACTCAGTCCACACGAACGGGTTCCTTCAATCTCAGTGCTAGCTGGTACGAGTGAAGGCTTTGAGTGAGAGAGAGAGAGAGAAAACGAAAATAATGCAACCGCAAATTTTGCTTCTGCACAAGGGTTCTATTTATAGAACCACTTGTGTGGACTTCAAGCTAAAAGCCCACTTAAGTGTATTTTGGCCCATATCTTATAATATGCCCAAAATCACTTAAGCCCATGGTATCTTACCATATTTCGTATTCTACTCAAGTACACCGTACCTTACGATGTTCCATAACTCACTTAAGGGCACCGTACCTTACGGTATTCCTTAGTTACTCTATCTCTCATTAATCCGTCCTTTGTGTGTGACCCTGTAGGTTTTCGTGACGTTGGCAATTATATTAAATCATGTATTTAACATAATAAACAGTGAGAGGTATCTAGCAACACATCACTGCTACCCAAGACACGAAAATGTCATGTGATCTGACAAAACCTTCTGTGATAATACTTATGTGTATAATTACCCTTTTGCCCTTATGTCTATATTGAACACAAGGCATAGACCGTGTCATCCTTGTCCAGTTCAATATTGGGCCCATAGACATTTATCCTGTTATGCAGGATGGGCAAATTCCATCTAGGTCACTCATGTCCCTCAGCATGCTTTGTGGAGTACCCATCAACTGTCTTTATGGTTATCCAGTTACGGACAACGTTGGATCAACAATAAAGCACTCGACTCTACATCTAGGATCCATAGTGGTTTCAGGTCGAAGAGTGGAATACACTATTATCACCATGAGAATAACTTATGACACCTTGCATAACTTTCTATATAGTATTCTCATAGCGGGTCAATCCGGTATAAACATTACTCCTAATATTCATACCTATGTTTAAGACTTGATAACTCTTTATCCATGATCCATGAGATGTGATCATCAGTCTACAAACATAATAGTCTTAATGCTTTAATGTTATCCCACTTCACACTAAAGCTCGACTACGGATACTTTAGGAATAATGTCCTTATGTTTAATGTGTTCTCATGATTAAGTCACACTTAATACATTAAACGAACTATCTATTCCAGGGACTTTATTAATCAACCATAATAAAGAGAATGCCTTTTTATTATTCGATACAATTACCAAAATGTATTGGCCTCTAGGGCTTACACCAACAATCTCCCACTAGCACTAGAGCCAATCAGGTATACCTCTTATGCCCATTGATCTAGTATGGCCTCTAGGGCTTACACCAACATTTTCATGCAATGCAATGCTTGATTTGGAAAATATTGGTCACAAGAAGCATTTCGCAAAAAGAGTGGACCAATTTGGAGTTTTGGATCAAAAGTTATGGCATTTGGAAGTTCCATGTACATTGTGCAATCATCTGGCCATAACTCCTCAACCATTCATCAGATGCTCATGATCTTCGACTTTTTGAAAAGGGGAGAGAAAGATCTTCAACTTTCATGTTGTCCAAAATTTCATTTGAAGCTTCTTTGATGTTGGCAATCAAGTTGAATGTGGTCCAAAAACTTACCATTTTTGGAAACTTTCAATTACAGGCCACTTTCCATTTTTGGAAACTTTTGTCCTGACTTCAAAATCTTCAAGATAGATGTTTGAAATGACAAATGAACCTCTTTTGAACATGAATGAAGTGTCTCAAACCATTTCTCCACCTCAAAGCCCTCAATTGACTGCACAGTTGACTTGTATGGGCCTTAGTTGACCTGGAAGTGCACTGATGACTTTGGGCCTCTACCACTTGGTAAAGTTGCTTCAAAATGAACCTTGGCTCACATAAGCTCTCTAGAATAATCATGTGGCTTTCATCTCAGCAAACACCTCATCTCCTTGAGAAACCCTGGTTGGAAGAATATCACTGATTAGGGTTGACCAGAGATCAAAACCCTAATCCAAAGGGACTTGAGAATGCCATGAAACCCTTGATGAGGATGGAACCATGATGATGGTGATATATCCTTGCAAATAAGATAATTCTCAACCTCTTTGAGGGATCAAGAAACCCTAATGCACTGCAAACCCTCAGATGATTGATCTCCCATTCAATAAGACCCTCAGGCTGGAACCATACAACTTCTCCATCTCTGAAAAGACTTTGGAGGATGACTTCCTTATTTTTTATATGATATGCAAAATGCAATGCCTAATGTCCTAAAATGAAATGCAATGCAATGTGCTAAACTAGTCCCAAGAAGAGGAGGGCAAATTTTGAGGTGTTACAATGTTGCTCTGAGGAGTTTAGCATCATGGCGTTGGATCAACAATATTCCCCAGTAGCGCGATATTGGAGGAAGAAATTCCATCGGGCGGAGATGGAAATGAAGATCAGAGAACGTTACGCGATCAACGCGAAAATTGGGGTTCAAATGGAGAAAAGGAAGTGCTGGGCATTTTCTGGAGAATGGGGTTCAAATGGAGAAAAGGAGACACGGGGTGTTTTCTGGAGAACGGGGTTCAACTGGAGATTGGAGTTGAAGATTGTATCCGGGATGCGGTCCTCAGGATTGTCTTCTGATCATGTGTCACCTTAGACTTTGGCTGAGGCCAACAGAAGTCGTTATGGGTGTCTTCTGAGGAAGAAATGCACATGCTACCTTCCTTTCATGAAGGTGTACCCTCTGGTATGTCGCCATCAGAGTGGTGTTTGGTGTTATTTCTGGTGTTGCCAACGGAATTAGCACGGGAAATTGGAGAACGGGGTTCAAATGGAGAAAAGGAGACACGGGGTGTTTTTTGGAGAATGGGGTTCACAACGACGATCACGAGTTATCGTCAGGCGACTGGGGTTCAAATGCGGTGATCAGGGATTATCCGCGCAAAAGAAAAAAAGTTGTGGGTTTCAAGAAAAGCAAAAAAATCAATCAAAAAAGTTGAGGGGTTCAAGAAAAGCAAAAAAAAATCAATCAAAAAGTTGTGGGGTTCAAGAAAAGCAAAAAAAAATCAAAGAAGTTTTGGGGTTCAAGAAAAGCAAAAAAATATAATAATTCCCAGCGGAGCGCAAATTGTTTGTCTGTTCTTGGTATTCAACCACTCTTCACCCTGATCATCTGAAAGCCGAGGCTGTTCATATCGACAGGTTCACAGTGGATTGAATAGGGGCAGCTGTAACACCTCAAAATTTGCCCTCCTCTTCTTGGGACTAGTTTGACACATTGCATTTCATATTTTAGGGCATTAGGCATTGCATCTTTCATATCATATGAAAATAAGAAGATCATCCTCCAAAGTCTTTTTCAGAAGATGGAGAAGTTACATGATTCAAGCCTGAGGGTCTCCATGAATTGGTGATCAACCATCTGAGGGTTTGCACTTCAATTAGGGTTTTCTGATCCTTCACAGGTCTTGAACATTATCTTATTGGCAAGGATATATTACCATCATCATGGTTCTATCATCATCAAGGGTTTCATTGTTCATTCTCAAGTTCCTCTGAATTAGGGTTCTGACCTCTGGTCAACCCTAATCAATGTCTTTCTTCCAACCAGGGTTGCTCAAGGAGAGGAGGTATTTTATTGGGATGAGGATCAAATGATTGTTATGAGAAGCTTACATGAGCTAGGGTTTCATTTTTGACCAATTTTCTCAAGTGGTAGAGGCTCAAGCTGATCAGAGCATTTCCAGGTCATCTGAGGACCAAAAAGTCAACTGTGCAGTCAACTGAGGGCTATGAGGGGGGGAAATGATTTGAGACACCTCAATCATGTTCAAAAGAGGTCCATTTGTCATTATAAACATCTATCTTGAAGATTTTGAAGTCATGGCAAAAGTTTCCAAAAATGGAAAGTGACATGTAATTGAAAGTTTCCAAAAATGGCAAGTTTTTGGTCCACATTCAACTTGACTTTTCAACACCAAAGAAGTTTCAAATGGATTTTTGGTGAACATGAAGGTTGAAGATATTTCTCTCCCCTTTTCAAAAAGTCCTATTTCATGTCTATCTGATGATTGGTTGAGAAGTTATGGCCAAATGATCACAAAGTATACATGGAAGTTCAAAGTGACATAACTTTTGATCCAAAACTCCAAATTGGTCCATTCTTTTTGCAAAATACTCCTCATGACCAATACTTTTCAAATCAAGCCTTGCCATGTATGGAAGAAGCTCATAGGCTCACTTTTTCACACATGTGCAAAATGGAGGGAAACTTCACAATTCAAAATTGGCTCATGTTATAAACAAAATACCACTTCCATCATGAATATTGGCTGATTTTAAGTGAATTTGAAGCCATTGCATGTATTGTTCACGTGTAGCATGTCCATGCTAAGCACACTTGCATTTTTTGCACCACACCTCATATTTTACTAATCATGATTAACCAAAGCTTAATTGAGATTTCAGCATGATTAACACATCATATAAAAGCCAAACCCTAACTGATTTTGCTCAGAACAGAATTTCAGATCTAGAATTTTCGATTTCCCTCCAATTTTTCTCTCACTTCAATTTTCATTTTTCTTCACACAAACACCAAATCTCTTTGCATATTCTTGATTATGGAGTGATTCTGAGCAAGATTCATCCCTTGGTTTGGACAATTGAGCAGGATTCGTGCAGGTTCATGAGCTTGAACATGTTAATGGAATTCTGAAATTGGAGTAGATCTAGGTGGTTTCAAGTGATCTTTTGTACACAAAGCTTCAAGGCAAGGTTCAGGAAGTTGATCTGGAGCTGGAGAGAGCTTGAACACGCGATTTCAGTGAACTTCATCTCAAGTAAGTTGAAAATCGATTCTCTCCTTTTGCAGTTTTGTGTACATGATTATGTAGATCTCTTGTAGTAGAGCATGCTGATAGGTTTAGATTTAAAAATGAGCAAGAAATGAACATGTATGATGAAATGAAAGTCTAAGTCACGAATATGTTTGTGCTCGATCTGAAAAATGCATGATGAATTAGGATTAATGAATGTGATATTTGGAATGTATGTGGAGAGAACTTTCAAACGGTATATAATTTGTTGAATTCTGCAAAAATCCACGGCGGCGCCACGGCCTGGTTGGTCAGAGAAGACGACCGGAGCTACAGCTCCGGCGTCTGGTTTTTCCTAGGGTTTTGCCCTGTCATCTGCTACGTGTGCGCGTGCCTGGCAATTCCATTGGTTATGCTTTGTTTGACTATCCTGCGTGTCCAATTGACTGATGAGTGTGCATTGCCAACTCATTAATGAAACGATGCGTTTCATTTGGCTTGTGTGGACGCTGATTGGGCTGGTTGCTTGTCCATTCCGTTGGACGTAATTGTATTGACTGTGCCACGCATTGTTTGACTTGCTGAGTGGCGTGGTGACTAGATTATGGAAACGCGACATTTAAGAGGTTTAAATATGGAGCGTCTGATTGCTTTTCGCGCCTGATCCAATGGTCCAGAATATTCTGAGTTTATTTCAAATCTATTATTTCCCTCCACTTTATCTTTGTTATTTCATTTTATTTGCTCATCTTTAAAAATTCATAAAAAATAGCAAAATAGTCCAAATTGACTCCAATTTTTTTTCATGATCTTGTTTTAAACTCTAGTTTCTTATAGGTATTTTTTCATGATTTGTGTATTGCTGGACTTTTTATGTGTGATTTTTGATTGAACCTTATGCCAAATTGATATGCTATGTTCAATGCCTTGTGAAATGTTATGTGCTGTTCTAATTGATCTGAATTTTTGTGTGCTTGATCTTCTCTCATGATGAGATTTTTGAGCACTGATTTGGAATTTTTCTCATAAGCTATCCCTGTTTTTGACACATGAACATGTAGTGTGACAATTTGTGTCACATTGTGGCTATTGCATTTGTGCATTTTTGATCATGTACCATTTGAGCTCTTCTGGATCTGATTTTTTACACGATGATCATTCATAACATGATAAACTTGCATAAAAAATTTCAATGTCATTGCTTGTGTTTCTGTTTTGATTTGGATTTTCTAATTTGGATGTCCATTTTGTGTACACTTGCTTGCCTTTTGTCATACGGTGAACTGACTTGGGGTGTTTTGCTTTTGATCGCAATGTCGCGGATAGCAAGAGTCGCCACCGACTTTTCTTTTATCCAATAAGGAAAGGTGGAAAAGAACAGGAAAGACCTCAATAGATTTTGGGTTCGGGAGGTACATTATACAAAGGGAAGGTGTTAGCACCCTTTGTATCCATGGTTATCCATGGGCTCTTAATTGCTGGATCACTTATATTTTTGTCTGAAAAGTGTTCGTGAATTGTTTAAAAAAATGTTTCGAAAAAGAGTTTAACTTTGTAATGATTCTCGTATGAATGTATACAAAGTATTTATCTCGTTTGATTTTGAAAACGGTTTAGAAAAATGTAACTTGGTAATGATTCTAGTATGAATGTATACCAAGTGGTGATTTTCTAGGATTTGCAAAGTGTGAGGGGTGGGAAATGTTTTAGGTTATGATCCAGCAATTGAGAGTTATACCTTCCTAAGGTCGTTATGAACGTTTCCTATCCTTATGAGGGTAAAACTATCCTTACTATTGAGAAGTAAGTAATTTTACCCTTTGGATGTTTAAGGGTCATCGTAGGGTCATCGATAGGTCATTGAAGGCAACAGTTGTAAGGATACCTTAGCATTCGAAGGGACGATCATCATTTAACCGTAGGCTACACCGAAGGGTCATCGAGGGACGAAATCATATATTCGAAGGCAACATCCGAGGGACTATGATTTATTTTATGATGATTTAATCGAAGGGCCATTGCTAAGTGTATCCCCACATTCGCGGGACATGACCGTGGTACCGTAATATCGTAAGGCAAAAGAGAGGTCCAAGATCACATATTTAGAGGCCGTATTTTACAATCGATTAGGTAATTAGGATGAATCTCCACATTAAGATTAATACATTAAAATTAATACATTAAAATTAATACATTAAAATTAATTAGGTAATTTAGGGTGAAACTCCACAAGGGTATCCCACAAATAAAGTGGAAGACCTAGACAGCAATCTTTTCCTGGGAAAGGTGAACCTTTACCAAAATTCAGCAAACGGGTTAGAGTACCAAGTCAGGATGCAATCAAGGATTGCACCGCAAAAGAAATCAGAACAGCAGTAGGGTCAGATAAACAATGCATGGCTATGATAAAAACATGACAGGTTAGCAAAGGACAGAACATAAAAGTCGGCTGCTGTCGCGTTCGCTCCTGAATCGCCTAGCGAAGTCTTAGCGAACACTCGTTGCATGCTCGCTTAGCGATGTGCTAGCGAGCGACTGCGGATTCCGGTTTTAATAATGATATAATGGCAGCAAGCTTCACACCTTATAGCATTCATTACAGAGATTATGTTGTTAGGCATTCAGATGTTCATGCATACTTAAATTCATATGTAAAACTTAAGATAATTTCATAAATTCAATCATGATACCGTGTGCAAATTAAGAACATAAGGTAGTAATAGCAATGCCAACCTGTTTGTAATCGAATTGTAACCTTGAATTGGCCGATCGGATCGAATTGAGCGGAAGTGACCTTGCTGCCGCCGGCTTTTCCTTCAGGGTTTCCTTTAGGGTCACTCGGAATTCTCAGGGTTAGCCTTCAAGGTTTTCCGTCTGTGAGCGCTAGGGTTTGCTTGCTAGGGTTCTCCTTTCGTCCTTTTTCGTCCCCTTTTCGTTACTGAAGTGCTGGTATTTATAATGCTCTTTTTTGTGACCTAATGGGCTCAGAGTGAAGCCCAGAATTTTCTGTTATCTGCCAGCTTCGCTAGGCGAGCGTGTAGCGAACGTTCGCTAGGCGAGCGTGTAGCGAACGTTCGCTAGGCGAAGGATTTGCTCGCCTAGCGAGCAGGCCAGTTTGGGCCATTTTCTGGATTGGGCCATTCGTGAGCTGAGCCTTTGTTCCTTTAAGATCAGTGTCATAAAAATGAGTCGGAGTGCCCTGAAAAATGTCTTAAAATATTAATGGGCAAATTTTGGGGTATGACAGCTGCCCCTGTTCAATATTCTTGAACCGAGAGAGTCAGAATGGTATGTACGCCATTCGTGGTCTGGAGGTGGAAGATTATTGAACACTTAGAACGCCCCAAAAATTTGCACTTGTCAATTAGTTAGTCTTGATGGAGATGGGCTTAAAGATGCCATCTAGGAAGTTTGATGATGAGAGCTTCAGAGTGCGTCGTACGTTAGAAGATATCTGAAGTCATGGGTGTCACTGGGTCATACGCCAGACTGTATAGTGAGTCATTCATTAGGCCGTCGACTTCACTGGGGAGTTAGAATGGGTCATACGCCGCTGGGGATAACAGATCAGAATGGATCATACGCTAGATCGTATCTGAGTTGCAGAATGGGCCGTCTGTTAGGCTGTATCTGACGAAAAGTAGTCGTACGCTAGACTACACCTCAGGATGTACCGTACGCTAGGTAGTATCTGAGGAATGAAGATCCGAATGGGTCGTACGCTAGACCGTATCGGACTTGTTGGGGGAGTAATATGTTGTGCCGAATCAAAATGAGATAAAAATCCGAATGAGTCATACACTGCTGGGGATAAAGGATTAGAATGGATCGTACGCTAGATCGTATCTGAGTTGCAGAACGAGTCGTCCGTTAGGCTGTATCGTTACTGGGGGTGAAGGATCAGAATGGATCGTATGTTAGATCGTATCTGAGTTGTAGACTAAGTCGTCCGTTAGGCTGTACCTGGTGATGAAGGGGGTAGTCATACGCCAGACTACACTTCAGAATGTACCGTACGCTAGGTAGCATTTGAGGGGATGAACATCCAAGCGGGTCGTAAGCTAGACCGTCTCTGAGTAGCAGAACGAGCCGTCTGTTAGGCTGCATCTGATAATAAAGGGGTAGTCATATGCCAGACTACACTTCAGAATGTACCGTACGCTAGGTAGCATCCGAGGCCTTGAAGGTCCAAATGGGTCGTATGCTGGACCGTATTGGAGTTGTTGAAGGTCGGAATGGATCGTACGTTAGATCGCATCTGAGTTGAAAGAGTCATATGTTGAGCTGAATCAGAATGAACCGTACGCTAGGCTATATCTGATAGTATTTGTATATGTTGTATTTGCAATAAATGTCTGGGATGGGCTTATAGATGTCATCACTAGGAGGACGTCAGGATGAATGTTGACATGGAGTGTATCTGAAAGATGTATTTGAATCTGAACGTAATCGATGAAGATGTCCGTCTGAATGGCTCTCTATTTTGACTGTATCAGGAAGATAATTAACCTGAAAAAATAAAGTTAGCTTCATGCCATGTCATGATGCATGAGATGTTTTATGCTTTCAAAAATAACTGCGAACGATGTATGCATGCGTATGCTGTGAAATGATGTAATGAATGAATTATGCATCTGAAAAGTTCTTCCTGAGGACTCTACTGGGGAAAATAAATCTCAATCTTCTGGTTGGGAGATACTGGTATCGATGACCCTTTCTTAGCCGGGGATGCTTGATTTCTGTCTGATGGTAGAAATGTTCAACAGAAGCCCGGCTGGGGGTGGAAGAGATGACCCATTTGTCTAGTAATGCCACTCTCTTCTGGGAATGACTGGCTTTGCTGGGGAATAGGATTAACAACGGATTCATTGGAAAGCATGATTAGACCTTCTCCTCGATCCTGAAGCCTAGTAGTAATCGCTATTTCTATTTTATGCACGCATTTTTGGTAAACATCGATCATATCCAAATGCATATATTAATTCGAATTAAATCAATGGACGTTTATGCAAACAAAACAGAGAAAGTAAAACAAGAGCATTTTTTTTTGAAACTAAAATTATATTGATTTCGAAAGAGGGCCTATAAACAGGCAATTTGTGTACAAGGAGACAAAAATCCTAGTAAGAGGAAATTGTCAAGAAAGCTATGCCGAAAACGTCCTATTGACTTTAATTCCACTACTGCCATTATGTCTTCAAGCCTCTCATCTCCTGCTGTCGGATAGAAGTGATTAGCTTGTTCAGTCCTTTGAAATTGGATGAAGCTGTCTGAGAACGGGACATAGCCATACGCTTTAATCCCTAATTTTTGCCTGGACCGCCTTTTCAGGTTTTCAATCCACCAGGATACCCCTTTTTGCCCAAGCCGCCTTTTCAGGTTTTCGACTTGCCGGGTGCACATTTTTTATGTTTATCCCTAATTTTTGCCCGAACCTTTTTGGTTCGCCGGGATGCCCTTACTTTTGCCTAGGTACGTCGACCTAGCAGGTCTCTTTTATGCGTAGTATTTTTTGACTATGTCTGCGTTCACGGGATGCGGGAAGTCTTCGCCGTCCATTGTAGCTAGTATCATGGCTCCACCAGAGAATACCTTCTTAACTACAAACGGCCCTTCGTACGTGGGAATCCATTTGCCTCTGGGATCACCTTGTGGTAGAGTGATGCGCTTTACCACCAAGTCGCCAATTTGATACACCTGTCTCTTGGCTCTTTTGTTAAATGTCTGGGTCATGCGCTTCTGATATATCTGTCCATGACAAACAGCCGCAAGTCTCTTCTCATCAATCAAGTTTATCTGATCGAGTCGAGTCTGAATCCATTCCTCTTCATCTAAGCCCGCCTCTTTCATGATTCTTAGAGAGGGAATCTGAACTTCCACTGGTAAAACGGCTTCCATTCCGTAGACTAAAGAGAAAGGAGTTGCTCCTGTCGAAGTGCGTACTGAAGTGCGATAACCGTGAAGAGCAAACGGTAACATCTCATGCCAGTCTTTGTACGTCACCGTCATCTTTTGTATGATCTTCTTGATATTCTTATTAGCAGCTTCTACAGCGCCATTCATCTTTGGTCGGTACGGAGAAGAGTTATGGTGCTTTACGTTGAACTGCGTGCAGAGTTCAGTAATCATCTTGTTGTTCAAATTAGTACCATTGTCGGTGATAATCCTTTCAGGGATACCATACCGACAAATAAGACTATTCTTGATGAACCGTGCCACCACATTCTTGGTGACAGAAGCAAATGAGGCGGCCTCTACCCACTTTGTAAAGTAATCAATAGCGACAAGGATGAAGCGATGTCCATTAGAAGCAGTAGGTTTAATCTCCCCAATCATATCAATGCCCCACATTGCAAAGGGCCAAGGTGCGGTCAACACGTTCAATGGAGCAGGAGGTGCATGTACTTTATCCGCATATATCTGGCACTTGTGACAGGTTCTGGAGTGATGGTGGCAATCAGCTTCCATGGTAGACCAATAATACCCTGATCTCAGAATCTTCTTGGCCATCGTATGTCCACTAGAATGAGTCCCAAAAATACCGTCGTGCATATCTCCCATAATCTTTTCTGCTTCCTTTTTATCCACACAGCGAAGCAAAGTCGAATCGTGGTTACATTTGTATAATACTCCATTACTCAAAAAGAATTTAGCAGAGAACTTCCTCAGGAATTTTCTGTCATTGATAGATGCCCCCTCAGGGTACTCCTGAGTTTCTAAATATCTTTTTACTTCGTGGAACCAAGGTTTCTCTTCCACTTCATCAGTATTAAGCTCATAACAATGTGCTGGTTCACCCAATCGCTCAATGGTGATCATGGGAGCTTCATTGTCCCATCTGACTCTGAACATAGATGACATGGTAGCCAATGCGTCTGCCAACTGATTCTCTTCTCGTGGGATATGTTCGAATGTAATCTCTCCAAAGTATGGGATTAGTGACAACACCTTCTCTCGATAAGGGATGAGATTCGGATGTTTAGTGTCCCATTCTCCTTTGATCTGACTGATTACTAATGCTGAGTCTCCGTACACACTCAAAAACTTGATCCTTAGGTCTATGGCAGCTCTGAGTCCCAAAATACATGCTTCATACTCAGCCATATTATTGGTACAATCAAAACATAGTCTAGCAGTGAAAGGCGTATGGCAACCCCTGGGAGAAATAATTACGACACCAACACCGTTGCCCAACGCATTAGAAGATCCATCAAAAACCATAGTCCATCGGGATCCCGGTGCGGGTCCTTCATCCGGTCCATGTTCTTCATGATTGGTAACAAACATGACATCTTCATCTGGAAACTCAAAATTCATAGATTGGTAATCATCCACCGCTTGATGAGCCAAATGATCAGCTAGCACGCTTCCTTTAATTGCTTTCTGAGTAGTATACTGGATGTCATACTCTGTTAAGATCATCTGCCATCTTGCTATTCTTCCGGAGAGAGCGGGTTTCTCAAATATGTATTTGATAGGATCCATCTTAGAAATCAATAAAGTGGTGTGATTCAACATATACTGTCTCAGTCGGCGAGCAGCCCAGGCCAAAGCACAACAAGTTTTCTCGAGCAGTGAGTATCTTGTTTCACAGTCGGTAAACTTTTTGCTAAGGTAGTATATGGCATGCTCTTTTCGACCAGACTCGTCATGTTGTCCCAACACGCACCCCATTGAATTTTCTAACACGGTTAAATACATGATTAGAGGTCTTCCTTCAACTGGTGGCATCAGAATTCGAGGTTCTTGAAGATACTTCTTGATTTTGTCAAAAGCTTATTGACATTCCTCATTCCATATCATCTCTTGATTTTTCCTTAGTAGCTTGAAGAGGGGTTTGCAGGTGGCGGTCAAATGGGAGATAAATCGGGCAATGTAATTCAAGCGTCCCAAGAAACCTCTGACTTCTTTATCTGTACTGGGAACTGGCATTTCTTGAATAGCTCTCACCTTGGTCGGGTCAACCTCAATCCCTTTACCACTGACAATAAAGCCCAGGAGTTTGCCGGACCTTACCCCAAAGGTGCATTTGTTCGGGTTCAACCTCAACTTGTATTTCTTCAACCTCTCGAACAGTTTGTATAAATGATTGAGATGTTCCTCCTCAGTATGAGATCTGGCTATCATGTCATCCACATATACTTCTATTTCATGATGGATCATATCATGGAATAAAACCACCATAGCACGCTGGTACGTTGCCCCTGCATTCTTTAAACCAAATGGCATTACTTTATAACAGAACGTGCCCCATTGCGTCACAAATGTAGTTTTCTCCATGTCCTCAGGCGCCATCTTAATCTGGTTGTAACCTGAGAATCCATCCATGAATGAGAACACCTTGTGTTGAGCGGTGTTATCTACCAGAACATCAATGTGCGGGAGTGGAAAGTCATCCTTGGGACTCACTTTATTCAGGTCTCGGTAATCTACACACATTCGCACCTTGCCATCCTTCTTTGGCACTGGTACCACATTAGCAACCCATTGAGGATAAGAAGTAACAGCCAGAAAACCTGCATCAAATTGTTTCATCACCTCGGCTTTGATTTTCTCAGACATTTCAGGACGCATGCGACGAACCTTTTGCTTAACAGGACGACATTCTTCCCTCGTTGGCAGTCGATGCACTACTATATCGGTATCCAGTCCTGGCATGTCTTCATAAGACCAAGCAAAAATCTCTACATAGTCATGCAACATCTGAATCAACCTTCTCTTGACACTGTTTTCCAAGCCTGCTCCTATTTTGACTTCTTTCTTGTTTACTTCAGTACCCAGATTTACAGTCTCAACTGACTCCTCGTGTGGCTGTATAGTCCTTTCTTCCTGCAGTAACAGTCTGGCAAGTTCTCCAGGTACTTCACAATCTTCCTCACTTCCATCCTCGGCTTGGTAGATCGGATTTTCAAAGTCATAATGAACAGTAGTAGAACTATTGTCAACAAGATCCAGAGTGGGTATGGATCTGCAATTCGTTACGTGAGTGTGTGTAAGAAAACATAGCTCGTTTGGAAGATGACAGACAAGATAAAAAGCGCAATATTTGAATGCAAAAAGTCCATTGATTTATTGAATATGAATATGCTTATGAAGATGACAAAACCCTTAACAAATTAGCTATTGTGCCCCGGGCATAGACACAACGCTTGGAGAAGTTCAATTGTAAAAAAAAACAAAAATTTGCAACACTAAAATAGACAATAACAATTACTCCTGACTAAAGGAAATCGGGATAGTGTCTTCAGCCTTCCAATTATTGAGTCCGTCACCAATTGTTGGGAAAATCCAGCTATCCAGGTCGCAATCGCTGTCAGCATCTTCTACAGCATTAATTTGACTCTTGTCAGAGCTGAACCCCAGGCCAAATTTGTCAGACTTGTACGGTACGTCGATCAATTGACCCCAGCCGGTACGACCACTATCTTCAACCACGGCTTGAGTGTCCTTCAGAGATATCATAGCAGGAGGAGCACGAATAACCTTGGGTACACAGGAAGTTGGCTTAAGGACAGGATTGGTCGGAGGAACCACTTCAAATGACTGACAAGGAGTCTCAATGAATTCACCATCCATCTCGACGTATCTGAAGGTATGCACACTACTGACAATGTACTCTTCTTCTCCACACACGATGATAATTTTGCCCTTTGTGGGATACCTCAACTTTTGATGGAGAGACGAGGCTACAGCGCCTGCCCCATGAATCCAAGGGCGTCCCAGTAAGCAGGAATAGGCAGGACGAATGTTCATTACATGGAAGGTAGTGTTGAAGACTTGAGGTCCTATCTTGATAGGAAGGACTACTTCGCCATGGACAACACTCTTCGCACCATCGTAAGCACGTACCACAATGTCACTAGGTTTCAGTTCAATGCTTTTACAATCCAGCTTATCCAGCACAGCTGTCGGCAGCACATTCAAGGAAGAGCCATTATCGATCAACACATGAGACAAAGTGATTCCCCTACACTCAATGGAGATATGCAGGGCTTTATTGTGATTCTTTCCTGCTGGTGTCAGATCAGCGTCGGAAAAGCCTAGGCCATTGTCAACAGCCAAGTGAGCAACATAATGTTCGAACTGATCGACAGATGTCTCCTGAGGTACATGAGCGGTCTTCAAGAATTTTATCAATGCATTGGCATGAGGTTCAGAAGATAACAGCAAGGATAACATCGAGATCTTAGACGGGGTATGCCCCAACTGTTCTACAACATCAAAATCACTCTTGCGAATGATTTTCAGCACTTCTTCCATTTCTTGTTTGGCAACATCTTCGGGAGTAACTTCGACCGGTGTCTCTGACTGAGAAGGATTGACTGGTTCCTTTCCTCGAGTTTCAAGGACAGGAGGTGAGATTTCTGGAGAGAAGATCCTTCCGCTTCGAGTAATTTTGCTAGTCCTAACAATGCCACTAGTATTAGCAGCATTATCCACTTGCTTCACGCCATGGACGTAAACATCACCGCCATAATTCCACGGAATAGCTTTGCTTGAGGAATACGGGATCGGGCCAGGTGCAGTGATGATTAGGGGAGCAACCCTGGGCTCGGCAGTAATCTTCACAGGCGCCCTGGTAGCGGTAATCTTCACTGGACCTAGCAATCACAGATATTTCTTCAATAGGGTTTTCCGCCTTAGGAATCCTTTCGAAGAGAACTGTACGATCGTCCATCAGCCGTTGAATACCATTCTTCAATTTCAAACAGTCCTCGGGCCGGAGTATGCAGAGATTGCAATCTTCAGCACAACCTGGAAATAAACCAGCTTGCAATAAATTCCTCTTTATGATCGGGAGAGGAGATGTTAAGTCCGCCACATTGGAAATGTGAGAATCGTCATCCATAGCATTAACAGTCTTGTCATGGTTAGGCATAGGAGCAGTGATGACATTAGGAGTCTCCAGAGGCTCAAACTCAATTTCTCCAGCTTCGATCATATCCTGAATCTTATTCTTCAATGACCAGCAATCGTTTGTATCATGCCCGGGGCTATCGGAGTGATATGCACACCTGGCATTGGGATTATAACGAGAAGAGGTAGTGTTGGGATTTGTAGGAGGATCTCTAAGGGTGATCAAATTTGCCTTTAGCATTCCCTGCAGTGCCTGTGCCAAGGTCATATTGATCCTGGTGAATTACCTTCTTGGCCTGTCTTATTTGGGCTGGAAGTTTTGAGATGGTGGTGCTGCAATCGTAACTGCTCCAATGTCGTGGTCACGGTTTTTCTTGTTACGACCCTTTTGACCGTACACGGCATTTGATTCGTTCCTCCCCTGATAGGACCTTTTGGTGCTTGCAGAGGTAGCCGCCTGTATCTTTCCACTTCGGATGCCGCTTTCAACACGTTCACCTGTTAATATAAGTTCAGTGAAACCTGATGAAGAACTTCCCAGTAGATGGCTGTAGAATGGGCCGGTCAGTGTGCCCATGAACATGTCCACCAATTCTCTATCAGTCATAGGGGGTTTGACTCTGCCAGCCAAATCTCTCCACTTTTGAGCATATTCTTTAAAGCTTTCTTTAGATCCCATAGTCATATTCTGCAACTGTAGCCGGGCAGGTGCTAGTTCAGAGTTATACTGGTACTGTTTATAGAAAGTTGTTGCTAAATCAGTCCAGGTGCGGATGTCAGAGCTCTCGAGCTGATAATACCATTCCAACTGTGTGCCAGACAGGCTCTCTTGGAAGAAATGGATCCATAGCTTCCTGTCAGTGGTATGCGGCTGAATCTTTCTCACATAAGCTCTCAGATGCATCTGAGGACAAGACACACCATCGTACTTAGTGAAAGTGGGGATTTTGAATTTGCGAGGAATGGTCACATCGGAGACCAGACCCAAACTTTCGAAATCCAGACCGGGCGCCTTCTGACCCTCCATAGCTAGCATACGTTCTTCCAGCAACTTGTACTTATCATCTCTTGGAGAGTACTGTTCATTTTCATAATCTTCATCGTCATCCTCAGGGTTGGAGAAATCAGCATTCTCTTCCTCTGAATCATTCTCCGCCCCCTCTTCTGGACCATTCGGGATTCCAAACTTGACTCCTGCGGCCTGTCCTTTACGCCTTCTTCCCGGGTTAATGAAACTCACAGCTTTTTTGTCTTTCTTCTTTTCGAGCAAAAGAGCCTTCAGTTCCTCCTGCCCCTTGGATAAGCTTAGCATCATCTCCTTGAATTGAGCATTCTGAGTCTGGAGATCTTTGACAGTTTGTTCGAGATCCATTTTTCTGTTTGCAATGAAGACCGTGAGAACATTGAACTTGTAGAATACCTGTTATGCAGTGTTATGTTATGCTATGCAATGTATGAAATGTTTTCAAGGACTCTTGGAATTTAACTTTGCGTAAATCACCAACAAGGGAGAAATGTTTATTGCTAATTTCTTTGACCAATGTTCATTACAAAAGGAATAATAATAAAAATACAATGAAAGCTCAAGTCTCCCAGGGGCGGCTTCTTTTTGGGCGAAGATACGCGTTGAGTCTTCGTTCCTCATTAAGCTGACTGGTAAGTGTAGCACCTCAAATTTGCACCTATCATTGTACATACATTCTCATATTAGGTCATAACATAACATGGTCCACTGCATAGCATTCAATTGTCCCTTTTGCTCAAGTGCAAGCCAATCAAGAGAATTAGGTCAAACTGGTCAGGAGATCAGTCAGTCAAGCAAGCAAGTGTGTTTTTCATTGAGCCAAGGCCCTAGGGTTGGTCCAACATGTTCACATGACCTAGGGGTCCTTTTGAAGTGTTTTGGTCAAGGGTTGGATGTTCAGAAGTCATCAGTCAATGCACAATCAGTCAGAAACCCTAAAAAGTCAAACCTGGTCAACTGGGCTTGATTTTATGGTTTTGATGGATGGATTTGGTTTGAGAGAGCTTATTCATGTCCAGATAGGCCTCATATATCATGGCAAACATCATCATTGAAGAATTTGAAGCCAAATCAGAAATTTCCAAAAATAGAAACTGGACCTGTAATTTTAACTGCCAAAAATGGAAACTTCTTGATCCCAAACTTACATCATGATACAAGCTTCAACTGAATTTTTTCCCAACATGAAAGTTGAAGATCTTGTTCTCCCATTTCCAAAAAGTCCAAGAACTCTCAATTCCCATGTATGGTTGGCAAGATATGATCAATTCATTTTCAAAAATTCTTGAACTTCAAAAGGCCATATCTCTCAAACCATTTGGCCAAATTTGGTGGGGGTTTTTTCCAACAAGTCACATTTGACCTCCTCTTTCCAAAAATGTCATCATCATGCACCAAAACATTACCAATCAAAATGGCCTTTTTGAACCTACATGAATTATTTTCAAGTGAGGTGAAAAAGTGAAGTTTCAAATTAACCATTCCCAACCAATTCTACCATTCAAATATGTTCTGAAATGTTGTTTATGACTTGTTGGAAGGCCCATTTCGCAGCTTTTGCTCATACACCATGCACTTAGGCCAAAATGACAAAATTAGTAAAACTTACCATTCAAACTAATTGTGCTTAGCATTTCATTAGCCAACCATAAACAGACATACATAAGCTTATTTTCTGTCATTCTAAAACCCTAGCAGCCTCCGATTCCCACAAAAAAAACCATTCTTCTCTCAAATCACATTTTTTGGCATTTGGAACTCTTCTTGAAAAATTGTCAAAGAACTCGAGCCTGTCTTGCTTGCTCCACCATCCATCACCTTTGTTGAGCTCATTTCAACCTTCATTCACCAACTGTAAAGCTTGCTTACCCGACTGCTACATCAAGCATCACCAATGGCAGTTCAAGATTTGTGCCATCTCATGCCTTGCTGAGCTAGGATTCTCCTCCATACATCTTGTGGAAGCTATTGGAGCAACTGTTTCAACAAGACCAAGCCAAATCCTCACTGTTTCACTAACTTCTTCAAAATCAAGTAAGATTTCGAACATCACCATTTGATAAATCTTAATATGTTTTAGAAAGGCCTTTGCATGCTGATTTCATTGGTAGTCTTGTTTTTAAAATTGGTTGAGTATTTTTGAAGATTTGCTGATTTGAAAGTTGTTGTTCATTGATGTTTTCACACGATGCTTCCTTAATAGCTTGATTTAGTAGAAATGAGGGATGGATTCATGTTGTGTGATGTTGGCTGGTTCGAATGATGTGGTCAATTGCTATTTCTGGGCATGATTTTTTTTTCACGATTTTGGAAGAGATGAACGCATGTACTGTTACCACAAAACCCTAGTTTCATGCTGCTGCCCAGATTCTTCACGTGCATTGCATGGGCGTATCACTGTTCCATTCACCATCAACCAATCACGTTATTTCGTTCCAATGGCCTGTACGCTGCGTTTCAATAAGTTATCCCAGTATTTACCACAATGCCACCGGTCACCAATTATTTTAATTAATCATGTTTTACTTCATTTATTTTCTCAATAATTATTTCATTTTGTTACTCAACTTCTAAAATTCATAAGTTCATCATGCTTGATCCAATTTTAATGGGATTTTTTGCATTTGATTCATCATGATCTCTACTTATTTATCATATTTTTTCCTGATTTTTTTGATAAATGGATTTTAATTGGTATTAGGGTTTGTGACATATGACAATATTTTGTACCTCTTGCCAAATCATTTGTGAAATAGTGATGCTTTATTCATTTTCCTTGAAATTTTTTGTGCACAAACTAGACACATCCATGGTGATTTTGGTATAGAGTTCATGAATTTATCATCTCTGGTAATTGAGTTATGATTTTTTGAAGTAGGGTGTGACAATTTGTGTCACACCATTGATGTGCAACTTGATGATTTTCATAGCCTTGCTTCTTGACCTCAAAATGCTTTGATTTATTTCATGAACTCACTTGAGTATGTCTAGTTTACATGTGATTTTTTGTGGATTTGTTTATGGCATTTCCCAATTGATTGAGATTTTTGTCCCCTGTTTGGTCTTGTGTTGACGTTTTGTGACACTTGTTCCCATTTCATTTGTGAAATCCTCATACTTTATTAGATGGACATGAAATTTTACATGAGATTACTAGACATCTTAATCTTTGCCATGGTTTTAGTCCCATTCATTTATCATATGCCATCCCTGATTTATGAATTTTTCAAGTTGATGCATGTTTGGTTGACTTCTTTGAGCATGTTCAAAATTGCCTTGCCTTTCTGATTTTCATTGACTGCCTTTCACTTGTCCAAATGAGATGAAATTTGACATGCTTACCATGCTGTGGGTTGTGATTGACCATGATTTATTTGGTGGTTTTTGGAAATGTTTGAGATTGCTTTTAAGTTAAGTCTTGCTGTTGACTTCTATGAGCTTCTAAATGCCATGCTTTGACTTAAATTGTTCATGAAATGATGATGATGATTGATATGAATGTGAAACCAATTGGTATTGTTTCTTGATTGTTTGAACATGATTTTGGATGCTTGCCACTTGCTGTTTTAACTTTTTTCATTCCCTTTTGACCCTAGGCTTGCCCTAGTGGTCCTGTTACTCACATTTGAGCTCATGTTTTCAGGTTGACCAACAATTGTCCAATGAGACCAACATAAATTGGTTTTGTTTGCTTGTTTATCATGACTAACATGTTATGTTTTGTAGGTTGCTTGGCTTACATGCCTTGAGCCTTGTGCATTGCACATTCACTTGCTTATGATTGACTGTTGATCTGTTTCCTTTTGCTTTGATTTTGAAGTTGTATACTAATGTCTGTTTGACTATTTCAGGTACTTTTAGTTGCTCAGTTCCTTGTGAACTTTTTGCTTTGCTTTGCTTGTTAAGCAATTTGCATTGAGGTATACTTCTAATCTTCATGTAGTCTGGAAGACCTGGCCTGTTACTTGGCCAGGCAACTGTCTGAAGTCCTCCTTAAGAGGCAATGTTTGTGGATGTTCAATTTGTCCCTGTACATATTCAAAGACCTCCTAAGTGAAGAGGCAATTGGCAGAACCCAAGGGATAAGCAATCTATCCCCTGCTAGTCTGTGTGTCACTCACATTGCTCACACTACCTGTGTTGATGCATAGTGAGTAAAAGCCCAAGATCTATAGAGTCTAACTTGTGGAAAGAGTTCCCCCTTTCTGAACTCCCACACCTTCTGATATTCAAATGCTCTCCCTGGCCAGGGATAAGAGCAATGAGGCACACCCCTCATCTCATTTCATCTGCTTCACCTTGGCTCTCAATGTCAAGGTTAAGAGCAACATCTACCCAGTTCCAGAGGTTTGTTTGTTAAGGTTGATATGACCCCTCGACTAAAACCTAACCCTTGTGTGAGCCCATTGCGTGTATATAGTGTGTGCTACCTGTGATTGTGTTTGTTTGACTTGCTTCCTGTGCAAGTTAGGGTTAGTTTAGACCTGCTTCCTGTGCAGGATGGTTTGTGCGTGACTTGCTTCCTGTGCAAGTTAAGTGTGTGTGTGGCTTGCTTCCTGTGCAAGTCATGTTTAGGATAGGCTGGCTCCCTGTGCCAGTTAGCTAGAAACCTTGACTTAGGGACGATTTGCATGATAACATCTAGGCTCGAGTCGTAGTCTCCCTAGTGTTGTGTCTCCCTCTGTTATCTGGTTAGGCTAGTCTTTTTTCCCTGCGTAGGGGAACTACGTCGCCCTGATCCTCATACCAGATGAGGTACGTAGGCAGGAGATGAGCTGATCTCTCTGGGCGCCTTTTTTTTCTTTTTGTGTGAGTTGTTTCTTCTTTTCTGGTTGGAGTCCGACATAAGCCCAGCGATTGGCAGTTGGTTTCCTATGTGTTTTGGTTCGGATGCTGATGTAAGTCCAGTGATTGGCATTCAGGCTCCATGTTTGCCTTTGCCTGTGTTTGTTTGTGTGCGTGTCAGCCGAGCTACGAATGCTCTGATTCTCCTTCGTCCAAGGAGATACGTATGCATAGGATGCGACATCCTAGCGAGCATGTGTCGTTTCCCCGGTCCGAACTACTTCGACTCTAATGTCTATGCTTGATAGACTAAGTAGGCCCAAGATGTGGCATCCTGCCGAGTCAGTTTCAGTCTTGTTTTCTTGTGTCTCTTTCAGCCAGTGTGTGTGAGTGTGAGCAGTATTTTAGCAACCATTTATCCTTCCTTTTGTGCGTGGATCCCGTCGAGTACGACGGATGCGTAGGGGTGCTAATACCTTCCCTTCGCATAACCGACTCCCGAACCCTTTCTCTTTGGTCGCGAGACCATGTTCTTTCCAGGTTTACTCTGAGCGTTTCCTTTCCCTCTTTTGGGGTAAATAACGCACGGTGGCGGCTCTGTTGTTCTTGTTTCCCGCCGGTTTTTTCGCGTAATGCGACAGCTGGCGACTTTGCTGGGGATCAAGAGAAGTTGACCTGTGCTGGTCCATCTTCCCTAAGCGAGTCTCTCCTAGCGCTCTCTAGGTTAGGGTTTCGGTTGCTTTGTGCTATGTTTATTTATTGCATTCATTATTTGTTCATTTCATTTATTGTTTGCATTTATTGTGTGCATTAATGTTTGCATTCATATTCATTATTCATTCTGCCTGGCTGGTTGTCTGTTTTTCTTTGTGGGGTGGGAGTCAGTTGAGGTAAAAGGTCCAATACCCAGACCATGAGTGAAATCTAGGATGATTAGGAATAGAGTGATTCATGGGAAGCGGGTGGTATTGCGCCACTTAGCAGAACATTGATATCACGAGCAGTTCAGACCCTGGTGGGGTATCGTCGTTACATACTTCGGGTGTGTATATGATGGTATTCTGCGAAAGGTTATTTATGCTGCGTTTCTCTCGACCTTACCCTGGCCTAGACTACACCCGTGAGTGGGGAAGGGTTGATTATTACAGGTACCGTTGGTGACTCTTGATTTTGTTGGTGACTTTGGGTTCAGACAACAGTGTGTTCAGTTGACCTCGGGTCTTTAAGTTGGATTTGGGTTCTGATTTTGACTGAAGCTTCGACCTAGTGATCAGAGTTTGCACAACCAGCCAGTCCAGTCTGCATCATTTGCATCATAGCATATTTATTTTTCAAAAGAAATGCCATAAAAAAAATGATGAATAAAAAAAATTGAAAGAAAAAAAGAAAAAAGAAAAAAAAGGAAACTAATCTCTGCATGCATATCATTTCTCAGGTACATTCCAGAGCTTGATTCACCGATATAGATGGCAACAGTCTTAGGGCCGAAGCGGAAGACCTGTTCCTACAGTTTTCGTCGTGAGCCGTTGACTGCATTGATCGAGTTGGGTAGTTTTGTGACTAGTGATCAGCTGAAGGGTTTTGTTGGACAGTTTGGAGACATCCTGACGGTATTGAAGACAGTGGTTGATCCGGTGCCGCTGCAGACACTTCTTCAGTTCTATGACCCGGAGCTCAGATGTTTTACGTTTCAAGACTATCAGTTGGCGCCTACTCTCGAGGAGTACTCTATTCTGATGAACGTCCCGGTTCAGCATCAGATTCCCTTCTTGGACGTCCCAAAAGAGATTGACTTCAGTGTTATTGCCAGAGCTCTCCGTTTGAGTGTCAAGGAAGTTTGTGATAATTGGAAGCCCAGTGGGGAAGTTGTGGGTCTGCCATTGAAGTTTCTGTTAAGGGTTGCTAGAGATGAAGCAGAGACGGGGAATTGGGAAGTTTTTCACATACAGCTTGCTGCCATGATCTATGGGATCATCTTATTCCCAAGCATGCCCAATTTCATTGACCATGCTGCCATCACTATATTCATCAGAGGGAATCCAGTCCCCACTCTTTTAGCTGACACTTACTATGCCATCCATAGTAGGCATGGTAAGGGTGGAGCCATCAGGTGCTGTCTACCCCTCCTGTTCAGATGGTTTATGTCACTCCTGCCCGTCAGCGGACCCTTCATGGATACCCAGAGCACTCTTAAGTGGACTCAAAGGGTCATGTCGCTCACCTCCTACGATATCAGATGGCAGTCGTACCGGATGGATGTGAAGAATGTTGTTATGAGTTGTGGTGAATTCCGGAACGTGCCACTCGTGGGGACCAAAGGCTGTATAAACTATAATCCAGTTCTTTCTCTTCGCCAATTAGGGTTTGTTATGAGTAGAAGACCACTTGAAGCTGAGATAGCTGAGAGTGTGTGTTTTGAGAAGAAAGATGACCCGGCTAGATTAGAGCAGATAGGAAGAGCCTGGAGATCTGTTGGTGTGAAGGATGGATCCGTCTTAGGGAAGAAGTTTGCCGTTGCAATGCCCGATTACATTGATTGGGTAAAGAAGAGAATGGAAACTTTATTGCTACCCTACGATAGGATGGAGCCGTTGCAAGAGCAACCACCCTTGATTCTTGCTGATAGTGTGCCTGCTGAGCACTATAAGCAAGCCCTGATGGAGAGTCGCCGTTTGAGGGAGAAGGAGCAGGACACCCAGATGGAGTTGTACAAAGCTAAAGCTGATAGGTTGCACTTGGCCCATCAACTCAGGGAAGTGCAAGGAGAAGATGCTAGCAGAGCAAGGGGTAAGAAGAGATCATACGAGGAGATGGAATCCATGTTAGATGCAGAACATAGGGAGTGCTTGAGGCTGCAGAGAGCAGAAGCCAACTATCAGAAGAAGATCAGAGACCTAGAGAAGCAACTTAAAGACAAAGACATTCAGTTGAAGAAGGAGATAGAGTTGAGACAGACATCAGAGGACTATCTTGGAGGAGAAGTCTGGGAGCTCAGAAGACAGTTGAAGGAGAAGATCACTCCTCTACCAGAATGTTCAGAATGCACATTGTTGATAGACCAGTGCCATTACCTGAAGACTCTCATTCCGGAAGACCGTCTGTCTTAGTTTGTATCTTTGATGTTTTCGTTGAGAATCACCTCCAGGACTGTTGGATGGGATTCATTTGCTTGTACTCCGTCTTTTGGATCTTTTTGTTGAGAATCACCTCCAGGCTTGTTGGATGGGATTCATTTCTTTGTACTCTGTTTATTCGAATATTCTGTTGACCTGGTTGTATGACCTTTTTACCCTTATGTATAGATAGGGTTGTCAGTATTTCCCTGTTGTTCTCATTTTTCCCTGTATCTGTATTGTTCTCTTGTTGCTGCAGGTTGCCATCTTCTGAGGATGGGTCAGGCTCTTTGAATGCCTGAGAAACGAGCATATCATGTGCATCATACACATCATTAGCATCATACTCATCTCATTTGCATAACAGGTGTTCTTGTGCCGTCTTCTCACTTTGGTTCCTGTGTTCAGGCAGGATAGCTGATCAGAGACCGCACCGCTACTCAACGAGACTCAACCATCAAAGGAATATGGATCAAGTACAAGCCGAGTTAGCTGAGATGAGGGCTAACATGGCCCAGTTCATTCACATGATGCAAGGGGTTGCACAAGGACAAGAAGAACTCCGAGCTCTAGTTCAGAGGCAAGAAGCTGTAATTCCACCGCCCAACCAGCCTCTGCAAGAAGGAAACCCAGTTAATGACACTCCTGCTGCTGCTATTCCCGTCAACAACTATGCTGAAGGTGAAGAGTTGAGGGGTATTCGAGTTAACGGTCAACCAATTGCTCCAGATGTTGCTAATGCCAGAGTCATCCATGCTCCGGCCCGTAACAGAATTCCGATTGTTGACAGACAAGAGGATATGTTTACTCTACTCAGCGAAGACGAAGATATTTTGGGCAGAAATGATGCGAGAGATCGTAAAGTTGAGGCCCTTGCTGAGAAGATCCGGGCTATGGAATGTCAAAACTCCCTCGGTTTTGATGTTACAAACATGGGATTAGTTGAAGGCTTGAGAATCCCGCACAAGTTCAAGGCACCGTCATTCGACAAATACAACGGTACCTCCTGCCCTCGCACCCATGTGCAGGCATACTACAGGAAGATATCCGCATACACTGATGATGAGAAGATGTGGATGTACTTTTTCCAAGACAGCCTATCTGGGGCATCTTTGGATTGGTATATGGAGTTAAAGCGGGATTCAATCAGATGCTGGAGGGACTTGGGTGAAGCGTTCCTCAGGCAGTACAAGCATAATATGGACATGGCTCCGACCCGGACTCAGCTGCAGAGTCTGTGTCAGAAAAACAATGAGAGCTTTAAAGAGTACGCCCAGAGATGGCGCGAGCTGACTGCAAGAGTTCAACCCCCTATGCTGGAAAGGGAGTTGACAGACATGTTTATCAGCACTCTTCAAGGTGTGTATATGGACCGGATGGGAAGCTGCCCATTCGGAAGTTTTTCTGATGTCGTCATCTGTGGCGAGAGAACCGAAAGTCTGATCAAGGCCGGTAGGATTCATGATGCGGGTTCTTCTTCGAAGAAACCCTTCTCTGGGGCACCTCGCCGTAGAGAAGGAGAGACCAATGCTGTACAGCACAGAGGGGGTGTATATAGAGCAAATGTAAACAGAGAACAATATCGTCCGGTAGCTGCAGTAACTATTCCTGCACCTCAACCTCGTCAACAACAACAACAAAGGGTTCAACAACCACAACAACAACAACAACAGCAGCAACGTCCTTTTCAGCCCAGACAGAGGTTGCAGCCTGATAGAAGGTTTGACCCACTGCCTATGTCGTACGCTGAATTACTGCCCAAACTACTCCGATTAGGGTTTGTTGAATTGCGTACCATGGCTACTCCAACAGTATTGCCTCCTGGTTATGATGCGAACGTCCGCTGTGACTTTCATTCTGGGGCACCAGGCCACCATACTGAGAGATGTCGGGCTCTCCAACATAAGGTTCAAGACTTGATCGATGCCAAGGCGATCAACTTTGCTCCTGTACCCAACGTAGTAAACAATCCTATGCCTCAGCATGGTGGGCATAGGGTAAACAATGTTGAAGGAGGAGAAGCTGAAGATCTGGTTGTTAATGTTGAAGACGTTCAGACTTCTCTGTTGGTGGTAAAGGGCCGTCTGCTGAAGGGGGGTGTTTACCCGGGTTGTGACGAAGGATGTTTGGGCTGTGCTGAAGCTGTTAATGGTTGTGACCAGTTGAAGACTGGTGTTCAAAGATTAATTGATGAAGGCTGTCTCCAGTTCAGTCGGGCTGTCAAAGATGATGGGTCGGTATCTACTGTCACCATTTATTTCAAGCCGTCTGAAGGACGAGGACGAGGGGTTGTTGGTACATCAGCAGCAAGCAGTGCTCCAGTTACCATTCCTGCTCCGGTAACCATCAGTGCTCCGACTACTATCAGTGTGTCTGGCAGAAGACAAGTTGAGAATAGTAGGGTTGTTCCTTGGAGGTATGACAATGCCTATCGCAGCAATCGGAGGGCTGACAATCAGACAAGGCCAGCTAGTCAAGCGCCTGTGATGATCAGTACACCGGTAAGAACTCCTGTGGTTGCAAGTCCTGTGGTGGACAATGTTGGAGGACCAGGAGGTTTTACCAGGAGTGGACGACTGTTTGCTCCTCAGCCATTGAGAGATGCTAATGCTGAGGCATCTGCTAGGGCTAAGGGTAAACAAGCTGTGGTTGACGAGGAACCGACTCAGAAGGAGGCTGAGGGTTCTTTTGAAAAGGACGTCGAGGAGTTCATGAAAATCATCAAGAAGAGTGACTACAAGATAGTAGATCAGCTCAATCAGACTCCGTCCAAGATTTCAATACTCTCTTTGCTGTTGTGCTCTGAAGCACACCGTGATGCTTTGTTAAAGATGTTAAACATGGCATACGTACCGCAAGAGATCTCAGTCAACCAGCTGGAGGGTGTGCTAGCCAACGTGAGCACCAGGCATGGTGTAGGTTTCACTGACCTAGACTTGACGCCTGAGGGTCGTAATCATAACAAAGCCTTGCACATCACTATGGAGTGTAAAGGTGCTGTTTTATCTCACGTATTGGTAGACACCGGGTCGTCCCTGAATGTTCTGCCAAAGCAAATTCTGAAGAAGATCGATGTTGAGGGAGTTGTGCTCACTCCCAGTGACTTTATTGTGCGCGCATTCGATGGATCCAAACGTTCAGTGTTTGGTGAAGTTACCTTGCCGGTTAAAATAGGTCCGGAAGTTTTCGACATCATTTTCTATGTGATGGACATTCAGCCTGCCTATAGCTGTCTGTTGGGGCGTCCGTGGATACACGCCGCTGGGGCAGTCTCGTCGACTCTCCACCAAAAACTCAAATATGTCTGGAACGGTCAGATTGTGACCGTATGTGGCGAAGAAGAGATTCTGGTGAGCCACCTGTCCTCGTTCAAGTATGTCGAGGTAGATGGCGAGATCCATGAAACACTGTGCCAGGAATTTGAGACCGTGGCGCTTGAGAGGGTAGCCTATGCTGAGCAGAGGAAGCCAGGTGCTTCGATTGCATCCTACAAGCAAGCCAAGGAGGTGGTTGACTCCGGAAGAGCTGAAGGCTGGGGCAAGATGGTTGACTTGCCTATCAAGGAAGACAAGTTTGGAATCGGTTTTGAGCCTCTTCAGGCAGAACAGAGTGTGGGTCCGAGCACCTTTGCCAGCGCTGGGCTGATGAACCATGGGGATGTCTTTGCTACTGATGGTGAAGATATTGGCAGTGATTGTGATTTGGACATCTGGGTCCGCCCTTGTGCACCAGGGGAGTCTATCAACAATTGGACGGCTGAAGAAGTGGTCCAAGTTACTCTTCTGACAGAGTAATTTTCCTTTGTTTTTTCATTTTGCATGAAAAACCCTACGTTCTGCCCAAGGCGTAGTGGTTCATTGTAGGGCCTCATCATGTTTAAATGATTATCATAAATAAAGGACATTTTGCAATCAAATGTTGAGATCTTTGTCTTTCTATTTTTGGTTTTCCACTTTTTCAAAAAAAATAAAAATGGCAATGTTTTTGTTTTTTGTGACTTTATTGAAATCTTTTTCTAAAATAAAACATTAAACATGCAAAAGTGATATTTTGGCATCCCCTGTGAACGACTCTGTTATGGCTCCATATGATTTTGATAATCCCATCTACCAAGCTGAAGAGGAGAGTGAGGAAGACTGTGAACTCCCTGCAGAATTGGTCAGATTGCTGAAGCAAGAGGAAAGGGTTATCCAACCTCATCAGGAGGAGTTGGAGATCGTTAATCTGGGTACTGAGGACGCCAGAAAAGAGATCAAGATTGGGGCTGCTTTAGAAGACACTGTCAAGAGGAGGCTAATAGAGATGCTAAGAGAATACGTGGAAATATTCGCCTGGACATATCAAGACATGCCTGGGCTGGATACAGACATTGTGGTGCATCGGTTACCTCTGAAAGAAGAGTGTCCGTCAGTCAAACAGAAGCTTCGCAGAACAAGTCCTGATATGGCTGTCAAGATCAAGGAAGAGGTTCAGAAGCAGTGGGATGCAGGTTTTCTAGCTGTTACCAGGTATCCACCGTGGGTGGCCAACATTGTTCCTGTGCCGAAGAAGGATGGCAAAGTCAGAATGTGTGTCGATTACCGGGATTTGAACAGGGCGAGTCCGAAAGATGATTTCCCATTACCTCACATTGATGTATTGGTGGATAATACGGCTAAATCCTCGGTATTCTCTTTCATGGACGGTTTCTCAGGCTATAATCAGATCAAGATGGCGCCAGAGGACATGGAAAAGACGACATTCATTACACCTTGGGGCACGTTCTGCTACAAAGTGATGCCATTTGGGCTGAAGAATGTCGGTGCTACCTATCAGAGGGCAATGACGACTCTCTTTCATGACATGATGCACAAAGAGATTGAAGTGTACGTGGATGATATGATTGCGAAGTCGCGGACAGAAGAGGAGCACCTGGTTAATTTGCAGAAGTTGTTTGACAGATTGGTCAAGTTCAAGCTGAGGCTGAATCCGAACAAGTGTACGTTTGGGGTGAGATCAGGGAAGCTGTTAGGCTTCATCGTTAGTGAGAAAGGAATTGAGGTCGATCCAGCTAAAGTCAAAGCTATTCAAGAGATGCCTGAACCAAAGACGGAAAAGCAAGTCCGTGGGTTTTTAGGGAGGTTGAACTACATTGCAAGGTTCATATCTCATCTAACTGCCACATGTGAACCAATTTTCAAACTGCTTAGAAAGAATCAGGCGATCAAGTGGAATGATGACTGTCAGAAAGCTTTTGACAAGATCAAAGAATATTTACAGAACCCTCCAATCCTGATTCCTCCAGTTCCAGGGAGGCCATTGATAATGTACCTGTCAGTTACCGAGACTTCGATGGGGTGTGTATTGGGGCAGCATGACGAGTCTGGTCGAAAAGAGCATGCCATATACTACCTAAGCAAAAAGTTTACCGACTGTGAAACAAGATATTCACTGCTCGAGAAAACTTGCTGTGCTTTGGCCTGGGCTACTCGCCGACTAAGGCAGTATATGTAGAACCATACTACTCTGTTGATTTCTAAGATGGATCCAGTGAAGTACATCTTTGAGAAGCCGGCTCTCACCGGGCGTGTTGCCCGATGGCAGATGATTTTAACAGAGTATGACATTCAGTACACGTCACAGAAGGCCATCAAAGGTAGTATTCTGTCAGACTATCTTGCCGAGCAACCGATTGACGATTACCAGCCTATGATGTTTGAATTCCCTGATGAAGACATCATGTATCTGAAGACGAAAGATTGTGAAGAGCCACCTGTCGAGGAAGGACCGGATCCTGATGACAAGTGGACACTGATGTTTGATGGGGCTGTGAATATGAACGGTAATGGTGTTGGGGCAGTGCTGATCAATCCCAAAGGTGCTCATATACCTTTCTCTGCCAGATTGACTTTTGACGTCACCAACAATGAAGCTGAGTATGAGGCTTGTATCATGGGGATAGAAGAAGCCATTGATCTGAGGATCAAAACACTTGACATATTTGGAGATTCAGCTCTAGTGATCAATCAGGTCAATGGAGATTGGAATACGAACCAGCCGCATTTGATTCCGTATAGAGATTACACCAGAAGAATACTGACGTTCTTCAAGAAGGTGAAGTTGTATCATGTCCCTCGGGATGAAAATCAAATGGCTGATGCTTTGGCTACTTTATCCTCTATGATAAAGGTTCATTGGTGGAATCATGTGCCACATGTTGCGGTGAATCGACTCGAGAGGCCTGCGTATGTGTTTGCAGCCGAGTCTGCTGTTGCGATTGACGAGAAGCCATGGTACTATGATATCAAGAACTTCCTCAAGACTTAAGAGTATCCTGAGGGTGCGTCGAAGAATGATAAGAAGACCCTGAGAAGGCTGGCTAGAAGCTTTTATCTGAATCAGGATGATGTGCTGTACAAGAGGAACTTTGACATGGTCTTGCTCAGATGCGTGGATAGACACGAAGCAGACATGTTAATGCAAGAAGTGCACGAGGGTTCGTTTGGTACCCATGCTGGTGGTCACGCAATGTCGAAGAAATTGCTGAGAGCCGGCTATTACTGGATGACTATGGAATCCGATTGCTTCAAGTATGCTCGGAAGTGCCATAAATGCCAGATCTATGCTGATAAAGTGCATGTACCACCAAGCCCGTTGAATGTCATGAACTCGCCTTGGCCGTTCGCCATGTGGGGCATCGACATGATTGGGAAGATTGAGCCTACTGCTTCGAATGGACATCGCTTCATCTTGGTTGCGATTGATTACTTCACCAAGTGGGTGGAAGCAGCTTCCTTTGCCAACGTCACCAAACAAGTGGTTGCCCGATTCATCAAGAAAGAAATCATCTGTCGTTATGGAGTTCCTGAGAGAATCATCACTGACAATGGTTCAAATCTCAATAACAAGATGATGAAAGAATTGTGCAGAGATTTCAAGATTGAACATCACAATTCTTCTCCTTACAGACCAAAGATGAATGGTGCTGTAGAGGCAGCAAACAAGAATATCAAGAAGATTGTGCAAAAGATGGTCGTTACGTACAAGGATTGGCATGAGATGTTGCCTTTCGCTTTGCATGGGTACCGTACCTCAGTACGAACGTCGACCGGGGCAACCCCCTACTCCCTTGTGTATGGTATGGAAGCAGTCCTACCAGTTGAAGTGGAGATCCCTTCTCTGAGGGTATTATTAGATGTCAAGCTGGACGAAGCCGAGTGGATTCGTACAAGGTTTAATGAGTTAAGCCTTATTGAAGAAAGACGGTTGGCAGCTGTGTGCCATGGGCAGTTATATCAGAGAAAGATGAAGCGAGCCTTTGATCAGAAAGTGCGTCCTCGGACATTTCAGACTGGTGATCTAGTTTTGAAGAGGATCCTTCCTCCCGGTACAGATAACAGGGGCAAGTGGACTCCTAATTATGAAGGTCCATATGTTGTGAAGAAGGTCTTCTCCGGTGGAGCCTTGATGCTTACAACTATGGATGGTGAAGATTTTCCTTCCCCTGTCAACTAAGATGTAGTCATAAAATACTTCGCATAAATAGACCCGCTAGACAAAAAGAATAAAAGAGTACAGGCAAAAATGGGCATCCCGGCGAACCAAAAAACAGAAAGAAAAGGTTCGGGCAAAAGTTAGGGATAAAAATAAAAAATTGTACACCCGGTAAGTCGAAAACCCGCAAGGGCGGCTTAGGCAAAAATGGGTATCCCGGTGGATTGAAAACCCGAAAGGGCGATCTAGCCAAAAGAGGGATTAAAGCGAAGACTACAGTCTGAGTTATCTGTACTTCATCATGCTTCGTCAGCTGCCATCTCGAAAGATGTGATCGGTCCAGTCAGTTTTCTAAGAAAGCAAGGAGTTGGGAGGAAACTGATGATCTATGAACTATAACAGAGTTGGGAAACAGTGGATGACGTATTCACATTGCCATTAGGATAGTTTATTTTCCTTTTGTGCGCAATTACCTCTTCCTAGGAATTGCTTCCCAATGTATTTGCCTTTTCAGGCACATTTTCAATCAATAAAAGTCATTATTCAGATAAATTGCTCTCCTGTTTTTACTTTTACTGTTTTGTTTGCAAAAACGTCCGAATTTCTGATAAACATTGCATATAAAAACATGAAGGCTAAACAATAACGTGCAGAAAGACTAAAACATTTGAAAATCATTTTGAATGTTGAGGACACTTGAGCGTATCTTGTCCACGTACCCCCTGGGGCATCTGTTGTTCCGTTTTGCAGGTCGTCACCTGTGAACATTCTCCAGCAGTCATTTCCCAGAACGAAGCTTTTCTCCTAGCTATGGATTGGTTAAGTCTTCCCCAGCGAAGCAATCATTTCTCCAGCAGAGTTCATCCTACCAGTGGATTGGACGAGTTTCCATAGCAGGTTGATACCTGCATCCCCAGTTGAGTTGATTCTACTTGTGAATTATGTGGGTCGTCCCCGGCGGAGTAACAGATATTTCCCAAAACAGAGTTTATCGCATCGGAGGTTTGTATGAGCCTTATCCCCAGAGAGTTGCCTGGTTTATCTTCCCCAGCGGAGCAGTTATTTCCCCAAGCGGAGTTCTTGTGAATTGATTGGGATATCCCCAGTATTTTATTCTTGTCTTTAGCAAGTGGTGTGCTTACTCCCCAGCGAGTTGCCGTGTCTTCCCCTAGTGGATTTGTATTGTTGGTTCCTCGGCAGTTGCTTTGTTTTCCCCCAGCGGAATTGTATTGAAGGTTTCTCAGCACAGTCGTCCTGTGTATTCCCAGCGGAGTTTTCATCATTTTGCATTTTGCATGTAGTAATCATTGCATCCTCAAAACTGCGTAGCATTTCCATTCTATATGGAGCATTACGCCATAGAAAAATTCAAACATATGCATTCATGTGTTCGAAACCCCATCAGACCGTATCCCCGGCAGAGGCGGATCATTTTTTTATTCAACATCAGCACAGCAAGTCTGCTACAGTGGCTTTGACAGCATTCAGAATTATCCCCATAGAGGTTTATTTCCTCACCCGTTGGTGACAAAAAGTTTGTTTCTCCTCAGCAATTTCCCAGCAAGTGATCAATCGTGCCTTGATATATCTAAGATGTCGTTCCTGTGATACCAGTAAGTGTCATGTCAACACCCGCGTGTGTTCTATTGTTTGGTGTCGGTAAACACCATTGCTTCGGTGTCGGTAAACATCGAGTCTCATTCCAGTCATCGGTAAATGTCTGGTCATTTTTGGTGTCGGTAAACACCATTGTTTCGGTGTCGGTAAACATCGAGTATTCCAGTCATTGGTAAATGTCTGGTCATTTTTTGGTGTCGGTAAACACCATTGCTTCGGTGTCGGTAAACATCGAGTTTCACCCCAGTCATCGGTAAATGTCTGGTCTTTTTTTTTTGATGTCGGTAAACATCATCTTTCGATGTCGGTAAACATCGAGTCTTTCCCTCAGTCATCGGTAAATGTCTGATAATCCCCAGCTAGAAATCCCCAGTAGAGTCATCTGTAAATGTCCTATCTGGTTTCCGGTTGCGAATATTTGTTTGTCTCTCCCCAATAAATTTTCCCCAGTCATCGGTAAATGTCTGGTCATTTCTTTGGATGTCGGTAAACATCATCTTTCGATGTCGGTAAACATCGAGTCTCATCCCAGTCATCGGTAAATGTCTGGTCATGTGTTATCTTCCTTATTAATAAAATCAAGATCCCCAGAAGTCGTCGGTAAACGTCTTGTCTGATTCTACCACAAAGATTTTTGTTTCTCTCCAAGCAGAGATGCCATCGGTAAATGGCCCAGTTTTCTTAGATATCGGTAAATATCGAATTCCCAGTTGCAGCAGCCATCGGTAAATGGCCTTGTTGAAGTTGATATCGGTAAATATCAAGTTGCTCTGAAGCCACCATCGGTAAATGGTCTTGCTTCCTTTCTACATCAAATTATTTCCCAGCAGCCATC